>NC_083717.1:149415053-149756553 GCF_028564815.1 Eubalaena glacialis | reverse complement strand
AGGGTAAAGTATGTTCATTAACAAACTTGAGTAGTTTGTTTCTTTTGGTAGTTATCATTTAATATAAATTAATAAATTGACCATATGCTATATCGAATTGTGTATGAGGTTGGTAGACTATGATTTAGTCCATCAGGACTTAATTCCTCTTGGGTAAGTAATAAAATTAAGGTGGTAGGGCAGATCCCTGACCTTTTATGATTCTTAGCTGAAAGCTGTGCAGAACAATGGTGTTTGCAGATCATTTTCGGATCCTAAAACTTTCTATTTATTTAGTGTTTTTAAAACACTAAATAAACACTGCGCTTCCACTGCAGGGGGCACAGGTTCGATCCCTGGTTGGGGAACTAAGATTCCGCATGCCCTGCAGTACGCCAAAAAAAAAAAAAAAAAAAGGAGCCATGGATTCATGGATTCACATTTAGACTTTACCCTACTCTGAAAAGACATCTAATGATTGTTTTCTGGAAACACAGGGCAATATTAATAGTGTCCATTGTGCTCTTCCCTCATTGAGATTAGCTATGTTTTCTTGTTCTGAGTCTCCTTCTTATGACATTTGGGAATCCACAAAAATACTATTTAAATATTTTTCTTGACGGAAGTACAAGAGAAATCAGAGGCTAAAAGTTTGGCTGATGAAGAGGGAATTAAGTTTTCTAAAGGCAGCAAGTAAATTTTTCTCGCTAATAGCCATTTCAGAAAAATTATATATTGATTATTTTTCTCTTGACATGAACTGCATTTATAAGTTTTTTTTTGTTTTTTACAGGATTTTTAACTATGGAGAGACTCCCAATTAATTAACTAATTTTTGCCAATGTTTCTCTCATTTTTCTTTTAGAATGGGAAATTGGTCACTGCAGTATCTAACAATACTGTTCAAGTGCACACGTTTCCTGAAGGAGTTCCAGATGGTATATTGACTCGCTTCACCACAAATGCAAACCATGTGATCTTTAATGGGGATGGTGCAAAAATTGCTGCTGGATCTAGGTAAGCTCTTTGATATCAGAAAATGAAATAATATTAGAACAAAATGGCCTCATTCATTGGATTCAGGGTAACATTTTCAGGACTCTGTTCCTTCTTTGTTGTTGTATTTAATTATTATATTCAAGTCTTCTTTCTGGTAAAGGTTTTTGATGACAAACTTGTGCTTCTTTGTGAATTGAGGTATATTGCTTTGCCGACAGCCTGCTCAGTAAATGCTGGAAAAGTTTGGGGAAAGATGATAGTTGGATACAAAATTTTAAAAATTATTTTAGATACAACCTAGACTGTACAATCAGGATTTTTGTTGTTTTTCTTGTTGCTTGTTTGTCATAGGAAAAAAATGTAATTGGTGAATTGCTGAGTTGGAGTAAAAGGCATAGCGCTTTTAAAAATGGTTGTGGCTGTAATTAGATTAGCAACTAATAGAAGCTTAAGATCTAAATAAGGAAGTGACTTTCTAAAAGTATTTATATTTTAACATATGGGAAATCTTGAGTTATGTATTTAGCATCTTTATAGACCAAAACTAAAAGGTAATATGGGTGCCAAATTTCACATGTTGCTATAAAGAAATTATGGCATTTACTCTTATTACTTTGAAATATTTGGGTCATAGCTTTTGAGAGCCTTTTGTATTGGCATTTATTGATGTACGTTACTCTTGTTCTTAGTGATTTTCTAGTCAAAGTTGTGGATGTGGTGGATTGCAGCCAACAGAAAACATTTCGAGGACACGATGCACCTGTTTTAAGTCTTTCCTTTGACCCTAAGGACATCTTTGTGGTAATCATTTTTTTCCCTCTCTTTTTGCATTTTTTACAAATATGTTTAAAACTGTAAGAGAATTAGCAAAAAGTTTCACACAATTGTTAAAAGCCTCTTTAATTTATCAGTTGAACCAGTCTCCATATAGTATTATGGCTGTAACTATAGAGAAATCTATTGTTTTATTCCTGCAGGCATCAGCTAGTTGTGATGGATCTGTCAAGGTGTGGCAAATTTCAGATCAGGTAAGCTCATCAATTTGAATTTAAAACTTTTTACCTATTTCCATCATATATTGGGCGTTACATAATATATTATTGGACCAAATTAATAATTCTTCTTCTTCATAGTTTGTTTCTTTTGAGTAGCATTAAATACTGGTTTTGTGCTCAAATTCCCCAACAATCTAAGCAAAAGTAAATATGTTGAAGACTAATTGATTCTGTATCCAATCACAAAGGGAAATTCAATCATTATATATTTATAAGCTAACTACCGTATGTTGGTCCCCAGATGTTGGGGATACGAAAGTAAGGCATGGGCCACACTTGATTTGGAGAGTCACATAACTTACTCAGACCCAGCCTGGTAATAGCTTTAAAGGAGGTATGAAGAAAATGCTTTCTGGATTGGCAGAGGGAACAATGAATTCTTCCTGAGGCAATCAGAGAAGGCTTGGCGTCTCTAGGAATGATGCGGCTGATGAGAAAAACATCCCTCACAGATATGCTTCAGCTCATAGCCACAGTTTCTTCCCTCACATTTGAACTATTTAAAAGGATTGACTTTGACACCTTAACATTTCGTAGTAGATCTCTCAAGTTTATTTTCATAGTTACTTTAAGATTTTAATGTATTGGGGTTTTTTTTTGTTTGTGTACGTTTATTCAGTGAGTATACTGTTTGCTTATTCTACATAGGAAATACTCCTATTTGAGTTAATTATTTAAGACTTGTGCTCTTTATAACTGTGAAAAACTTAAAGTAACTTAGGTAAATCAAATATTATAATTAGGTTAAAGTGAATTAAGTTGCTTTTTTCCGAGCTATCTATCAGTTTGAAGAAACCACTTATTAAATGTATTCAGTGCTGCATATCTTTTTTTGGGAGAATTTTCATAAGGGGAAATAAATTTTCTTTTTTTTCTTTTGGCATTTTATTTTTCATTTTTAGTTATTTAAAAAGATTATTATTCAGTCACAAGACTTACATTTTCTTTTTTTTTTTTTTAAATCAGACATGTGCTATTAGTTGGCCACTGCTGCAAAAATGCAATGATGTGATAAATGCAAAATCAATCTGCAGACTTGCTTGGCAGCCAAAAAGTGGGAAGGTGAGTGACTCTTATTTTGTTTTTTGTTTTGTTTTGTTTTTTAAATATTTATTTATTTACTTATTTGGTTGTGTTGGGTCTTAGTTGCGGCACACAGGCTCCTTAGTTGTGGCATGCGAACTCTTTAGTTCTGGCATGCATGTGGGATCTAGTTCCCTGACCAGGGATGGAACCTGGGCCCCCTTCATTGGGAACACGGAGGCTTAACCACTGTACCACCAGGGAAGTCCCTTATTTTGTTTTAATTATATGTTCCAGTCCTTGTTATCTTTGAATGTAAGAATAGTTTTTTTAATTGTAACTATTTCATTTAGATTATAAATTTTAGAGCTCCAAGCAAATTAATTATTATTGAAATGCTGTAAGAAACATTTCAACTTTTTAAAGGTTCTCTTTTGAAGAGTACATTTGGCAGGAATGAATTGATTTTACCTTTTTCTTTACATTCTTGTTTAATGGGACAACTTTGGAAACAGTCTTGTTATATCAACTCTTACTACTAGTGTTTAACATTTTGGAGGTACTAGCTGATACAGTTAGACAATAGAAAGATATGAGAGGTTGGAAAGAAGGGAAGGAGAATGCTCATTATTTGCAAATGAAATGCTTGTATACGAGGAAATCCCAAGAAAATCAACTGGGGGAAAAATATTACTAATAAGAAAATTCAGTAAGGTAGTTGGAAGCAAAATTAATATATGAAACCTATAGTCGTATATACAAACAATAGCCATTTAGAAAATATGGTGAGAGAAAATAATGCACTAACTGTGAAATCAAAAAAGATTTAAAAATTTTTAAAAAATATAAAATAACTAGGGATAAACTTACCAAAAAATGTGAAAGAGCTATGTAAAGAAAATTTAAACATGCTACAAAGAAGAGTAAAAGAAGACTTAAATAGCAAAAATATATCCCATTCTTTTTTGTTATTTATTTATTGAGGTATAGCTGATTTACAATGTTGTATTAGTTTCAGGTGTACAGCATAGTGATTCAAAATTTGTATAGATTATATTCCATTTAAAGTTATTATAAAATATTGGCTGTAGTCCCTGTGCTATATAATATATCCTTTTAGCTTATTTATTTTATACATAATAGTTTGTACCTCTTAATCCCCCACCCCTGTTTTACCCTTCCCCCCTCCCCTCTTCCCACTGGTAACCACTAGTTTGTTCTTTATATCTCTGAGTCTGTTTCTATTTTGTTATATTTATTCATTTTATTTACTTATTTTTATTTTTTAGATTCCACATGTAAGTGATAACATACAGTATTTGTCTTTCTCTGTCTGACTTATTTCACTAACCATAATACCCTCTAGGTTCATTCAAGTTGTTGCAAATGGCAACATTTAGAAAAACACATAGAAAAATATATCCTATTCCTAGAAATGAATTTTTGTTATAAAGATGTCAGTTCTTCCCTGAATTATCTATAGTTTTGAAACATTCAATATAAAATATCAGTAAGATGTTTGGGGGGACCAAATAGAACTGATTCTAAAGCCATATGGAAAAGCAAAAGTCTTGAAAAAGAAAAGTGGTAAAGTCTAATTCAATCAGATATAACATTATAATGCTATGGGAATTAAAAGTGTGATACTAATTCATGAATAGACAGCTATCTATTAAACAGAGAGATAGATCCAGTATATATGGGAATTTAGTGTATTATAAAGGTGGAGAAAAGGAGATTTAATAAATGTACTGGCAAAGGGCATGAATACCAGGAGGTGAGAATTACCGAGGACCATCTTGGAGACTTCCTATCACATGGTGAATCTCATTATATAGGTATTTGCTGTATCATCTTTTTAACTTCTCTGTATATGTGAAAATTTCCAGAAAAAAATTTATAAACTCGACAATATGAAAAGTAAAAAAATAAATTTTTCAGTGTCAAAGGACAAATGATAAACTGAGAAAAAGTTTGAAACAATATGACAGAGCTAATTTCCTTAATATTCAATGAGTTCTTATAAATCAATAAGTAAAAAGATGAACAAGGACATGAGCAGACAGTGTACAGAAAAAGATACACAGGTGGCTTTTAACATATGAAAATACATGCAACCTTTCATACTAAAAGAAATACAAATTGAAATATGATTGTCTATTTTTCATTTGTCAGATGGTCAAAGATCAGAAGTTTGATATATACTGTGTAGAAGAGGATGTGGCAGTTTTTATTAGAACGAATGACCAATAGTACTAGTTCTAGGCATATATTCTCTAAACATATTTATACATATGCACTACAGAGTATGTGTAATGAAAATGTTGTATCATTGTTTGTAGTAGCAAAAGATTGTAAACATCCTGAATGTTCATTAATAGAGAACTGGTTAAATAAACTGTGGAATTTATTCCTGAAAATGGAATACTCTGCAACTGTTAGAATGAGGTATATCTGTGTGTCTTCACATGGAATAATCAGTCTTTAGATATATTAAAAACATCAAGCTGTAGAGCAGTAGGTATAGACAGTAGATAATGCTACTGTTTAATTGTGTGTCTACTTGTATATATGTACATATGCATTCTTATATAGTCTATGCTTATGTTTTTTGCCTTTGGGAAGTAGGAATAGGATTTAGGGATTGGAGGGAGACTTTCTTTTCAATGTATGACCTTTTGTGTCATGTAAACTTTTAAGGGTACATTCTGCACTAAAGTGATAGTTGGGAAATCCAGTATGTATTTCTTCTTTGCTTATGAAACATCAATTAATCTAATTAATTTAAAAAAATTTTAAACATAGTTTTACTATTCATAAATAATACATTTTTCTTCTTTTTTTGATAAGCATGGAAAGAATATGTCAGTTTTATTTTTTCTACTAATCTGTTTTTTGGAAGTATATGTAAGAAGATGTTTCCTTTTCCAAAGATATTCAAAGTATTCTGGCTCTGTTTCTCTCCTTCCAGCAAATAAGATGAATTTTTAGATCCAAAGGGCTTATATTCCTTAAGAAATAGTATTAAAAATATTAGTAACTATAAGTTCTCTGTCTTTCAGTGCAAGCAATACAGTGATCATCACCCATTCTTTATCAAAATTTTAAGTAGCTTTCTGAGTTTTGTTAGTTGCCAATTAAAATACAAATTTACTTTTATGTTTTGTAGTCTTATTTAGATGAATTTTCTGCTTTTTTTCTCTTTAAACTTAATTTAGTGTAAACTTGTTTAAATCATTTATCTTTCCTAATAGTTACTAGCAGTTCCTGTGGAAAAATCTGTTAAGCTATATAGAAGAGAAACTTGGAGTAATCAATTTGATCTTTCAGATAATTTCATCTCTCAGGTAGGTTTTGTAAGTGATACTTTCAGTAGGCTAATGGGAATATTTAATGCATACTTTGCTTTAATACAATTACAGCTAAATATTGTTGGAAATGGAGAACAACTCCGGACTGCTGTGCATGTGTCCACCTTCTACCCCTCAGCCTTTCTTCACTTAGTGAATAACTAGTAGATAAGTCTTTGCTAGGTCCTATCTGACCTTTCTCCTTTGTGAAATTTGATAAGAAAAATCTTTTAATTTATAAGAAGTCAAATTTAACCCCTAGCATAGTATTAGAATAGGTAATTCTCACATTATTAGTAATATTTATTGTTAAGTGAGTTTCATTGAGACTTGTGACTATAGACACTGGAATTTTAGAGCAGGAAAGGTTGTTAAGTCTGTGTTTCTTTCTCTCTCTCTCTCCCTCCCCCCGCCCCCTTCTCTCATACATACCCATTTTGCAGTTAGGAAACAGAGGCCCAGTAGGTCAGCAATGGCTTAGTACGATTCACTTCACTTCCTAGTTCTCTTCATCTTGATGGTGACTGCTAAGAGGATAACTTGTATTGTCTTTCTTTCTAGGATAAAAACATTTTTTAGCTTTTGCTTTTAAAATTGTGCTAGTGTAATTTTCTTGTGATAAAGTAATAGCTGCTATTACTTTGATTGTTGAATATTATTGAAAAAGAAAGTTAAAAAGTTAAGCAAACTTTGTCTTGCTCTTTGTGTATCAGATTTAATTAGAAATTGCATACAATAAGGGTTATAAAAATTTGAATTTGGTAATAAAATGAGTTTTTAGTTTTAAATTATATGAATTATTATTTATTTATTGTTTTTCTTTACTAGACCCTAAATATAGTAACCTGGTCTCCTTGTGGACAATATTTAGCTGCAGGGAGTATTAATGGTTTAATTATAGTTTGGAATGTGGAAACCAAAGATTGCATGGAAAGGTATGATTCAGTAAATCTTTTGTCTCTTTTTTGCTTATTTCTATCAGATTTTTGGTTTTTTTATTATTAAACATTTTAAATCTGCAATCATTAGATTGTTAAAATGGAGACATATAGCTATGTTTATCAAAACTTTTTCTAACTAAAATTTACCTAAAGAAATGTATAGCTTGTATTTTTCTTGACAGTGTTTTAAGAATTCACTTTTTAATTTTTAGGGTGAAACATGAGAAAGGTTACGCAATTTGTGGCCTGTCATGGCATCCTACTTGTGGTCAAATAGCTTATACTGATGCAGAAGGAAATCTAGGAGTCCTGGAGAATGTTTGTGACCCCAATGGAAAGATGTCAAGCAGTAAGGTAATAAGTAATAGGGTAGAACAGTTTCTTCAGAGTCTTTCTGTGGTCATATTAATTTGGGAAACACCACAAACTACATTACTTTCTTTGAAAATTATAATTTATGTTATTAGATGCCCAGTAATGCTCTATCACAAAGAATGTTTAAACTTGTTTAACCTAATGTTTCCCAAATACATTTTACTAAGGAACTTCTTTCCCTCCATATAATATCCATTAATATTTCATGGCTTTCCAAGGAATACCTTTGTAAAAAACTGTAATATTTTAGTATCCTGGTGTTCTAGGTGTTTTTAATTAAATAAATGTTTTATAGATGAACATTAGTTAATAACTGTAACTTAGTCTAGCCTAAGTTTTTCTGTCATGAATTAGCCTTAACTCTTAGAGCTAACTATATACTTCTTATGCTTAGCTGCACAGCCTGACTGAACTGCTTTAAACAGGCTGCCTTGTTTTATACTTCCTTGTTTTGGTTCATTATTTCCCCTGAGGTGCCACTTAGCTTGCTTGAGTCCCCAAAGATTCAGAATTTGGTAGCAGTAGGTACTTAAAAGTGGGCCGAAGGGACTTCCCTGGTGGTGCAGTGGCTAAGACTCCACGCCCACAATGCAGGGGGCCCAGGTTTGATCCCTGGTCAGAGAACTAGATCCCACATGCTGCAACTAAGAGTTTGCATGCTACAACTGAAGATCCTGCGTGCTGCAACTAAGACCCGGTGCAGCCAAATAAATAAGTAAATATTAAAAAAAAAAAAAAAAAGTGGGGGGGGCTTCCCTGGTGGTGCAGTGGTTGAGAATCTGCCTGCTAATACAGGGGACACGGGTTCGAGCCCTGGTCTGGGAAGATCCCACATGCCGCGGAGCAACGAGGCCCGTGAGCCATAACTACTGAGCCTGCGCATCTGGAGCCTGTGCTCCGCAACAAGAGAGGCCGCAATAGTGAGAGGCCCGCACACCGCGATGAAGAGTGGCCCCCGCTTGCCACAACTAGAGAAAGCCCTTGCACAGAAACGAAGACCCAACATAGTCAAAAATAAATATAAAAATAAATAAATAAATACATAAGCTAGGGAGGAGAAAAAAAGAACAATATGACTGACAACTACCTTAAAAAAAAAAAAAAAAAAGTGGGGCTGAAAACAGGAGGGTTGATTTAACAAGCAAGTAGATCCCTCCAATCTCAGCAACAGTGGGCACAGTTAGGTAACTGCCCTCCGTCACCCCTGTATACATTCTGGCAGAAAGCTGGAGATTTATTCTCTAAGATGAGGTAAAACAGAGGTCACTGATCCAGGGACACTGGGTACAATTGAGTGGTGTTGGGTGAAGGAGGAATACTGTACTGAAAAGGATTAAATGAAAGTGTATATACTTGAACGTTGAAATTCCCAGCTCACTTTTCATACTTGGCTCCCAGAGCATTGTCAGCCAGTCTTATGTTTTTCAGGCAGGAGATTGGAAGATCTTTGGGGAATCCGTGTAAGAAAAAACCAAAACAGATTCTTTTTTTTATTTTTATTTTTATTGAGGTATAGTTGATGTACAATATTATGTAAGTTACAGGTGTACAATATAGTGATTCATAATTTTTAAAGGATGGACTCCATTTATAGTTATTATAAAATATTGGCTATATTCCCTGTTGTACAACATATCTTTGTAGCTTATTTTATACAGTATAGTTTGTGCCTTTTAATCCCCTACCCATATATTGCCCCTCCCCCCACCCCTCTCCCTACTAGTTTGTTCTCTGTATCTGTGAGTCTGTTTCTTTTTGTTATACTCACTAGTTTGTTATATTTTTTATATTCCGCATGTAAGTGATATCATATAGTATTTGTCTTTCTCTGTTTGACTTATTTCTCTTAGCATAGTACCTTAAGCTCTAAGTCCATCCATGTTGTTGCAAATGGCAAAATTTCATTCTTTTTTATGGCTGAGTAGTATTCCAATATCTATCTGTCTATCTATATCACATCTTCTTTATCCATTCAGCTGTTGATGGACACTTAGGTTGGTTCTATAACTTGACAACTGTAAATAATGCTGCTATGAACATTGGGGTGCATGTATCTTTTCCAGCTAGTGTATTTGGTTTTTTCCAGATGTACAGCCAGGAGTGGAATTGCTGGGCCATATGGTAGTTCTATGTTTAGTTTTTTGAGAACCCTCCATACTGTTTTCCACAGTGGCTACACCAATTTACATTCCCACCAACAGTGTAGGAGGGTTCCCTTTTCTCCACATCCTTGCCAATATTTGTTATTTGTGTTCCTTTTGATGATAGCCATTCTGACAGGTGTGAGGTGATATCTCATTGTGGTTTTGATTTGCATTTCCCTGATGATTAGCAATGTTGAGCATGGTTTTGTGTGCCTGTTGGCCATCTGCATTTCCTCTTTGCAAAAATTTTTTAATTGAGTTGTTTGTTTTTTTGATGTTGAGTTGTATGAGCTGTTTATGTATTTTGGATACTAACCCCTTATCGGTCATATCATTTGCAAATATTTTCTCCTATTCAGTAAGTTGTCCTTTTGTTTTGTCAAAGGTTTCCTTTGCTATGCAAAAGCTTTTTGGTTTAATTAGGTTTCATTTATTTATTTTTGCTGTTATTTCCTTTGCTTTAGGGTTCAGCTATGAATAGCATTTACATGGTCATAATAAATGTAAATACTGTAAATTGATCCAAGCAGAATGAGAATATATCTATATTGGGTGGACAGGAGTAGGAGAATGGTGTATATGCATACAAGGGGAGTAGTGGTGGTTGAAAAATGGCACCAAATCCTCATCTTCCTTAACAGAAAGAAGTTAGTAACGTCTATTAAATAGATAATTAAAACTGAAAAATCAAAAAATTTCACTGGAATATGATTTACAAGTGTGGAGGAAAGTATCAAAAGAAACAATTGAGAGCAGAGAAGTAAGTCAGAGGCTGTGCAGAGGATTGTTTTCATTTTTATATTAAACCTTATAACACTGACTAATTTATATGCATGTCTAACGTTGATAAAAAAGAAAATTAAATTGAGAAATAATTTTTAGTTCAACAACAATGTCCTGTTGTATAGCACAGGGAACTATATTCAGTAACCTGTGATAAACCATGATGGGAAAGAATATGAAAAAGAATACCTATATGTATAACTGAATCAACAGAAATTAATACAACACTGTAAATCAACTATATGTCAATAAAATTTTTAAAAATTAAAAAAATTTTAGTTCAAATGTCACCTCTTATAAAACCTTAACCCTTCTATCCAGAAGTGCCCACTCTCTCCTTTTTGCTTTTACTCCTCATAGTACATGTTTCTGTTACAACACCTCTCACCATAAGTTAAAACCCTCATTTTTGATAAAGTCCGAAAAAAGTTTTTAACCAACTTGAGTACATAAACTTTTAGGACTATGGATAAAATAGTTAAATATCTTCTTATAGCATTTATCAATAGTTATTAATTTAATTATTCAAATCATTTGTTTAAACTTTTGAATTTAGAAGTATTTTTTCTGTTCTCTCATTTCTTTAAATGTCAACTTTCCAGAACACAGTTATATGCACTTCCATCTAAAAGATTTGTGATATAGTCCCTTTTGAATCCATTAATGGTGTTCTCATTAGACTTTTATACCCAACTATAAGTTTCCATTGACTTAACATTGTACAGTTTTTATTCATTCTATAGGAATAATTGTGATCCTTACAATGTATCTGCTTACTATTCACTTTTTAAAGTGATCTCAAAAATTGTTTACAGTGACATTCAGTACTTGCAATGATATGTTCATATTCCTAGGAATCAATGATTAATGTTGAATTTATTTGCCACTTTTGTTTTTCTTTTGGTTCTATTTGTTTACTTCTATAAGCATCAAAAAATACCCCAAAGACGAGCTTTAACTGAGATCATTTAAAGTAAACATCTTACCTAAGCAGTATCTTGTTCAAAATAAAAGTAAATGAGAGAATATCTTATAATGAGAGACTTTGTAAGGACTCATAGGTGACTTCTTTTCTGGAGAATGATTGTGAGGAATAAAATCTTGCTTTATATTTGGGTATACACATGTATTTCTTTACATGTCTGTCTTACACTTCCACCTTATCCGTAGACTATAAGGCATTTAAAGTAAGGACTAGGTCTTATATAAATATAAATACAATCCTCATAAACATATTTGCTAATTATTTTTACCAAGGCACTTGCTTACTTGGTAGAGTTTATAGGTGCATATTAAAAGATTGCCTTTTGAGTAATTGTGTTTATATAAGTAGTTCACTAATACTTTCTAATTCGTATTCATTTGTTCAAGGTATCTAGCAGAGTAGAAAAGGATTATAACGATCTTTTTGATGGAGAAGATACAAATAGTGCCGGTGATTTTCTAAATGACAATGCAGTTGAAACCCGCTCTTTTTCAAAAGGGATTATAAATGATGGGGAAGATGACGATGACCTCATGCTGGCTTCAGGTCGTCCTAGACAGCGAAGTCATATCCTAGAAGATGATGAAAACTCAGTTGGTATGAATTGACTTTGTGAATGTGATGATCCATCTTACTGATCAATATTTTAAATTTTTTATTAAAACTGTTATTTAAAGTCAGTACTGGATTGGTAGAATGTAGCTATAGCATTAAATACGTATGTTGAAAAAGGTTTCAAAACAATGATCTAAGCTTCTGCTTTAGCAAACTAGAAAAAGAAGAGGAAATTAAACCCCAAGCAAGCAAAAGGAAGGAAATGATAAAGAACAGAATTCAATGAAATTGACAACCAAAAGCTATAGAGAAGTCAATAACACCAAAAGCTTATTCTTTGAAAAGATCAATAAAACTGATAAATCTCTATCCTGATTGGTCAAGAAGGAAAGACACAAATGACTAATATAAGAAATGAAAGGGGTATCATCACCGTGTATCCCATAGATCTTCACTATCCAATATGATAGGCTGTAGCCACTTGTGGCTTTTGAGCACTTAAAATGTGGCTAGTTCAAATTGAGGTGTGTTTTAAGTATAAAATGCAACCAGATTTTGAAGACAGTACAAAAAAGAGAATGTAAAATATCTTGGTCGTTTTTTACATTGAGTACATGTTGAAATTATATTTTAAATGCAGTATATTATTACAATTAATTACACCTGTTTCTTTTTACTATTTAAAATATGGCTACTAGAAAATTTTAAATTACATATGTAACTCACATTATATTTCTGTAAGATAGCACTGCTATTAATAACAAAAGTTTAATAGGTGAATATTATGAACAACTTTGTGTCCATAAATTCAACAACTTAGATAAAATGGACAAATTCTTTGAAAGACACAAACTACCAAGCTAACTCAAGAAATAGGTAACCTGGCCACAACTAAAAGATCCTGGGTACTGCAACTAAAGATCCCGCACGTGGCAACTAAGACCCGGTGCAGCCAATTAAATAAATAAATAAATATTAAAATTTTTAAACAAAAAGAAATAGGTAACCTGAATAGTTTGGTATCTGTTAAAGATATTGGGATTATAATGAAAAACCTTTAAATGAAGTGACTATTAAACTTATATGCTAAAATTAACACATTTGAACATTACCAAGTGAAATGCCAGTGTACAGTGGTAAGTTGTGCTGCATTTAAAGCATATAGGGTTTATAGGATAGCACTCCTCAAATGTTTGGTTTCAGGAGCTCATTACATTCCTAAAATTTTTTGAGGACCCCAAAGAAAATTGTTTGTGGAGTTATATTTATTGTTATTTACTATGTTAGAAATTAAAACCGAGAAATTTTAAAAATATTTATTCACTTTAAAGTAACGTTAATAAACTCATTATATGTAAACGTAAATAACATTTTTTATGAAAATAAAACAACTCTAGAAAAATGGTATTATTTTACCCTTTTGCAGATCTTAGCATAGAAGACAGCTGGATTCTTTCATGTGCTTCAGGATTCAGTCTACTGCCATATATTTGTTTTCGTTTGAAGTATGTGAAAAAAATTTAGCCTCACACAATATGTAGTTTGAAAAAGGAGAAGTATTTTAATAGCCTATTGAAAGAATTGCGGGTATTCTTCGATGTTGCACCAAAACGCAACAAATGATAGTTTCTTAAAGATTACTTGCGATGTGGAATCTGAAAACTTTTTGGTGAACTTTTCAACTCTATTATTACATAAAAATCCATTGGTCTAACTTGAATGGATCTTTTACCATGTTTGATTTTTTCACATATGCATTGGTAATTTGGAAAATACTGTTTCCTGAGCTTTGCAGACCTTCCTAATATTGACACGTTATCCAGAATAATATTTGTTAGTATCATCTCCAATCTCATCAGAAGTTTTTAAATATTACAAAGCAGTCAAGCTCATGGTGGCAGATACACGTTTTTCACTATTCTGATTTTCGCTTGAAAGCTCAAATTTTATCATTGACCACAAATTCTGTCAGTTATTTTTCTTAAATGACCAGCTCACTTCATTTTTAAGAAAATGTTTGCCACATACTTGAGTTGGTATAACCATAGTTTATCTGGTATTTCAAGTAAAAACGGTGTTACATGAAAAAATTAGCTAGTTCAGCTTACAACTCAATTGCAGAAATGCTTTTTTTTTGAGATAACCATCACAGTTCTTTTTTTTTTTTTTTTAATTTTTTGGCCACACCACGCAGCATGTTTTTTTTTAAATTTTTTGACCGTGCTGCGCAGCATGTGGGATCTAGTTCCCTGACCAGGGATCGAACCTACAACCCCTGCATTGGAAGCACAGAGTCTTAACCACTGGACCACCAGGGAAATCCCCCATCACAATTCTTTATGCACACTTCCCATTTTAACACAGAGAACATTTTTAAAAAATCTATGCAAAGATCAAGATTTAATAAAATTAATATTTTTACTATTTTTACTGCAATTGGTTAACAATACACTGACTACTAATACAGATTGGTGCCACTGCTTTGATTCATGCTAAGGTACCAGCAGTTTTACCCTCCATTGCTTTCGAATTATCACTGCAGATGTTAACACAGTGAAAGAGGCAAATAGTATTAAAATGTTAGTATTATTAACTATGAATGGACAAGGTTATTAGATTTCGTAATGCTTTTCTTTTTCAAGGTAATAGGTATTTATGATTCTCTAATTATAATCCTTTGTTTTCTAGATGTTACAATGATAAAAACTGGTTCTAGTTTTCTCAAAGAAGAGGAGGAAGATGATCAGGCAGGCAGCATTCACAATCTACCAGTTGTAACATCCCAAAGGCCATTTTATGATGGTCCTATGCCAACGCCCCGGCAAAGGCCATTCCAGTCAGGTTCTACACCCTTGCATCTCACTCACAGATTCATGGTAAGCCTTGCATCTACATGTAACTTTTAAATAGTTTTATCTCACTTTTAAGCATTTTATCTCACTGTAGTTAATTTTGTTTGGTAAAAATATTTTTTTAAAAACCTTGGTTAACTGGCCTGGAGCACTTTGGTTGATTATAATTTTGTGCTTGATTTATTTTATGGTTAACTCACAGTTTTAATCTTATTTCAACCTTATTATTGAATGTTGTGTTAAATAAAATTCTGCTTTGCAAAATGACATATAATGAACATAATAAATGTGACTGTATATCTTGCAGTACCTCTTGGCTATACTTTCAAACTTTACTTCTCATATTAGTTTTTATATAGGAGATTGTACTGATTCCAGAACATTAGAAGGTGTTTTTTAGAAAGCAACCACTGGTATGGTATACTATTAGAAGGTGATAAGTGCTATGAAAAAAAAAGCTATCTGCCCCTTTTCCCCATGCCACTGGAATATATTCTCCACAAGCACAGAGATTTTTCTGTTTTGTTTACTGATAGCATTTAGAACAAGGTATGGCACAATAGGCATTCAATATATATTTATGGATGAATGACTATATTAACTTTTTGTCTTAAGTTTGAGAGCTAAAAAAGTTTAATATTTTTATTTGTTGATTATTTGAGGTTTTCCATTGAGGACTTTGACAGTTGTCCTTTTTAAATGGTATGGTCCTGGCATAAATTTGTAGATAAATATTAAAGGTGTTGTTTTATTTAAAAAAAAAAAAAACCTTTGTATTGCCGTCAGTAATCATCATCAAGTAATAGATCTTAATTTTTCTAATATTGTCAAGTACTTTATAGTTGTATTTGTGGTAGAGGAAAGGAAACACTAGGGCCTACCCTGCCTAGTGTGAGCCTGTAGTGTACATGAGTGGAAGACAAGTTTTCCAAATGGTATCAATTTATGCTGCCTTTTTTTTTTTTTAATTCCTGTTTTGTGTGTGTGTGTGTGTGTGTGTGTGTGCGTGTTTAATTAATTATTTTTATTTAGTTTTGGCTGTGTTGGGTCTTCGCTGCTGCAAGCAGGCTTTCTCTAGGTGCGGCGAGTGGGGGCTACTCTTTTGTTGCGGTGCGCGGGCTTCTCACTGCGGTGGCTTCTCTTGTTGCAGAGCACAGGCTCTAGGCACGCGGGCTCAGTAGTTGCAGCATGAGCCCTAGAGCACGTGGGCTTCAGTAGTTGTGGCACGTGGGCTCAGTAGTTGTGGCTCACGGGCTCTAGAGTGCAGGCTCAGTAGTTGCGACACATGGGCTTAGTTGCTCCGTGGCACGTGGGATCTTCCCAGACCAGGGCTTGAACCTGTGTCGCCTGCATTGGCAGGCGGATTCTTAACCACTGAGCCACGAGGGAAGTCCTATGCTGCCTTAAAATGTATATATTTATGCCATAACTATAAACCAGTTAGTTGGACCAAAAGAAATATGCAGTCATTTATATCCATATTTGTAAGTAAATACATTTTCGAAATGTTTTGTTTGAGGAATTTAATGGTTCGGTTGTTCAAAGGTGAATTGTAAAGTATTTTTTTATGACAGTAATATAATTTTTAAAAATATTAGGTAAAATATTCCATTTGCTAATAAATAAGTATATATGTACCTTCTTCTCATGAGGAAAAGAATAATTAGTAATTGTTGCTCTGATGTTACTACTATTACCTGAAACTATTTAGAGGTAAGTAAGCTGTGGTTGCTCCCATAACTTAATCCCTGATACAGACTACATTATTTGTTAATTTGTACTATTTTAGTCTATTGATTCTAAGAACTTTACTCTTTCTCAGACCTGTATTTAACCTTACATGTTTGTAGGTGTGGAACTCTATTGGAATTATTCGCTGCTATAATGATGAGCAAGACAATGCCATAGATGTGGAGTTCCATGATACCTCCATACACCATGCAACACACTTATCAAACACTTTGAATTATACAGTAGCAGATCTTTCCCACGAAGCTGTTTTGTTGGCATGTGAAAGCACTGATGAGCTAGCAAGGTAAATTCAAGATTATTAGGAAGAATTTGTTACTGTTGAACTGTTATACTAAAATGTTGAAATTCAGTACAAAAAGTTTGTAAGACAAAAAACAAAATTATGTCTTTTATAGTATGGAATTTCAGAAGGAAGAGTTTAGTACAAATAGCAGCACACCTGTAATACCTCAGAACATATGTCTGTTTTTGCTTAATTGTCCCCTTCTTACATAAGAGTAATACACGGATTAATTGTAAACAAGCAAGCTTAAGTAGTACAGAATTTTTAGAAAATGAAAATTCCCCCCAGAATTCTACTCTCAGATGTAATTACTGTTAACAATGAACAGTTAATCTAATCCCAGCCTTGGACAACTACTGATGTGGGTTTTGTCACTATAGATTAGATTTGAAACTTCTCTTTAAAAAAAAAAAAAAGGAAAAACACACTAAAAATGTTATTAGTACTATTTGTCATTTTGACTTTTTAACTTAAAAAACTTTAGACTTCTTAGATATATTGGTTGGTTGCCAGGTAGGTAGGCAGATATAGAGACAAGAAAATTATGATGGGAAAGCAATGGATGCAGAATCTGTATTTTTTTTTAAAGAAGAAAAAATATTTTATTCAGCTTCGTTATTTCAGCCAGCTTGCCCTGTTAATTTTTTCAGCTGATCATAGTGGTTATACACTTGATCATAGATTTTACTAACTCCCAGGTGATTTGAAATTAAATTCCTTCTGACTGGATACATTAGTTCCTCGCTGCTCAAATTATGGTCCACAAACTAGGGGCATGGGTCATGTGGGAGCGTGTTGAAAACACAGAATCACAGACCCAAACCCAGACCTTCTGAGTCAGAATCTGCATTTTAACAAGATCATCAGGTGATAGAGTATGCATTAAAGCCTGAGAAACACCAAATTGGGTCATTTTGATATTTTAATTGGTTTCCTAATTTTACACATTGTAAAGTCAACTCAATACTTTATTATTGAATTAAATCAGTTTACTAAAATAATCACTGTTGACTCAGTGTCTCTAACTCAGAATATCTTACATAATTAGAACATTTATTTCCCTGGCAATTTTTTTAAATTGAAGTACAGTTGTTTTACAATGTTATGTTAGTTTCTGCTGTATAGCAAAGTGATTTATGTATATATGTATACATTCTTTTTTATATTCTTTTCCATTATGGTTTATCACAGGATATTGAATATAGTTTCCTGTGCTATACAGTTGGACCTTAGTGTTTATCCAATTCTGTATATAATAGTTTGCATCTACTAACCCCAGACTCCCAATCCATCCCCCCACATCCCCCTTCCCCCTTGGCTCCATGTGCAGTTTTGATTTCAGATTGTTAAGATTGTTATGATTTCCTGATTGATGATTGTTCTTCTCTTTGTTTTCCTAGATATATTATTTCACAGTCATATACAATGTTATCCTTTTATTTTATTTTTTAAATATTTTATTGAAGTATAGTTGATTTACAATATTGTGTTAATTACTGCTGTACAGAGAAGTGATTCAGTTATGTATATTCTTTTTCATATTCCTTTCCATTATGGTTTATCACTGGATATTGAATATAGGTCCCTCTGCTATACAGTAGGACCTTGTTGTTTATCCATCCTATATATTCTAGTTTGCATCTGCTAATCCCAAACTCCCAATCCTTCCCTCCCCCACCCACCCTCCCGCTTGGCAACCACAAGTCTGTTCTCTATGTCTGTGAGTCTGTTTCTGTTTTGTGGATATGTTCATTTGTGTCGTATTTTAGATTCCACATATAAGTAATATAATATGGTATTTGTCTTTCTCTTTCTGATTTACTTCGATTAACATGATAATCTCTAGGTCCACCCCCACCCCCCTTTTTTTTCCCGGCTGAGCTGCATGGCTTGGGGGATCTTAGTTCCCTGACCAGGGATTGACCCGCATCCTCGGTAGTGAAAACGCGGAATCTTAACCACTGGACCACCAGGGAATTCCCATCCCCCTTTATTTTATTTATTTATTTTGGCTGCACTGGGTCTTCGTTGCGGCATGCAGCATCTTTTAGTTGCAGCATGCGGACTTCTTAGTTGTGGCATGCATGCCGGATCTAGTTACCCAACCAGGGATGGAACCCGAGCCCCCTGCACTGGGAGCACGGAGTCTTACCCACTGGACCACCAAGGAAGTCCCTCATCTCCCTTTATTTTAAATTTGAATTTAAAATTACTGTTTAGGAAGTCAGTACTGCCTCTGATTCTAAATACTATGGTATCTACATTTTGAAGCTTAAGTTTCATAATAACTTGCATGTATGTAAATATGCAAAGAAAAAAGACTGGAAACACAAATCAGATTGTTAGCAGTGGTTGGTAATCTTGCTGGTGGGATTATGAATTTTTTTTTCTTTTTCTCTTTGTTCTCCCATATTAAATTTTCTTTTTTTTTTTGCAATGAGAGGACTCTTGCCTAACATTTTGATGCTTCCTTCCCTTTTAAAAATTTGGTTGTGATTTTTGTGTGTATTTGCAGCCTAAGATCACACTCTGCTGATTTTATCCTGCTTTTTTTCATTTAACATTATATTGTGAGCATTTTCCTGTATCTTTAAATATTCTTCAGTAACATGACTATTAATGGTTTTAACATAGTTCATTTTAAGGATATTTCATAATTACTTTCTTAAAGCCATTTTTGTATTATTTGTGTATAATAGAAAAATAAACTATTTGATTGTTACTGGGTGTAATGATTAGTTATATATATGTATAAAATATCAAATGTGAAAGTTTGATTGTTTCTGTCTTGTTTTAATTTTTAGCAAGCTTCACTGCCTGCACTTTAGTTCATGGGATTCAAGCAAAGAGTGGATAGTAGACATGCCTCAGAATGAAAACATTGAAGCCATATGTCTTGGTCAGGGATGGGCTGCTGCTGCCACTAGCGCCTTGCTCCTTCGCTTGTTTACCATTGGAGGTGTTCAAAAAGAGGTCTTCAGTCTCCCTGGGCCTGTTGTATCAGTGGCAGGACATGGAGAACAGCTTGTCATTGTTTATCACAGAGGTAGATTTTTTCTACTATTTTATAGTTTTACCATGACCTGAAGTAAAATGGAAATTACTTAAGCTTTTCTCCTCTCTGTTTTGGATTGTATCTCCTTTTGCATTTATTTTAGTATTTGAATCAGTATAGTCTTTGTACAGAATTTTGTTGTATTCACTAATAGCAATGAAAATGAAAACATTTTATTTATAGAAAAACTGTACTATAGAAAGAATTCTAAGGTAGAGTTTGGTTAATTGCTTCCATATCTATATCTTATAAGAATTATCAGAGTTTAAATGCCTCAAAAAATAAACTAACTCCTTGTGTGAAGGACCAAAGCAACTTTGAATGTGACTTAAAAAGTTGTTGCCTCCTTTTCCTCACTTCATATTCTGTCCTCAGTCCCCATCGCTGTGCTAAGACTGGTTTTATTAAGGTTACCGATGATCTTTTTATGCTTATTTATTTAAGTAATTCCACCAGAAATACTTTCTTGTCTTGGCTTCTGTGACGTCACTCTCCCATTTTTTTTCCTTAGGAGCTGATAACTCTTTCAGCTCCTTTGCTGGCTCCTATTCCTATGCCCGCCTCTTAGCTGGAGTACTCCAGGGCGCAGTCACAGCCCCCTTCTCTTCCTTTCACTAGGTCAGGAGCTATTAGTCTTTCGACTGCTTAGCCCTAGTGAGAAATATAGTCTATGTTGCTATTCTATACATACCTGCAGATATAACTAGAATGAAAGTCTCATGGACAATATTTACTCTTTGATTTCATTTTTCTTTAAATTCTGGTTGTAACTCTGGATTGATTTCATGACTCATAGGTCAAAAAATGCAGTTTGAGAAACTACTTTGGGATATCTCATTAACACCCATGGCTTTAATACATCTATGTGTTCATGACTTCTAAATTAATATCACCAGCCCTACCCCCTCCTTGTGTCTCCAAACTTACATATCCAATTGCCGACTTGAAATCTCGATGTGGAGTTTTGATATTTATCTCATACTTAACTTGGTCACAATAAAGCCTCTGGGCTTTCTTTTTCCCTCCAAACTTTCTTCTTAGTTTTTCCATTTCAGTAAACGGCATACTATCAATCTAGCTACTCAAGCCAGAAATGTTAAGAGTTATCCTTTCTTTCCCTCACGTCCCCACATCACTGTCAGCAAAGTCATTATCATGTCAGTTCACACGACACATTGCGCATCTGTCTCTTTTTATCTCCACTAAAACCCCAGTGCAACCCAGACATCATCTCTTGGACTGTTGGAATAACCTCCTAACTAGCTTTTCAGCTTCAGTTCTTGCCTGCCACAATCCATTCTCCACATAGCAGCCTAGGTGATTTTTTAAAAACACAAATCCAATCACTTCCCTCTTCTGCTCCGAATCCTCTGATGTCTTCCTATTGCTTTAGAATAAAAATCAAACTTGTTATCCCAGGTGGCAAGGTCCTACATGATCTGACCTTTGCCTGCCTCTTCAGCCTCATCTCTTACCACTTTTTTTTCTTGTTACTGGTTCTGGCCCTGCTGGCTTCTTTGTGTTCTTCAAACTCACCAAGCTTGTTCCCAACTTAGGCCCTTTTCATTAGCTTTTCCCTGTCTACTGTAGTGCTCCTCCGCCTATCATTTGGATGGCTGACTCCAACTTGCAAATCATATCTCAGGTTAAATTTCACTTTCTCAAAAGGCCACCTTTGTCTGTCCAATCTAAAGTAGCCACTCAGTCTGACACTCTGTATCACATTAGTATTTTAATCTTTGATAATGACACTTAGTATTTTCTTTCTTTTTAAATTAGTTTTTCCTCTCCTACCTGAATATGAGTTTCAGGAGAACACTGACTTTGTCTTGTTTACCATTGTAGCCTCAGTACCTGGTACAAAGTAAGCTCTCTTTAAATACTTCTTGAGTGAATGAATTACCACTTATAAACACTTTATATAAATAGTCCATGTAAAATACTATTCTGCTTCTAATCCCTGAATGGTGCCTCAGGTAAGTGGATTATCTATAAAAAGTACTGCTAATTAATCTAGGAATTTATCACAAAATAAAATTCAATTCAGAGAAAATAATTTAAACTGCATCATAGCTAAATAACCTTTGATACCTGATTTATATTTACATTTTCTCACTAGGTACAGGATTTGATGGGGATCAGTGCCTTGGAGTTCAGCTGCTAGAGCTGGGGAAAAAGAAAAAACAAATTTTACATGGGGATCCTCTTCCTCTTACAAGGAAATCCTACCTTGTATGGGTTGGCTTTTCAGCTGAAGGCAAGATAAATTCATTTATATTAAAGTCATTTTTCAAGAAGAAAATTGCTTCATTATTTATTCCTAATTAATTTGCTTAAAGATAAATTGTCTATATTTTATGTTTAAATTTATTTATTTTAATATATTGGCAGAACTGGAAACTGGAATTTCCAGGCGAGGTAGCCACTCTTCTATGTACAAGATCTCTTCTTCATCAGAATTCTGATTAGAAAACTTACAAAGAGGGAAATAAATTTTTCTGAAAGTTTATTAGCTAGCAAAAAGGAGATACAAATCAGTGTTCAAGTTTTGGCTTTTTTAGCAGATTCTACGTGAAAATCAGGAATTTTCTACTGATTTCCACTATAGTAACCACTAACCACATGTGGCTATATACAGAGCACTTGAAAAGTGTCTAATTTGAGTTGAGATGTGCTATAACTATAAAATACTCTCCAAATTTTGAAGGCTTAGTATGAAAAAAAAATGTAAAAAATTTCAGTAATTCTTTTACATTGATTACATGTTACAATATAATATTTTGGATATATTGGATTTAACAAAATATATTATTAAAATTAACTTCACTTTTTTTTCCCCTTTTGTCATGTGGCAGAAGGAAATTAAAAATTACATTTATGGCCCACATGATATTTCTATTGAACAGTGTGCTGTTGTAGACTCACTTAATAGTGGGTTATGACAGATGATTTGAAGGACACTGAGGAGTACCTTATTTTAAGGCACCTGTTAACCCTGTCTTCTGGCTTAAATATTTCTATTATTGGAGATTCATGCCCTTTAATTACATCATTGGAGACTCCAGTTTGTCTTTAAAAAAACCCAACCATTTCTGGATGTGTTTTCTATTGGAATATTATTAGTCACTTATGCTTTAATAATGTGATCATTAATAACTTCCATTCATATAGCTCTATTTTTTTCTCCCAGTTACCAATCAGATCTAGACCCTGAGGAAACTGTTTGCAGAGTAAGAGGGGTGTGAAGTCACAGATAAATAAAGGATAATTAGGGAATTTGCCATGTACTTCCTGAAATGGGAACAGAGTAGGTGGGAAACAGGGATGCTTACTTGTTTCCTAGGTAAGTCTAGGAGTAGAACAGTGGGGAACTGTTGGGGAACAGAACAGTAACAAGGTCAAGAGAGGGGGGAGGAAGAAGAGTACTAAAGACAGATTTCTCTACATCATCACCTTGCATTAGGTTCTCCTCATTTTTCCAAGTCTCTCTTGACCAAGGAAACTTCAGATTCAATTTTAACTTCTTTACTGAGATTGGCTTTAAAAAACTGCTGTATTCCAGCAGGTGGCATAGTTTTCACTGAATTGATCAGGGGTTTTTTTTCCTCTTTTTTATTGGATAAATTTTAGTCACATCACATGCAATTTTTTTTTCCTTTGATTCAGTTAGGTCTTACTCTATGTGGTTAGTGAAATTTTATGGGAAATAATCTTGGATTATTTGTCTTTTTGGTTTTGGGGAGGTTTTTTTTTTTGTTTGGTTGGGTTTTTTTGTTTGTTTTTTGTTTTGCTTTTGAATTGAAAGTTGATTGATCGGTGTATGTATTTCAAAAAGGATTTATTTAACAAATACATAGCTATGTTTCCAGGTGATTTGTTTTTCTGTTGGTATATAGGTACCCCATTTTATGTGGATTCAGAAGGCATTGTTCGAATGCTTAACAGAGGACTTGGTCATACATGGACTCCTGTATGTAACACAAGAGAACACTGCAAAGGAAAATCTGATCACTACTGGGTGGTTGGTATCCATGAAAATCCCCAGCAACTGAGGTGGGCTATTAGAAAATGCTTAGTTGACTCTTTTTAAAAAGTACTTTGAAATTCTTTATTATGCTTATCTTTAAAGGTATTTTTAAAATCTTTAACCTTAGCTCATTTACTTGCTTTCCATATTCACTAAATTAGGAATTTGTTTACATTCACTTTGAAGTTTTCAACCAATTGCTTGACTTGGAACCTATTGAGCAAAATAGAAACTAAGGGAATTTCCTGGAGGTCCAGTGGTTAGGACTCTGCGCTTCCACTGCAGGGGGCATGGTTTTAATCCCTGGTCGGAGAACTAAGATCCCGCAAGCCGAGCTGCATGGCCTAAAAAAAAGAAAAGAAAACAAGTTTATTAGCGTGACTAGCATTATTTCAGCCAGATAGGGAGGGGAGTTTTGGGTAAACATCACATTTCATCTTTTATAATAGCCTTTTATTTTAAACTTCGATTTAGAATTGAATATATAATTTAGGTGCTTTTTGAGATTTTTAGCTTAATTATTGTTATAGGGGAGGGGGCTAGTAGAAATTTAGTAGTTGACTGCAAGTGTAGAATTCTCAGTACATATAGTCTCTATTCAGTATTGTGTTAAGTATTTACCTCTTTTTTTTTTATTATTAATTAATTTATTTATTTTTGGCTGTGTTGGGTCTTCGTTTCTGTCCGAGGGCTTTCTCTAGTTGCGGCAAGCGGGGGCCACTCTTCATCGCGGTGCGCGGGCCTCTCACTATCGCGACCTCTCTTGTTGCAGAGCACAGGCTCCAGACACGCAGGCTCAGTAGTTGTGGCTCACGGGCCTAGTTGCTCTGCGGCATGTGGGATCCTCCCAGACCAGGGCTCGAACCCGTGTCCCCTGCATTGGCAGACAGATTCTCAACCACTGCGCCACCAGGGAAGCCCCTACCTCTTTTTTGACACCAGATATCTTCTTGGTCTAAAAGACTGTCAGTGACATTGTACAGATACTTGGTGAACAAAGAAGTCTCTACTTTCATGGAGCTTATAGTCTGATTGGGGAGACAGATAACAGAAACAAGTAAATATTAATTACTACTTAGAATAAATACTGCTCGTTAATCTGAGCAGACCCATGATGAAGAATAACAGAAGAGCATTTTCTAGATAGTATGGTCATAGAATATTCCTTTTTTTTAAAATAAATTTATGTATTTATTTATTTTTGGCTGCGTTGGGTCTTCGTTGCTGCGCACGAGCTTTCTCTAGTTGCAGTGAGTGGGGGCTACACTTCGTTGTGGAGCACAGGCTCTAGGCTTGCGGGCTCAGTAGTTGTGGCACATGGCTCAGTAGTTGTGGCTCGCGGACTCTAGAGCGCAGGCTCAGTAGTTGTAGCGCACGGGCTTAGTTGCTCCGCAGCATGTGAGATCTTCGTGGACCAGGGCTCGAACCCATGTTCTCTGCATTGGCAGGCGGATTCTTAACCACTGCGCCACCAGGGAAGTCCCAGTCATAGAAGACTCTTAATGGAGGTAGTATTTAGAATGAGACCTGGAGGCCAAGGGGGTCTGTTATGGAAGAATGGATTGAAAAGCAATCCGTGCAGAGTAAACAGCATGTACAAAGGCTGTGAGGTCAGAAAGAACTTGATGTGTTTGAGGAATTAAAAGGATGTAAACGTGGCTGGAGTACAAAGAAACAAGAGGTAGCAAGAAACATAAATCCAAGTTGGTATCAGTAAGTTAGACATAGGCTGCATTATAGGCCATGATAGAGAAGTTTGGATTTTCTTTGAAGTATAACAAGAGGTCATTCAAGGGTTTTATCCAGGGGAATGATATCATCTGATTTATACTATAAAAAGAAAAATGTATGTGGTAAATGGATTGGCAAGGGTAGGACTGGAAGCAGGGAGACCAATTTTTCAACCAGGGATTTTTCCACTCTTCTGGGGATGTTTGGAAATGTGGGGTATTGTTTTTAGTTGTCACAAGGATTAGGACTTACTCTGTCATTCAGAGTAGGCTGGAACTAGTGTGGGGCAGTGGAAATGAAGAGAAGCAGATTCAAGATAGAAACAGGACTTGCTGGTAGTTTGGGGGTTGGGAATGAGAGAAGAATCAATGATACCTACATTTCTAGTTAAAGCTACTAGATAGATAGTTGTACCATTTATAGAAATAAGGAAGATAAAAATGAATACTCTCTTGGGTGTGTTAAGCCTGCACAATATCCAAAGGAAGATATCAAGAAGGTATTGGGGGCTTCCCTGGTGGTGCAGTGGTTAAGAATCCGCCTGCCAATGCAGGGGACACGGGTTCGGGCCCTGATCTGGGAAGATCCCACATGCCACAGAGCAACTAAGCCCGTGCGCCACAACTACTGAGCCTGCGCTCTAGAGCCCACATGCCACAACTATTGAGCCTGCATGCCACAACTACCGAAGCCCACGCACCTAGAGCCCGTGCTCCGCAACAAGAGAAGCCACCGCAATGAGAAGCCTGCGCACCACAGCAAAGAGTAGCCCCCACTCACCGCAACCAGAGAGAAGCCCGCTCGCAGCAACGAAGACCCGAAACGGCCAAAAATAAATAAATTTTTAAAAAAAGAGAGAAAATGCTTAACTTTAAAAAGAAAAATAAAGGAAGGTATTGGAATATATGATTCAAACTCAGAAATTTTGGCTGGTTATATACATTTGGGGATCATCAGATTATAGAAGGTATATAAAGTTATAGTAATAAATGAGAAGAAAGAGACTAAAGGTATCAGTCCAACCCCAAAGAAATTCCAGCATTTAGAGGTCAGTTATTGGAGTAGAAGCTTTTGAATGAGAAAAAGGAAGATTAGCTAAGCAATTAAGAGAAAAATCGCCTGGAGAGGGTCATGTCATAGAAACTATAAGTGGAGACTATTTCAAGAAGCAATAATCAGAAAGGGAAATAAAAGTGGCTTTCAAATATATGAAAAGATGATTGATGTCACTTGAAGTAAGATTAAACACAAATCAGAACTAAAAAGAGATTTCTCTTCTTACCTATTAAATTAGAAAAATCTGAAAATTTGATAACACTCTTAGCTGGTGAGGCTGTGGGGAAATAACCACGTTTATGTATTGCTGACGGGAGTGTAAGTTGGTCACAATCCCTGCGGAAGGCAATTTGTCAAGAACTATCAGAATTAGAAATGCGTATGCCCTTTGACCCAGTGGATCTGTCTTTATGATTTATCCTGCTGAAAAACTAGTACTTGCTATTTGAAGTATAATCCATGGAAAAGAACACATATAATAAATGTTCGCAAGGGTGTGGAGAAAAGGGAACCCACGTATACTGTTGGTGGGAATGTAAATTGGTACAGCCACTGTGGAGAATAGTATGGAAGTTTCTTAAAAAGCTAAAAATAAACCCAGAAATGACCCAGAAATTCCACTGCTGGGTATATATCTGAAGAAAACCAAAAACACTAATTGCAGAAGATTCATGTATCCCAGTGTTCGTAGCAGCATTATTTACAGTTGTCAAGTTATGGAAGCAACCTAAGTGTCCATCGACAGCTGAATGGATAAAGAAGATGTGGTATATATACATGATTTTTTTAAAGATATTTTATCAGATGTAATGAGAAGGAAGAAGATAGGTGCAAATGCAGATAGATTTAGTGGATGAAAGGTGACAGGAATTCCTGTCTGATGCCTTCTGTTTTGGTGGCAGATTTTGAGGGTATTTTGGTGCCAAGATAGAGGGTATTTTTGAAGGCATTGGTTGGCAGTGTGGATGTTTGAGAAGACATAGTCTTCTTAAAGAATGTGAAATTGAACTTAGTAGAAAATCATAGAGGAATTGCTGGTTATTATTTCTGTATGTTGTGTGTTTTCAAAGTCTCCAGATAGTCCATTGTTGACATATTTAGTATCAGAAGGAATTTATTAAACTTTTTAAAAATTCTAATTAATTAATTTTTGGCTGCGTTGGGTCTTTGTTGCTGCACGCGGGCTTTCTCTAGTTGCGGTGAGCGGGGGCTACTCTTCGTTGCAGTGCATGGGCTTCTCATTGTGGTGGCTTCTCTTGTTGCGGAGCACAGGCTCTAGGCACGCGGGCTTCAGTAGTTGTGGCTCACGGGCTCTAGAGCGCAGGCTCAGTAGTTGTGGTGCATGGGCTTAGTTGCTCTGCAGCATGTGGGATCTTCCCAGACCAGGGCTCGAACCCGTGTCCCCTGCATTGGCAGGCAGATTCTTAACCACTACGCCGCCGGGGAAGTTCCTAGTTAACTGTTTCTAACAATTCTTATAGTGTAGGTTGTTCTCAGGGATTTTTTTTTTACATGTCTGTTTCCAGGAATCAAGTTTTTAGTAACTTGAATGAAAGAATTCATATTTTATCTTAATCAGAGGTTTAGTTTTGAACCTAGAAGGATTTTTACTATTCCATCTAATGTTTATTCAAGTAAGAGGATTCATTTTGTTTGTTAATATCATTATCTTAAGGAAGTATGTGAAGTTATTCATTTGTAATGAATAATTTTGGTTTTTCATTTAATATTAAAACTATTTTATCAAGTTTAGTTTTTACACCCCCTAATAATTTGTACAGCTGGCTTTTTTTCCTTGCTTTATAGTTAAGATCTGTGAAGAGTTTTAACTCTCATTAAAAGACATGATAATTACAGCTGGTAACATTTAACTTAAATTCAACATGGGAGGGCTTCCCTGGTGGCTCCGTGGTTAAGAATACGCCTGCCAGTGCAGGGGACATGGGTTCAAGCCCTGATCCGGGAAGATCCCACATGCCACGGAGCAACTAAGCCTGTGCTCCACAACTACTGAGCCTGCGCTCTGAAGCCCGTGAGCCACAACTACTGAAGCCCGCGCACCTAGAGCCCGTGCTCCACAGCAGAAGAAGCCACCGCAATGGGAAGCCCGTGCACCACAACAAAGAGTAGCCCGCGCTCACCACAACTAGAGAAAGCCCGCGTGCAGTAACGAAGACCCAATGCAGCCAATAATAAATTAATTAATTAATTAAAAAAAAATTCAACATGGGATAAAAAAAAATAATGGACTCTTAATTACAGTTTTTAGACTTGGAAGGATTTTAGAAATTGTCTAGGCCAGTGGCTCCTGACATTTTTAAGCATAAGAGTCCTTTTAAATGTCAAAGCATTTCATGACCTACAAATGATAGCAGCTTGTACAGTGAGTATCAGTTGATAGAGAAAATCCATAATAGCAGAAAGTTTCTATAGACCTAAAGATTATATTTGAACATAAATTTGTATTATAAGTTACATCATGTACATGCATGTGAAAATTCTGGTACATAAAGTGGAAGCTCTTTTATTCATTCTGTAGACAGTTCATGGTGCCCGTGTGAATGCATGGTCACTTTGCAAAGCTCAGCAGCCCTACAGGGATAAAAAAAGTGAGAACCACCAGTTTCTTTTGGTCCAGTTCCTGTGCTCTGCCTTTACTCCTGGTCCTTTTCCCCAATTTTTACAGGTGAGAAAACTGAGGCCCAAAAAGATTAAGTAACTTGGGATCACACAGCTAGTTAGTAGCAAAAAAGTTCCTATATTTTCTCTGTTGAAATACAGGAACAGTGGAAGTTGAGTTGATAAATAGATTGAAAGAATAAACTTATCCCCTAAGGACTGGCTTATTCTAGGGGAATAATTGAATTACTGAGGGGAATCTCATACGGCTGACATTTGAAACACTGAGAAGATAATGCTGAAAAATATATGTACTTGTATATACCGTGATAAATTGATCAGGATGTTTTTCATTTTTTCCTGGCTTTATTCTGGAAGAATCAACTTGAATAAGAATGTTTTTCAAAGATTGGAAGCTACATTTCTCAGTATGGCCTACTGCACTTCTCATACCAGCTTTCCTTACATTTAGACACATGTAGAGGATGATTAATTTCCTTCCTATTGATAGAGAGGTCCATGAAAGCCCAGGGAAGAAAACTGTACAACCATCTTTAGTAGCCTGCTGCTGTGTTTAATGAGACTTAATTATCCTTGCTATCAAGAAATTCATTCTTATATTTATTTAAATCTCTAACGCTTCCGTTTGCTCTCAGTGTTCGTGGTAAAGATAGCAAACCACTTGCTCCTCTGGAAAAGCAGCATTTCATAATGGTCCAGAGCTGGAGCCTGCTGCAGTATCCTGGCTGAAATGCTCACTGTGTAGCCCTGGCCATGACATTTAGACTCTCTGTGCCTCTGTTTCCTCATTTCTAAAACCAGGATGAAGCTAGTACCCATCTCAAAGAACTACTGTGAAGATGAAGTGATGTAGGAGTACTTAGAACAGTGCCTGGTCCTTAGTGAGTGTTCATTGAATGTCAGTTGTTAATAACAACAGTAGTTTTCTTACCGTCACTACTTTAAGGCATTTAGCCTTGTATTTCATGGTTAATGATTATCTGTTTCTATAATCTTTCCATTTAAAATACATTTCCTAACCCAGATTCAGCAGTATCTATGCTTTCTTTGTGGTGAGGAAATACATTTTGTTAAAAATAATTTTTAAAAAATTCATTTGAATCAGTACAAAACACCTGCCTTTAATTACTGCTGTGTAGCGTATCTGATTTCCTACCTCTGTTTGAAGTGAACTTCAGTTTAGCAGAAATTGTCTTTATGGTTTCCTCTGAAGATTTTTTTTTATTGTCACCACTGGTTAATACATAACTGAGAGTTTACTAATTTTCGTGCCACAATCTAATTTGCTTTCTACAAACATCAGCGTTCCTTTTCTCTTTAGTTTAGTTTAGTTTTGTTTTTGTTTTTTACCTTATTCTGCTTTATTTTTTGATAGTGGAACATATTTATTTAACGATATTTTATGCAGGCACTTCATATCATATCAGGCATTCTCTTTGGTTTTTAAAAACTCTTAAGAGTTATTTAATGCACTTGAAAACAAACTTTTTTTTGCAAGTTATGTTCATTTAACAAGCATTTGCTAAAAGTACTGACTACATGTCCTATGGTACATGAAGTTAAATTGGGCCAGCAGCCTTGAAGAGTTGGCTGGTAAAATCATTATCTACTCCTGAGTCAGTGCTCTAAAAGAGTTAAATCCCCTCGAACACTAAAAGAGTCCCATGCAACAGAGAAGACAAGCAAAACTCACTAACTCTTAGAAACTTAGTCTGGACATTGGCCCCAGTTTTCTCCAGTTTGATATTTTTCAACTCTTTAATAGAAGAGAACAAATTTTGTGATTGGTTTGGAAAGGAATTGAAGTAATTTTGTCTCCTTAGTAAACTGTGGTTTATTTTTTCACATTTTATCCTCCAAATGGTTTAGCCACAGTTTCCAGGAAACTCATTCATTGTAGGCAAAACCCATCAAATTAGCAGTCAAATGAGTTTTTTTCCTCTTCTTCCATGAAAGAGATACCTAACAGAGAAAAGGTCTTTTTACTTCAAGTCTTTAAAGCTAAGAAAAGGATAAGAAATGTGAATTGGTGCTCTGCTTTGATGTAAATGTGGCTTTAAAAAAGCTATTAGTAAAATCCTTATCAATTTTTCTTTATGATAATCGCTTACTATGACTAAATAAAGTATTAGAGTTGTAAAATGTTTTTAAACAGGAGAGTCTAAGTCACTTTATAGAAAAAAGAATGTTAAGGCAATTAAGATTACTCCCAATGTTCCTCCTAGTTTTGTTAATGTACATATATGCGTATGTAATTGCACTCGTCCTTTCTGAATGCACATGTTCTGTCTTCCGTTTTGCATGACTAAAATGGTTTTGTGAATAGGTGCATAACAGAATTGCTACAAGAGGTTTTTCAAACGCTGAGTATTCACATTGCCACCTCATACTATGTGGTGAAAACCACTGATTTATGTGAAATCATAAAAGGGGAGGAGGTAGAAAGAAATGAGGATTTATGTTAAAAAATATTGGAACTCTAAAAACATGTTTGTTTTTATTATATTTTCCCAAAAAGAAGGAAAAGGAGTATTTAAATCTTACTAGAAAGGGAACCTATGTAATATTCCTGGGTAATGCCACTTATTTATTTTTTAACTGTTCTAGTGGACATTTGATAATATTAGAAGATACTTATGAAAAAAATTTTAAACCTAAGGGCCTAATTTCTACTTAGTATTTTCCTTCAAGAAAGTCATAACTTAAAGCCCTGATGAAAAGACTGTATTACCGAATGGCTGTTAGTAATCATTGAACAAGGGTCTATGTTTTTTAAATGACTTTATAAAAATTAGAAAATTTGTCTATAGTACTTAGAGTGTGCAATTATGTTTTTCTTATAAATAATTTGGAGTACATACATTAAAAGAGTATTCTGCATATATAAATCACTCTGATGAATGCTTTTTTTTTTTTAAATTAATTAATTAATTTATTTATTTATGGCTGTGTTGGGTCTTCGTTTCTGTGCGAGGGCTTTCTCTAGTTGTGGCAAGCGGGGGCCACTCTTCATCGCGATGCGTGAGCCTTTCACTATCGGGGCCTCTCTTGTTGCGGAGCACAGGCCCAGACGCGCAGGCTCAGTAATTGTGGCTCACGGGCCCAGTTGCTCCGCGGCATGTGGGATCTTCCCAGACCAGGGCTCGAACCCGTGTCCCCTGCATTGGCAAGCAGATTCTCAACCACTGCGCCACCAAGGAAGCCCTGATGAATGCTTTTTAATTCATAAATTGCATTGGTACTCATCCTGATGGGCATATATGAGTGCCTTACATATTCTAGTCAGAAAAGTCCTTGCCAAATGAACTATTACCACATAAGGCAACCCTTCATTTAGCAGAGCAGATATACAGTATAACCTTTTTATAATGATAATGGATTTTCTGCTTCACTCTCACCAATATCTAATAATAAACACTTATTGGACATTTCACCCTCTTTTTCTCTTATATGACACTTTCTACCAACAGTACCAAGTATTTCCAACTGATGAATGAAAGTGAATATGCTTTATCAGCATTTTATCTTAGGGCGGTCTGTTTTATAAGATGGATCCCATAACAAGTGTTTATGGCACAACTTCTGTATTTTGAAAGTGGGCATTTTGCTAAGGAAAATCTGAAAAGAGCTGATTTCACTTTTAGTGATTGTTAATTTAATAAAACTGATGTGAGGAGGGATTTTTGAAGTTCTTGAAGTACGTGGAGGGATAATTTTGGTACTTAATCAGGCCTAAAGTACTTTTTTAAAAGAGGAATCTTTTGTATATTATTAAGCCAGCTATTGGAATAATATTATTCCAAGTTACTAACTTTTGGAAAATTTATAATGTAGCAGTTTTTATGATATTTTAGAAAGTTTTTATGGTGAGACCGTTTCTTTCCTGACAGGTGTATTCCTTGCAAAGGTTCTCGATTTCCTCCCACCCTTCCACGCCCTGCTGTAGCTGTATTATCCTTTAAGCTTCCTTACTGTCAGACTGCCACAGAGAAAGGACAAATGGAGGTATGCACAAATCTTACCTTGACACTCTGAGTTTGAGAATACCCTGCCTGTGACACAGACATTTAAAATTATTCTGATGACCAGTGTTGAGTATTCATTACTCTATAATTAAAGAAATAGCAGTAGCTGTGAGGGAAGAGGGCTGCTTCCGGGGACTTTGTCTAAGAGGTAAATGGGTGTGACTGTCAGGGCCTCACTAGGGTAAGGCACTCACTCTCGGGCTTGGACAAGTGCCTAAGAGGACGTGCCTCCATGAATTTTGTACCCTTAGGCGCCAGGCTTGCCTCACCTTACTCCTAGCCCTGTGTCATCAAAAGTCTTTCGCTATCTTGCAGTTAGTTATTCTAAACAAGAAACAAATCAGCTTATAAAAATCTAGTTTACCAAGTTCTCTGAGCATCAGCTATGATAGCTAGGAAACTTTAAAATGCTATATACAGTTGACCCTTGAAGAACATGGGTTTGAACTGTGTGGGTCCATTTATACATGGGTTTTTTTCAGTAGTAAATACTACAGTACTGCACCATGCAAGATTGGTTGAATCTGAGGATGCCGAACCTCAGATACGGAGGAACTGCATATATATGGAGGGCTGACTATAAGTTATATGCAGATTTTCAACTACACAGAGGGTAGGCGCCTCTACCTGCTACATTATTCAAGGGTCACTGTATTTCCCTTTTTTTTTTAAGGATAGAAGATTAAGTCAGGGCATAATATCACATTAGAATTGTAAAATAAGCTGTAGAAAGGAATATTTCAGAAAATATTTTATTCAGAAACTGGTATCGTATGATAAATGTTTAACACTTGCGTGGTATTCAGCTGATAGTTGGCTCTAAGCAGTTTTTCCACTTTTGCAGGAACAGTACTGGCGTTCAGTTACGTTTCACAACCACCTTGATTATTTAGCTAAAAATGGTTATGAATATGAAGAGAGCACTAAAAATCAAGCAATAAAAGAACAACAGGAACTTTTAATGAAAATGCTTGCGGTGAGTAAAATAAGTATAGTGGGGAAGAAAAGTTAATTGCTTTTCTCTAGGTTGAATTTCTTTTTTTTTTTTTTTTTAATCAATTGGTCTTTAACATCATACTGTGCTGATGTGAACTGAATGTTAAATTCTACTTATATAGGATAAAAATTCCACTTAGAGGTTGTTAATCATTCCCATTTTTTATTACAATTATTGAAATTTAGTTTTTGTACCCAAGAGCCCCTATGTATAGGAAACATCTCTTTATTGTACCTTTGACTTTTACCCATACAGTTTAGTACCTGCTATTGTTCCTGGAATGACCCACATGTAGGGGAAATATTCCAGGGGCATATTCTTCAGAGTGATCTTTTACTAGTTCTGTCTGATAATTTTTTTTTTTTTTGGAGTATAATTGCTTTACAATGGTGTGTTAGTTTCTGCTTTATAACAAAGTGAATCAGTTATACATATATTTCTTAATGGTATGTGAATTAGCACCAGGTTCCACAACCTAGAATTCTTAAGTTGTATCTGATGGTGTTTTTCTCCCTTAAAAGTTCTGTTTCCCAGTTCACGTTGCAGTTAAAATATTTAAGACATTGCCTTGTATCTAAGATCATAGGAGGAAATAAACTCTTCTGGTGCTACCTCCCTTTTTTGTTTTTGCCGACTGGTCTGTGTTTTAATAGGCCCTGTAGGTGATTCAGATGCTTATTAATAAAGTTTGAGAACTGGCTGTAGCTCCTCTCTTATCATGTGCAGCAAATAAAGTTTGAGTGTAGACGTTTAGGTCTGCAGGCTGAGCAGTCTTAAGAACTTTGATCAGGCTTTTAGATATGCCTGCCTTTTGTTATCCTCTTAGGTAAAAGTTTGTAGCCAGTGACCAGGTTTGGTCCCCTGGATATTTAAGTACAGTTATCTTTAGAGACAAAAGAACTTTTTGAAACATAAGATTCATGAGTTTGTGTCCTCATTCCAGGTTGGCTTATGAGGAGGAGTATAATGTAATTTCTTCTGTGCTCTTCTTGCACTAGACTGTAAACACCTTGAGGGCAGTGACCATGTCCTGTTCACTAATGTATGCCAGGCACTGATGTAGTGTCTGATACATAGTGCACCTCAGTATTTCCTAAGAGAGTAAATGGCTCAGACTTTTCATTTTAAAGTTGAGGAAAAAAACTCCTGAGGGAAAAGTGATATCTGAGACCACAGAGTTTATTGTAACTTGTCTCCAAAAGGTGACATTCACTACTCTCACCTCTATGCAACACTGCCTTGCATTTAGTGTTAAAGAAATTTAATTAGTTTACTATCGAGTAAGTTTTGTTCCATTCACAAAGTCCCATTTGTACACCAACATGAACTAGTAACCTTTTTATTTCCTACAACATATGTAAGGAAACATGTTTGATTTATTTACCATTTAGCCTTAGAGGAGCTTTTCCACTGGGGTGAAGTGTTCCTCAGCAGGGTGCTAGTAGCATCCTGTTAGTTCTTTAGCATTCCTGCCCCCAGGCAGATGCCCATAGTTCCACCTAATTACTGGGAAAACCATACTACTTTCATTTCCAAATGCCCTCTGAGGCAGAGTACCACCCTGATTGAGAAGTACTGCTTATAGATAAGTGATTCTGGAAAACTTGAGAAGGACATGCAGGTAAATATCTAAAGCGTCTGTGCTGATGAATCAGACTTGACATGTCTAAGTAACAAAGTAATACTTCTATGAATTATGAGACCTTTAGTAGTCTTCGAAGTATTAGTTTTCCTCACATTGTACTTCAGTTGCCTCACTTTGAGTCGTCAAAATTCATACCAAAAGAAAAAGTCATGATAAATGAAGGTTTTTCATTTTATATTGTAAGTATAAAAAATAGAGCAAGAAAAAGGAGGTTGTTTGCTAATTTGGAAGTTGTATAACTGTTTCTGGTAGTTAGAGATCATGGACAATCATACTTAAAAAGCTAATGGATGAATCTATTTGCCTACCCACATTCACTTAGTAGCATTTGTGTGCCAATTCTAGGCAAAGTAATAACAAATCACTTACAATTTATTCTTTCTTTCAATTTGCTACCCTGTTTTGTGAGTGCAGGTGGTGGAATGAGCAGGAAAACAAATTTAGGAGAACCATTTTTGAATTTTTAAATAAATCTCTTACTCTCCTTGCAACCAATAACTTGAAATGATATGTCATATTTCATTGTTGATTGTAAAATGCACCATTATTTTACTTATTTAAGTCACTAAGACAGAAAGAAATGCTGCCAATTAAACTGACTCACCGTCAATTGTAAGACGCTTCTCAACTTCAGAGAGAGATGTTAAGATGTGTAAAAATGTGCCTCTTAGAATCAGGGATACAGTATCAAGAAAACTTTTCTCAGTTCTATTAGTAGTATCATTCTTTTATTTTTAAAAAGTTTTACTCAACATAATTTGACTTCTTTCCCCCTTTTTTTCCTTTAGCTTTCTTGTAAACTGGAGCGGGAATTTCGTTGTGTGGAACTTGCTGATCTAATGACTCAAAATGCTGTGAGTTTAGCCATTAAATATGCTTCTCGTTCTCGGAGATTAATATTGGCCCAGAGACTTAGTGAACTGGCTGTAGAGAAAGCAGCAGAATCGGCAGCCACCCATGCTGAAGAAGAGGAAGAAGAAGAAGAGGATTTCAGAAAAAAGTTGAATGCTGGGTAAGAAATGTTTGAGTTTTACCATCCTGAATGTTGACTTGGTCTTTTTATAGCTCTTTATTGAATAATATTGTCTTTTAGTTACAGTAATACTCCTACAGAGTGGAGTCAGCCAAGGCTCAGAAATCAAGTTGAAGAAGATTCAGAGGATACTGGAGAAGCTGATGATATAGAAGAAAAACCAGAAATACACAAACATGGTAAGATAACATTTTTAAGGCAGTTTAAAGATGAGATGTGTCATGTGTGTGACTTCTCCCCTTTTACTTGGCTGAGGGAAATTGAATACCCATACTTTTTCAAGACATCTTTCCTGTCTGATTGTTGATTACAGAAGATGACTTTATCTTCCCATTTACATTGTATTGTTTTATCTTAATTATTCTGTAGGAGAAAACCCATTTTTCAAAAGTGTAAATTCCTCTGATATGCCAGCTATTAAGTCAGGTAAGAAAATTTTGATTTTGTAATATCGAGAAAATTTTGAAGTAGTCTTTACAGTGATACATCTACTCAAATACACCTTACTCTTCAGGGCCTGCTTCGTTGTTGTTTTTAATCAGAAATGTTTGTGAAACAGTGGTCATTTAACAAATACTTATTAAATGCCTATTTTGTGTCTAGTATTTGCCTGGGGTGGGGGGCTACAGTGGTCAAGTAGACATGCATGTTTGATCCCTGCATAAACCTTATAGTACCAGCTGGCTTTTAAAAGTATATATATATAAGTTTGATTTTAATATACTTTTACATGTGTACAGATTATTAAAAGAGCATATAACAGGTGGCTGTAATCTAGTCAGTGGTGGGGGATGGTTTGGGACCCCAAGGAAGGCTTCATGGAATGTTTATTTATTTTTTAAATTTATTTTTGGCTGTGTTGGGTCTTCGTTGCTGCCCGCGGGCTTTCTCTAGTTGCGGCGAGCAGGGGCTGCTCTTCGTTGTGGTGCGCGGGCTTCTTATGGCGGTGGCTTCTCTTGTTGCGGAGCACGGGCTCTAGGCCCGCGGGCTTCAGTAGATGTGGCACGCGGGCTTAGTAGTTGTGGCACAGGGGCTTAGTTGCTCTGCAGCATGTGGGATCTTCCCAGACCAGGGCTCGAACCCGTGTCCCCTGCATTGGCAGGCGGATTCTTAACCACTACGCCACCAGGGAAGCCGCCACGTGGAATGTTTAAAGCAGAGATCTAAAGGATGAATGAGTCAGCCAGGCAAAGGTGGGTGGGAGCAGAAGAAAAGCATGTGGGCTTAAGGAACAGCATGTGTGAAGACTGTAAGAGAGGCTTGAAGAGCACAGAGAGCAAAGAGAAAGGGGTGCTGAATGGTTTTGGAGCCAAACCGTGCAGATCCATGTAGGCCATGGTAGGATTTTGATCTTCATTCTGAGGTTGCTGGGAGGCTATTGTAGGCTTTAATCAGGGGCAGAGTATGGCACACTGTGAAGAGGAGGACTGCATATAAGGAGACTTCTGAGGTAGTCCCAAGTGAGATTGAATAGACTGGGGTGGTGGTGATTGCTGGTAGAAAGAATGGGAGGAATTGAAGAGGTGTTTCTGAAGATGATATAGAGAGTATGGAAGTTCAGGGTGTGAAGAATAACTGTCAGTTTCTGGCTTGAGTACTTGAGTGAATGATGGTGCCATTTACTGAGTCAGGAAACACTAGGGAAATGTAGGTTTAGATAGGAGGGCGATGAATTACTATTGGCTGTTTGGGTCAGGAGCTCAGGAAAGTAGTATCTCTGGGATGGAGATATAAAGTGAAAATTGTTGACATAAGTATAGCAGTTTAAACCATGGGTATGGGTGAGTGAGCACTGGGGGAGGATCAAAGTGAGGAGAAAAATGAGGTTAGGCCTAGAGAGAAGGAGGAGGAGGAGGATGAACCATCAAAAGAAAATGAGGGGTCTCTTGGAACTGCCGCGGTCGCCACCGCTGCCGCTGCCGCAGCTGTGGGGGACTGGCGCGGTTATGCAGGCGAAAGGCGCTCTTTCCCTGCTGAAAGTACCCTCAGAAAAGCAACCATCTCCCCAGCCCACCATGGCGGATGAAATTGATATCACTACTGGAGATGCTGGGGCTTCCAGCACTTACCCTATGCAGTGTTTGGCCCTGCGCAAAAACGGCTTCGTGATGCTCAAAGGACGACCATGCAAAATAGTGGAGATGTCAACTTCCAAAACTGGAAAGCACGGTCATGTCAAGGTTCACCTTGTTGGAATTGATATTTTCACGGGCAAAAAATATGAAGATATTTGCCCTTCTACTCACAACACGGATGTTCCAAATATTAAGAGAAATGATTATCAACTGATATGCATTCAGGATGGTTACCTTTCCCTGCTGACAGAAACTGGTGAAGTTCGTGAGGATCTTAAGCTGCCAGAAGGTGAACTAGGCAAAGAAATAGAAGGAAAATACAATGCAGGTGAAGATGTGCAGGTGTCTGTCATGTGTGCAATGAGTGAAGAATGTGCTGTAGCCATAAAGCCCTGCAAATAAATGGGAACATCAGGCATGAGCAAAATGTTTAGGTCTGGATCAACTGCAGATCTAAAGTTTGGTTCTAAGTTGTCACCAAAGCTATGGCGTTCATAAGCAACCTCATTTCTTTCTTTTTTTTTTTTTTTTTTAAAAGCTCTCCTTACTCTTTTTTTTTTTTTAAAGAGCACATTTGTTTGTTTGTTTGTTTTTAAATTAATTTATTTATTTTTATTTATGGCTGTGTTGGGTCTTCGTTTCTCTGCAAGGGCTTTCTCTAGTTGTGGCAAGCGGAGGCCACTCTTCATCGCGGTGCGCGGGCCTCTCACTATTGCGGCCTCTTGTTGCGGAGCACAGGCTCCAGACACGCAGGCTCAGTAATTGTGGCTCACGGGCCCAGTTGCTCCGCGGCATGTGGGAACTTCCCAGACCAGGGCTCGAACCCCTGTCCCCTGCATTGGCAGGCAGATTCTCAACTACTGCGCCACCAGGGAAGCCCCTCATTTCTTTTTTAATTGTTTTGAAATTGTGCTGAGTTAGTTTTGCAGGCAATTCGTAATTTTAAAAAATGATCAAGATGTATAATTCTTTTTTTTAAATTTTGTAGGTGTCTTTCCTATAACTTTCCTGTGGTTTTCAGTATGTAAGTCTAAGAAACAGACAAGATAGATTCAGAAGATGTGATTTGTCTGAGCAAATCGTTCCTAAATTTTAGTTAAATGATAAATAAACCAGGGTTTTAAATCGAACAATGTAGCATCTAGTGGTATTGAAGCACCACATTTAAGTTGAATTGCTCTGCATTAATTTCAAACTTAATATCATAGAATAAGTAGATTATGGATTGGAATTGTCAGAGTTTCAGCATGGGTGTGGCAAGCACAGATCCTTAAAAATCATGTTATCAAAAAGTGCCAGTTATCTTAGTAACCACGTGCAGTCCACCTGTATTACCTCAGTCATTCTGTTCTTTGCCAAATTGCTGGTAGACTTAATATAACCTATATTATGGTGATTTTAGTACTTTCTTGTGGTTGACAGAGGCATTAAACTGTTTTGTGACTGTTAGCAAGTCATATTGTAAGGAAGACACAAAGGACAGTGGCAAAGGATGTTGGTTAAAGCCATAGGTTTTTATTTGAGGCCTTTGTATTCAACATAAAACTAGGAAGTTTCCATTTGTGTTTTTGCCTTTAACTCTTGTCTCTCTCTCTTTATTTAAAGGAGTGACCTGCTTTACAGGATACTATGCAGTACTTTTTATCAGTTATGTTGAATAAATGTTGGTATTTGTAGTAGTCAAAAAAAAAAAGAAAAGAAAATGAGGAAGGAGGTAAGCCAGGGAATGCAGTATCTCAGAAGTCAAAGGGGAGATAGTATCAAGAAGAAAGGAACACTCTGCTATGTGGAGTGCTGTTGAGAGGTCAAACAAGGTGATGGCTGGAAAAGATCCACCAGTTTTGGCCTCATAGAGTTTACTGAGTTCTTAGCAAGAGCAGATTCTGCAGGGTAGTAGGGCTGGAAGCCATGTAGTGGATGGAGGAACATATGAATAGTGAGGAAATGGGAATAGCTGTGTAGACAACTCTTGAGAAATTTGGCTGCTTAGGGGAGGTGAGAGAAAATTATGTGGGGGGCGAGAAGGGGATGTGGCAGAGAGCGTGTTTGGTTTTTGTTTGTTTCTTTAAGTTGGGAAACTTGAGCCAATAAAGAAGGAAAAGTCAAAGATGACACGTGTAGCCATTGATAGCACAAGTTTCTTGAAAAGCAGGAGTGCGTGGGATCTAGAGCATTCATAGAGGAGTTATTAACTAGCTAAAATAAGGCACCATTCTTCCCTGGTAACAGGAGAAAAGAATAGATCTCTACATATTGTATCTGTATATTTCCTAGTGGCAAATTGGGATAGTTCCCATCATCTAATAGCTTTTATTTTGTCTTAGAAATAGGAAGGAGGTCATATATAGTTATTAATAGTTTTAAAGTTGCAAAGTACATTATTTTCATATAATACAGATTAAAATATTCCATTATTCTTGTAGAAGTCATAAGTCTTCTGAGTTTTACCACTATTAAGTGAGGGTTTCTTTCTTATGAAAGGTGCAGTTACCTCTAGCAACCAAGGACGAATAAACCCCTTCAAGGTAAACTCTTTCCAGTGATGTTTTCTATTATTTAAATACATTTCCATACAGAGAAATATTTCCAAACTACCAGATGACCCTTCCCAGACTTAAGAGGCATTAAAGACTGCAACAGATTAAATTTTAAAATATTTAAATAAGTAAATATTTTAAAATAAACAAAGATGAAAGCAGCACTAGTTCCTGCTTGGACCAAGAGTTACATTTTCTACTTATCTTCTGAGAACCTACAGTTTTGAAGGTTTTCAAAACTTGGGGATGTGGTATTTGGGAATATGTGCATCAGTCTTAATTTGGATTATACCAAATATATTCAATTCCGAAGGTGAGACTACAATACAAACTTAACAGAAATTTAAAGGAAAAATAAATCTCTTGGCATTTTCTTTTTTTCTTCTTTAAACATTAAATGCTAATATTAGTTTGCTTTTTAGGTATCAGGCAATTCCAAAGAGCCATCCATTTCAGTGAATTCAGTACGTTCAACTAATATTTTAGACAATATGAACAAATCATCCAAGAAATCTACTGCACTTCATCGAGCTACAAATTATGAAAAGTCTCCAGTTATAAAGCCTCTGGTTCCAAAACCAAAGTCTAAGCAGGTATGATTTCAACTGCCCCCATCTGCAGTACACAACTCATAGTCTGTTTGTCTTACTTTAGTTTTGTTCACTCTTTCAGGTATGAGACAGGAGGCTCCAGTTGTTTATAACTGATTGTCTAGTGAGGGCAATGGTTCTCAATTCTGGTTTTGCATCAGAATCACTTTTTAAAAATATGTAGACCCAGGACAGGGACTCATGCATCTATCTGTATTTTTTTTCATTTTCCAAATGGTTCTGATGCATGTCCCTATTTAATGACAGCTGGTTTAGTACCTGGCCCTAATCTTTCCTTGTTCTGTATTCTGATTTTGCCTCCCAGATTTTGTCCCAGTTTTGGTATTTTATCACAGATTTGTCATCAGTAAAATAGACCTATCGTTTGTACTTTCCATTTCATATAATTTTATTCATCTAGAATACATGAAATTTGAGGTACAGTTTTTTTGGGTTTTGTGTATGTGTTTATACATGTTTATTTTCAACAGAGAACCTCTCGGGACTTCACATGTTGGTGTAAGAATTCTAAATAATTATAAATATTTCTCCACATTTTTCAAAATTTGCTTGTAACATATAAAATCATACTAGATTTTGTTGCGGTATTCATTATGTTTGTTTTTACAGGCATCTGCAGCATCCTTTTTCCGGAAAAGAACTTCCCAAGCTGATAGGACTGAGGAAGTAAAAGAAGAAAATCCTAAAAATCCATCATCTGAAACCCCAGCTATGTGTCCTCAAAACACTGAAAACCAAAGGTCAGTACATAGAGAAATTTAGTGTTCTCAAGGTGTAGTATTCCAATAAAAGGCATACAGAAGTAGCAATACAAAATTATGTGGCCCTATTATTCATTCATGTAAATAATACATTGGCACAGGTAGTAGGCATTCTGAACACTTGTAACTTTAGGGAAGCCACAAATATTGATTAATGTCTATTTATATTACTTATTAAAGTATGCTTTGATAAACTGCATACATGTTTTAAATTGTGGATACGTTTTGCTGGGACACTATATTTTATAATTAGTACATTTTTTCATTTGTTTGTTTTTAAATCGTTAGTATAGTTACATGGGAGAAACACAGTCAAAAGATAGAAAAAGATGTGTGATGAAGAGTAAATCTTTTCCCTATCCACCCAGTTTCCCCTCCACAAATAGTCACTGCACAAGTTTCTTATATAGCCTTCTGGAATTATCCTATGCATGTACACTTAGATTTATCTATTTTTTTTAGTTTTACAGAAATGGTAGTATACTCATTGTTCTGTGCCTTATTTTTTTCATTTAATAGCTTTTGCAGATGATTTCTTATTACTACATGAAGAGTTTCTTTAATCTTTTTACTTCCATTGAATGGCTATACCATAATTTATTTAGTTCTCTACTGGTGGACAAAAGGTAGTTGCTAGTCTTTTGCTAGTACAAATAGTAGTACAGTGAATAACTCTATGAATATTATATACCTATAGCTGTAAGATGGATTCCTGTATGGTTCAAGCTAATGTACAATTGTAATTTCGATAGATATTGCAAAATTGTTCTGCATGGATGTTGTATTATTTTGTACACCCCCAGCAATATGAGAGTTCCTATTTGTCCATATCCTGTTTGTCCGCCAACTCAGTGTTACCAGATTTCTTGATCTCTTGTATGCTAGATTTATTTAAAATACATCAGCTAAATTGCAAAAGTCACCATTTCATTTTTAGTGTTATGTATCTCATTTAACCAATATCTCATGTTAACCAATTTAATTTGAAGGGATAGCTGTGGTTTTTATTTTTCCTCTTTTGTTCTGAATTTAATTTAGATATTAAACACTGAAATTTTTATTTAAGAAGATTCCATTTTTTATACTATCAACAGGTTATACAGAAAAAAAGTGCTCAGTAAATATTAAATGTTTGCACTAAATCTTCACTTGTGACCTAAAGACAGTTTGTGTCAGAACTGAAATCTAATAAAACTGACAAGTATGCTGTGTCCATGCTTTACATAATAATGGTACAAGAAAGGACACACACTCCCAGGTCAGCTGTGAGGGCAGGGGTGAGGAGCTTGAGAGAAGTCGTGACGATTTCAAATAGCTGGTTTGGGAAATGGAGAAAGGCTACCAAAGATACATGGAAGGGTTATATTGGGCTAGAGGGGCTAAGTAGGATTGGAGACCTTGAGCCTGTCAACATTCATAAAAGAGTTGAAAGTTCAGAGTTTTGCTGCACTTGGAAAATACAAATGTGGGTAATCCCTTTGAATTGATCTTATAAAGGATTTTTCAGCTCATTATTCCTGCAGTCTCTAGGCAGTTTTAAGTAATATGTAATTATGAATATTAACAAGTGTAATTAACTGTGTCTCTTTTACTTTATATATAGGTATGCTAATGGTTAATCACTAACCTGAAAAATCATTAAGCACTTTAAGACTGTGTCTTAATTATAAAATTTTTTTACGTAACTGCTATTTTAGGCCAAAGACCGGGTTCCAGATGTGGCTGGAAGAAAACAGATGTAATATTTTGTCTGACAATCCTGACTTTTCAGATGAAGCAGACATAATAAAAGAAGGAATGGTTCGATTTAGAGTACTGTCAACTGAAGAAAGGAAGGTAAGTAAGGTTAATTGTACTGAGATTGAGACTTGAGTGAATTCCCAGGGTTTTGTTTTTTGTTTTTTTTTATTGGGGTATAGTTGTTTTACAATGTTGTGTTAGTTTCTACTGTACAGTGAAGTGGAGTTCCCTGTGCTATACAGCAGATTCTTATTAGTTATCTATTTTATACATATTAGTGTATATATATCAATCCCAATCTCCCAATTCATCCCCCCGCCCTCGCTTTCCTCCCTTGCTGTCCATACGTTCTCTACATCTGTGTCTCTGTTTCTGCCTTGCACACCAGTTCATCTGTACCATTTTTCCAGGTTCCACATATATGCGTTAATACACGATATTTGTTCTTCTTTTTCTGACTTACTTCACTCTGTATGACAATCTATAGGTCCATCCACGTCTCTATAAATGACCCAATTTCATTTGTTTTTATGGTTGAGTAATATTCTGTTGTATATAAGTACCACATCTTCTTTATCCATTCCTCTGTTGATGGACATTTAGGTTGCTTCCATGACCTGGCTATTGTAAATAGTGCTGCAGTGAACATTGGGGTGCATGTGTCTTTTTGAATTATGGTTTTCTCTGGGTATATGCCCAGTAGTGGGATTGCTGGGTCATATGGTAATTCTATTTTTAATTTTTTAAGGAACCTCCATACTGTTCTCCATAGTGGCTGTATCAGTTTGCATTCCCACCAACAGTGCAAGAGGGTTCCCTTTTCTCCACACCCTCTCTGGCATTTATTGTTTGTAGATTTTCTGATGATGCCCATTCTGACCTGTGTGAGGTGATACATCATTGTAGTTTTGACTTGCAGTTCTCTAATAATTAGTGATGTTGAGTAGCTTTTCACGTGCCTCTTGGCCATCTGTATATCTTCTTTGGAGAAATGTCTATTTAGGTCTTGCCCATTTTTTGATTGGGTTGTTTGTTTTTTTGATATTGAGTTGCATGAACTGTTTATATGTTTTGGAGATTAATCCTTTGATTGTCCGTTGATTCATTTGCAAATATTTTCTCCCATTCTGAGGATTGTCTTTTTATCTTGTTTATAGTTTCCTTTGCTGTACAAAAGCTTTTAAGTTTCATTAGGTCCCATTTGTAAGGATAATTGTACTGAGATGGGGACTTTAGTGAATTCCCAGGTTTTAAAAATTCTTAAAGAAAGTGCCTTTTTCTGTTTTTAGAAATTAAATACATTCTGATAAACTCTTGGTGGAGAGAAAGTACAACAAGCAAAATGTCAGCTTTGAACCTATGGATATATAATAATTATTATTTAGTGCTGATGGTTAATTTTTTGGCAGATGTACTGCTTACATCTGTATAAGTTTCTCCATATTGTAAGTTAGGGGAATACCCCAAGAAAAAGTGCATTACTTATCAAAAGCAAAAAAGATTAATAAGTAAAAATGAAATTAATTCACATTTTTGGACTACTACTCTAAAGTCCTTGTAAGCAGAATTTCTTAAAATGCTATTTACTTCCACATTGAATACGAAATGAGGATACTGCTTTGGGGGGAAAAATCTGATGTTCTGTTCTAGCCTTTCATATGGAAATTAGTACAGGTGGCTTGTACCTATTGCTCCTCATGTCAGTTTCTGCCATGTGAAAGAAGGCTAAGAGCAGCTTTCTTTTGCAAGGGGAAGGATTGTGTGTGTTGTATCAATAAATCTCAGACTTCCCTTCCCTAGGAATGACTGCGTGCAGCATGGGCACCTTGTGACATAGTTACTTACCTTGATAAGCTGGTTTTTACGAATAAAAGTATTGCAAAATGAGGAAGCTAGAAACTGGTCTTACCACCTCTAGCCTCCTTTAGAATCTCATTAGCATCTTTGTATTTCTCATTTTTTATAAGTATTTGTAAAAGGATAAAAATTGTAAAGAATTAGATAAAATGACATCTGAATAAGACCTTATTCAGGAAAAGAGTAAGAGACTTGGCAAAAGTTGTGATTGTGTTTTTGAATACTTAAAAATGTAATCAATATTTTTAGTGTAAACCTTAAACATTTCTTAAATCCAGTCTGTTAATGTGAAAAATACTACAGGTCAGATGGTCCCTTTTCAACAATAATGACTAGGAAGGAAAATAAAGTAGGAGGAAGAGGAATTGTTATAGATTAAAAGAGGTTTAAGAGGTAAATGAAATGAGTGAAGCTTGTTAGGTTCTTGCTTAGTGAGTAGAAACCAATCCCAAAAGAGCGTATACTGTATATAACGTTCCTGATATGACAAAGTGATGGGGATGAAGAACAGAGAACTGATTGCCAGGGGTTAGGACCTGGGAGAGGAGTGGGGTGGGGCAACATGTGGGATCCTCATGTTTATGGAACTACTGTTCTGTATCCTGAATGCGGTGGTAAATACACAGCCTACAATAGAATTATACACACACACACACACACACACACACACACACACAAACAAGTAGAAATAAAAAAGGGGATTTTATCAATGTCAATATCCTAGTTGTAATAGCGCACTACAGTTTTGCAAGATGCAACCATTGAGGGAAACTGAGTAAAGGGAACACGGTGGCTTTCTGTATTATTTCCTACAACTGCATGGAAATCTATAATAATCTTAAAATAAAAGGTTTTCTTTTTAAAAAAGTACCTGCAGTTACAGTGTTTTGCACTTAATATGGTTAAATACAAGCAGAGTTTAGATTGAAATGTTATAGAGGTAGAATGTAAATTTTTTAAGGTGCCCTGCAATTAAGTAATAAGAGATTTGTTTAAAAAAAAAAAAAAGAGAACCCTTAATGATTAGTTTAACAATTCAAGTGCTAATTATGCTGCTTTACATAAAGGAATGTTGCCTGCAAAAGTAACAAAATCATGTCCTTCCTATTTCTTTGTTAGTGCCTAAAAACTTTTCTCCTGCAATATTTTTATAAAGGCATGGGCTGCCAAGGCCAAAGGAGGAACTGCAAGTGATGGAGCTGAAGAAAAGAAACGAAAACGTGTGGTCGATGATAGTCACGAAACTGAAAACCAGAAAGAAAGAACGAAGGAGAATCTGAATTTGCCTAAAAAGCAAAAACCTTTAGATCTTTCTACGAATCAGAAACTGTCAGCTTTTGCATTTAATCAGGAATAGAGTAAGGAAGTGAACTTAGGAAAGTAATGGATTTTTTACTCATCTTTGATGAATCTAGACCTTTTAAAAAAATCTTTAGGAAACTCTTTATATATTTTTAAAAGAGTTTAAAGACTGCTGTTTGTCTTTATAAGATAATGTAGTAATTATATTGGTGTAGGTAGCAGGGCATCTGTCAAAACTATCATCTCTTCAGATTGCTCTGTCCCCAAATAGAGGGCCATTCAGAAGCATTGTGGTCATGGTCACTGACTGGAGGCCACTGTCGTGTCCCATTGGAAGCTGATTTGATTTTGTTTCTTACCTTCAAAATCATCAAAGCCAAGGTCTTAAAACCTCTGAGCATTGAAGTACCTTGTAGGGTTTTCCTTGTTTGGTTCATATCATGTACTGGGAAGTACTACAGAAGTCCTCTTCCCAAGTGTGTTACCATAGACTGCTCTCTATGTCTATACTGGCCCCAGGGGACCATGTATTTTTTTTAATATGGGCCCTAGACATGTAAATAATTTTGTAGATGAGACCTTTTGTTTGTTTTGGCAGTTTCTTCATATATTACTTTTAATTATTTGTGTAGCCTTTTTTTTTTTAAATAAAACTTTCACATTTCCATATTTAGCTTGATATGATCTTCATATTGTATTTCCATGAAATGGAAGTGTTTCTAGAAAATATATTGTATATTTATTACCGTAATTTCTACCACCCCCCATCCTATTACACAGTATACACACAGAAGAGAATTGAAGATACTGTTTTGATGGCATTGCAGCCCAGCGCATAATGTGCTCCTGGTAAGCTACTCTGGTTATCAGCATCAGCAGTGCTTTTCTGAGCAAGTCTTTGAAGCCTTGATAAGAGAGTGGTTGAAGAGTAATGGGAAGTGTTTAACTCCTCTTTTATTTTGAACAAACAAGATTTAATTAAGTAGTTCATACATTTTTTTGGTTAGTATTCTAAGCAGAACTTAATACAAATGCAGCCACTTAATGAGGGCAAAGTACAAGGGGTGGGGTTGGGGTAGGGGGATAGTAGTAAAATCAGGTGGCTCAAAATCGAGGGTAGTTTTATAGGTTGGAAGGAACAAAATATGTTGAAAATTTAGATGTGTAGGAGCCAAAGGATATTCCTTGTCTCATGATGATTAAGGTTGGGAAGGAATACATTTCTGATTGTTTAGTTAGTAGCTGGTATTGAGAAACATTGTAGCATAGAGGTTAGGAGCACAGATTTCAAAGCCAGACTACCTGGGCTCAAAGGACCACTGCAATACTACCAGCTAAATAACCTTGGGCAAGTTCTAGCCTTTGTCCACTCATCTGTAAAATGGGTATATTAATAGTAACTACTTTAGAGGGTTGTTATGAGAATTAAATGAGGTAAAAGCACTTACCTGGCACATAGTAATGTTTTATATACATATCAGCTATTGTTACTATGCTGTTGTCTGGTTCATCTTGCTTTGTCATTAGGTTTGATTCTGAATTAATTATGTATGAATTAATTTTGATTTCAAGATCCTGAAGTAAAAGTTTATTTATATTACTTTGGAAAGCATGTTTATTGACATGTATTTTGTTTTTACTTCCTCAACTTACTTATTACCACAGTGTATAATACTTAAGGATATAATCCTTGAGTGTTATATTTCAGATCCATAGGAACCTGATAACACCAAGGATTTGCAAAAAGTTTTTTCTTTCTTTCGTTCCTTTGGCCACGCCATGCGGCATGCAGGATCTTAGTTCCCCAACCAGGGATTGAACCCGTACCCCCTGGGAGTGGAAGTGTGGAGTCTTAACCACTGGACCACCAGGGAAGTCCCTGCAAAAGGTTTTTTTAATCTCCTACTTTTGTTTGGTTGAAGGAAGGTTTTTGTATTGACCTGGTTTAACTTACAAATCAGAACTTTGAAACCAAGAAATATCATACTTATTCCTTTTCTATATAATATTAAACTTCTTTTAAGAAAAAAAAATCTTTGGGACTTCCCTGGTGGTCCAGTGGGCAAGACTGCACGCTCCCAATGCAGGGGGCCTGAGTTCAATCCCTGGTTGGGGAACTGGATCCCACATGCTGCAACTAGGAGTTCACATGCTGCAACTAAAACCTGGGGTAGCCAAATAAATAAATAAATAAATATTTTTAAAAAAAATTTCCCCCAAAGTGCCCTTTTTAGCCTTTTTCCCCCCAAATCTAGGATCAATCAAGAATGTTGAATTGGGACTTCCCTGGTGGTTCAGTGGTTAAGAATCCGCCTGCCAATGAAGGGGGCACAGGTTCGAGCCCTGGTCTGGGAAGATCCCACATGCCGTGGAGCAGCTAAGCCCTTGCACCACAACTACTGAGCCTGCACTCTAGAGCTCGTGAGCCACAACTACTGAGCCCACGTGCTACAGCTACTGAAGCCCGTGCGCCTAGAGCCAGTGCTCTGCAGCAAGAGAAGCCACTGCAATGAGAAGCCCGTGCACCGCATCAAAGAGTAGCCCCTGCTCGCCACAGCTAGAGAAAGCCTGCATGCAGCAACAAAGACCCAATGATGAAGACCCAATGCAGCCAAAAATAAATAAACAAACAAATAAAATATTTTTTAAAAAAAGAATATTGAATTGTGTTTAATTATTAGAAGTATATACTTTTTAATACAGAAAAGAGTGCGGAAGAACATCATCCCTAATCCTAATATCCAGAGATAACCACTGTTAACATTTTAGTGTATGTCATTAGGCTTTTTTCTGTATATGTGGTTTTTGTTTGTTTTTTCACATAGGTGTGCAGTCCAAATTCATGCAAAGGAGAGGCACAAAGGAAAAAACAAAACAACTCAAGCCTGCAGTTTAAAGTGTGGCCTTTTGCTTGTAGTGTTCCTGTAATTGACACCAATTTCTACCTACTCTGGAGCTGTGTCATAAAGGGCAAAAACTTATGTAGTAGAAAGTAAACATAATGGAATCAGAAAGCCAAAAGTTGGTTCTTTGAAAGACTGATAAATTAGAAAAATATCTGACAAGATTAATCATGATACAAAGAGAAAAGCATGAATAAGTAATATTAGGAATGAAAAGGAAATTATTAACTACAAAAACAGTACAGATTTTTTAAAGGTAAGAGGCTTATGATGGTCAGTTTTATGTGTCATCTGGCTAGGCTACAGTTGTTATTCAATCAAACACTAACCTATGTGTTGCTATGAAGGTAGTTTTATAGATTGTTTTAAAGTTCATAATCAGTTGACTTTATTTTTTCTTTTATTTTTTTTAAACATCTTTATTGAAGTATAATTGCTTTACAATGGTGTGCTAGCTTCTGCTTTGCAACAAAGTGAATCAGTTACACATATACATATGTTGCCATATCTCTTCCCTCTTGCCTCTCCCTCCCTCCCACCCTCCCTATCCCACCCCTCTAGGTGGTCACAAAGCACCGAGCTGATCTCCCTGTGCTATGCGGCTGCTTCCCACTAGTTATCTATTTTACATTTGGTAGTGTATATATGTCCATGACACTCTCTCACCCTGTCACATCTCACCCCTCCCCCTCCCCATATCCTCAAGTCCATTCTCTAGTAGGTCTGTGTCTTTATTCCCATCTTGCCACTAGGTTCTTCATGACCTCTTTTTTTTTTTTTCCCTTAGATTCCATATATATGTGTTAGCATACTGTATTTGTTTTTCTCTTTCTGACTTACTTCACTCTGTATGACAGACTCTAACTCCATCCACCTCATTACAAACACCTCCATTTCATTTCTTTTTATGGCTGAGTAATATTCCATTGTATATATGTGCCACATCTTCTTTATCCATTCATCCGATGATGGACACCTAGGTTGCTTCCATGTCCTGGCTATTGTAAACAGAGCTGCAATGAATATTTTGGTACATGACTCTTTCTGAATTATGGTTTTCTCAGGGAATATGCCCAGTAGTGGGATTGCTGGGTCATATGGTAGTTCTATTTTTAGTTTTTTAAGGAACCTCCATACTGTTCTCCATAGTGGCTGTATCAATTTACATTCCCACCAACAGTGCAAGAGTGTTCCCTTTTCTCCACACCCTCTCCAGCATTTATTGTTTCTAGATTTTTTGATGATGGCCATTCTGACCGGTGTGAGATGATACCTCATTGTAGTTTTGATCTGCATTTCTCTAATGATTAATGATGTTGAGCATTCTTTCATGTGTCTGTTGGCAATCTGTATCTCTTCTTTGGAGAAATGTCTATTTAGGTCTTCTGCCCATTTTTGGATTGGGTTGTTTGTTTTTTTGTTATTGAGCTGCATGAGCTGCTTGTAAATCTTGGAGATTAATCCTTTGTCCGTTGCTTCATTTGCAAATATTTTCTCCCATTCTGAGGGTTGTCTTTTGGTCTTGTTTATGGTTTCCTTTGCTGTGCAAAAGCTTTTAAGTTTCATTAGGTCCCATTTGTTTATTTGTGTTTTTATTTCCATTTCTCTAGGACCTGGGTCAAAAAGGATCTTGCTGTGACTTATGTCATACAGTGTTCTGCCTATGTTTTCCTCTAAGAGTTTGATAGTGTCTGGCCTTACACTTAGGTCTTTAATCCATTTTGAGTTTATTTTTGTGTATGGTGTTAGGGAGTGTTCTAATTTCATACTTTTACATGTACCTGTCCAATTTTCCCAGCACCACTTATTGAAGAGGCTGTCTTTTCTCCACTGTATATGCTTGCCTCCTTTATCAAAGATAAGGTGACCATATGTGCGTGGGCTTATCTCTGGGCTTTCTATCCTGTTCCATTGATCTATATTTCTGTTTTTGTGCCAGTACCAAACTGTCTTGATTACTGTAGCTTTGTAATATAGTCTGAAGTCAGGGAGCCTGATTCCTCCAGCTCCATTTTTCGTTCTCAAGATTGCTTTGGCTATTCGGGGTCTTTTGTGTTTCCATACAAATTGTGAACTTTTTTGTTCTAGTTCTGTGAAAAATGCCAGTGGTAGTTTGATAGGGATTGCATTGAATCTGTAGATTGCTTTGGGTAGCAGAGTCATTTTCACAATGTTTATTCTTCCAATCCAAGAACATGGTATATCTCTCCATCTATTTGTATCATCTTTAATTTCTTTCATCAGTGTCCTATAATTTTCTGCATACAGGTCTTTTGTCTCCTTAGGTAGGTTTATTCCTAGGTATTTTATTCTTTTTGTTGCAATGGTAAACGGGAGTGTTTTCTTAATTTCACTTTCAGATTTTTCATCATTAGTATACAGGAATGCAAGAGATTTCTGTGCATTAATTTTGTATCCTGCTACTTTACCAAATTCATTGATTAGCTCTAGTAGTTTTCTGGTAGCATCTTTTGGATTCTCTATGTATAGTATCATGTCATCTGCAAACAGTGACAGCTTTACTTCTTCTTTTCCGATTTGGATTCCTTTTATTTCTTTTTCGTCTCTGATTGCTGTGGCTAACACTTCCAAAACTATGTTGAATAATAGTGGTGAGAGTGGGCAACCTTGTCTTGTTCCTGATCTTAGTGGAAATGGTTTCAGTTTTTCACCATTGAGGACAATGTTGGCTGTGGGTTTGTCATATACGGCCTTTATTATGTTGAGGAAAGTTCCCTCTATGCCTACTTTCTGCAGGACTTTTATCATAAATGGGTGTTGAATTTTGTCGAAAGCTTTCTCTGCATCTATTGAGATGATCATATGGTTTTTCTCCTTCAATTTGTTAATATGATGTATCACGTTGATTGATTTGCGTATATTGAAGAATCCTTGCATTCCTGGAATAAACCCCACTTGATCATGGTGTATGATCCTTTTAATGTGCTGTTGGATTCTGTTTGCTAGTATTTTGTTGAGGATTTTTGCATCTATGTTCATCAGTGATATTGGCCTGTAGTTTTCTTTCTTTGTGACATCTTTGCCTGGTTTTGGTATCAGGGTGATGGTGGCCTCGTAGAATGAGTTGGGGAGTGTTCCTCCCTCTGCAATATTTTGGAAGAGTTTGAGAAGGATAGGTGTTAGCTCTTCTCTAAATGTTTGATAGAATTCGCCTGTGAAGCCATCTGGTCCTGGGCTTTTGTGTGTTGGAAGATTTTTAATCACAGTTTCAATTTCAGTGCTTGTGATTGGTCTGTTCATATTTTCTATTTCTTCCTGGTTCAGTCTCGGCAGGTTGTGCATTTCTAAGAATCTGTCCATTTCTTCCAGGTTGTCCATTTTATTAGCATAGAGTTGCTTGTAGTAATCTCTTATGATCGTTTGTATTTCTGCAGTGTCAGTGGTTACTTCTCCTTTTTCATTTCTAATTCTATTAATTTGAGTCTTCTCCCTTTTTCTCTTGATGAGTCTGGCTAATGGTTTATCAATTTTGTTTATCTTCTCAAAGAACCAGCTTTTAGTTTCATTGATTTTTGCTATTGTTTCCTTCATTTCTTTTTCATTTATTTCTGATCTGATCTTTATGATTTCTTTCCTTCTGCTAGCTTTGGGGTTTTTTTGTTCTTCTTTCTCTAATTGCTTTAGGTGCAAGGTTAGGTTGTTTATTCGAGATGTTTCCTGTTTCTTGATGTAGGCTTGTATTGCTATAAACTTCCCTCTTAGAACTGCTTTTGCTGCATCCCATAGGTTTTGGATCGTCGTGTCTCCATTGTCATTTGTTTCTAGGTATTTTTTGATTTCCCCTTTGATTTCTTCAGTGATCACTTCGTTACTAAGTAGTGTATTGTGTAGCCTCCATGTGTTTGTATTTTTTACAGATCTTTTCCTGTAATTGATATCTAGTCTCATAGCGTTGTGGTCGGAAAAGATACTTGATACGATTTCAATTTTTTTAAATTTACCAAGGCTTGATTTGTGACCCAAGATATGATCTATCCTGGAGAATGTTCCATGAGCACTTGAGAAAAATGTGTATTCTGTTGTTTTTGGGTGGAATGTCCTATAAATATCAATTAAGTCCATCTTGTTTAATGTATCATTTAAAGCTTGTGTTTCCTTATTTATTTTCATTTTGGATGATCTGTCCATTGGTGAAAGTGGGGTGTTAAAGTCCCCTACTATGATTGTGTTACTGTCGATTTCCCCTTTTATGGCTGTTAGTATTTGCCTTATGTATTGAGGTGCTCCTATGTTGGGTGCATAAATATTTACAATTGTTATACCTTCCTCTTGGATCGATCCCTTGATCATTATATAGTGTCCGTCTTTGTCTCTTGTAATTGTCTTTATTTTAAAGTCTATTTTGTCTGATATGAGAATTGCTACTCCAGCTTTCTTTTGATTTCCATTTGCATGGAATATCTTTTTCCATCCCCTCACTTTCAGTCTGTATGTGTCTCTTGGTCTGAAGTGGGTCTCTTGTAGACAGCATATATATGGGTCTTGTTTTTGTATCCATTCAGCCAGTCTGTGTCTTTTGGTTGGAGCATTTAATCCATTTACATTTAAGGTAATTATCGATATGTATGTTCCTATTCCCATTTTCTTAAATGTTTTGGGTTTGTTATTGTAGGTGTTTTCCTTCTCTTGTGTTTCTTGCCTAGAGAAGTTCCTTTAGCATTTGTTGTAAAGCTGGTTTGGTGGTGCTGAACTCTCTCAGCTTTTGCTTGTCTGTAAAGGTTTTAATTTCTCCATCAAATCTGAATGAGATCCTTGCTGGGTAGAGTAATCTTGGTTGTAGGTTTTTCTCCTTCATCACTTTAAGTATATCCTGCCACTCCCTTCTGGCTTGCAGCGTTTCTGCTGAAAGATCAGCTGTTAACCTTATGGGGATGCCCTTGTGTGTTATCTGTTGTTTTTCCCTCGCTGCTTTTAATATGTTTTCTTTATATTTAATTTTTGATAGTTTGATTAATATGTGTCTTGGTGTGTTTCTCCTTGGATTTATCCTGTATGGGACTCTCTGTGCTTCCAGGACTTGATTAACTATTTCCTTTCCCATATTAGGGAAGTTTTCAACTATAATCTCTTCAAATATTTTCTCAGTCCCTTTCTTTTTCTCTTCTTCTTCTGGGACCCCTATAATTCGAATGTTGGTGCGTTTAATGTTGTCCCAGAGGTCTCTGAGACTGTCCTCAGTTCTTTTCATTCTTTTTTCTTTATTCTGGTCTGCAGTAGTTATTTCCACCATTTTATCTTCCAGGTCACTTATCCGTTCTTCTGCCTCAGTTATTCTGCTATTGATCCCATCTAGAGTATTTTTAATTTCATTTATTGTGCTTGTCATCGTTTCTTGGTTCCTCTTTAGTTCTTCTACGTCCTTGTTAAATGTTTCTTGCATTTTGTCTATTCTATTTCCAAGACTTTGGATCATCCTTACTATCATTATTCTGAATTCTTTTTCAGGTAGACTACCTATTTCCTCTTCATTCGTTAGGTCTGGTGTGTTTTGACCCTGCTCCTTCATCTGCTGTGTGTTTTTCTGTCTTCTCATTTTGCTTATCTTACTGTGTTTGGGGTCTCCTTTTCACAGGCTGCAGGTTCGTAGTTCCCGTTGTTTTTGGTATCTGTCCCCAGTGGCTAAGGTTGGTTCAGTGGGTTGTGTAGGTTTCCTGGTGGAGGGAACTAGTGCCTGTGTTCTGGTGGATGAGGCTGGATGTTGTCTTTCTGGTGGGTTCGTCCACGTCTGGTGGTGTGTTTTGGGGTGTCTGTGGCCTTATTATGATTTTAGGCAGCCTCTCTGTTAATGGATGGGGCTGTGTTCCTCTCTTGCTAGTTGTTTGGCATAGGGTGTCCAGCACTGTAGCTTGCTGGTCGTTGAGTGAAGCTGGGTCTTGATGTTGAGATGGAGATCTGTGAGAGATTTTCGCCGTTTGGTATTACGTGGAGCTGGGAGGTCTCTTGTGGACCAGTGTCCTGAAGTTGGCTCTCCCACCTCAGAGGCACAGCCCTGATGCCTGGCTGGAGCACCAAGAGCCTTTCATCCACACGGCTCAGAATAAAAGGGAGAAAAAATGGAAAGAAAGAAAAAAAGAGGATAAAATAAAATAAAATAAAGCAATTATAATAAAAAATAAGAAAAAAAATTATTAAGAGTAAATTTATTAAGAAAAAAAATTTTTTTTTAATTTTTAAAAATAGATTTATTAATTTTTTATACTAAAAATAAGAAAAAAATTATTTAGAAAAAATTTATTAAGAAAAAAAATTTTTTAATTTTTTAAAATAAAAAATATGAAAAAACTTATTAAAAATTTTTTTTAAAAATAGAAAATAAGGAAAAAATTATTAAGAAAACATTTATTAGGAAAAAACAAAAAACAAAAAAAAACAAAAAACGGACGGACCTAACCCTAGGACTAACGGTGAGAGCAAAGCTATACAGACAAAATCTCACCCAGAAGCATACACATCTACACTCACAAAAAAAAGGAAAAGGGGAAAAGTTAATATATCCTGCTCCCAAAGTCCATCTCCTAAATTTGGGATGATTCGTTGTCTATTCAGGTATTCAACAGATGCAGGCACATCAAGTTGTTTGTGGAGCTTTAATCCGCTGCTTCTGAGGCTGCTGGGAGAGATTTCCCTTTCTCTTCTTTGTTCGTACAGCTCCCGGGGTTCAGCTTTGGATTTGGACCCGCCTCTGCATGTAGGTCCCCTGAGGGCGTCTGTTCCCCGCCCAGACAGAACGGGGTTAAAGGAGCAGCTGATTCGGGGGCTCTGGCTCAGTCAGGCCAGGGGGAGGGAGCGGTACGGAGGAGGCGGGGCGAGCCTGCGGCGGCAGAAGCCGGCGTGACGTTGCAGCAGCCTGAGGCGCGCCGTGCGCTCTCCCGGGGAAGTTGTCCCCGGATTACGGGAGCCTGGCCGTGGCGGGCTGCACAGGCTCCCGGGAGGGGCGGTGTGGAGAATGACCTGTGCTCGCCCACAGGCTGTTTGGTGGCGGCAGCAGCAGCCTTAGCGTCTCATGCCCGTCTCTGGGGTCCGCGCTGATAGCCGCGGCTCGCGCCCGTCTCTGGAGTTCGTTTAAGTGGCGCTCTGAATCCCCTCTCCTTGCACGCCGCGAAACAAAGAGGCAAGAAAAAGTCTCCTGCCTCTTCAGCAGCTGCAGACTTTTTCTCGTGCACCCTCCCGGCTAGTTGTGGTGCGCTAGACCCTTCAGGCTGTGTTCACGCAGCCAACCCCAGTCCTCTCCCTGGGATCCGACCGAAGCCCGCGCCTCAGCTCCCAGCCCCCGCCCGCCCCGGCGGGTGAGCAGACAAGCCTCTCGGGCTGGTGAGTGCTGCTCGGCGCCGAGCCTCTGTGCGGGGATCTCTCCGTTTTTCCCTCTGCGTCCCTGTTGCTGTGGGATCCGCGCTGATAGCCGCGGCTCGCGCCCGTCTCTGGAGCTCGTTTAGGCGGCGCTCTGAATCCCCTCTCCTTGCGCGCCGCGAAACAAAGAGGCAAGAAAAATTCTCTTGCCTCTTTGGCAGCTGCAGTCTTTTTCCCGGACTCCCTCCCGGCTAGCACCGAAGCCCGAGCCCCAGCTCCCAGGCCCCGCCCGCCCCGGCGGCTGAGCAGACAAGCCTCTCGGGCTGGTGAGTGCTGGTCGGCACCGCTCCTCTGTGCGGGAATCTCCGCTTTGCCCTCCGCACCACTGTGGCTGCGCTCTCCTCCGTGGCTCCGAAGCTTCCCCCCTCTGCTACCCGCAGTCTCTGCCCACGAAGGGGCTTCCTAGTGTGTGGGAACCTTTCCTCCTTCACAGCTCCCTCCCACTGGTGCAGGTCCCGTCCCTATTCTTTTGTCTCTGTTATTTCTTTTTTCTTTTGCCCTACCCAAGTACGTGGGGATTTTCTTGCCTTTTGGGAGGTCTGACGTCTTCTGCCAGCGTTCAGTGGGTGTTCTGTAGGAGCAGTTCCACGTGTAGATGTATTTCTCATGTATCTGTGGGGAGGAAGGTGACCTCCGCGTCTTACTCTTCCGCCATCTTGCCCCCTCCTGTTGACTTTAAGTAAGAGATTATCCTAGATAGTCTGCGTGGTCCCACCTCAATCAGTTGAAAGGCCTTAAGAGCGGAACTGATACTTCCCTGAGGGAGAAGAAGATACGACACCTGTAGATCGCAGCTTCCACTCATGCCTTGAGATTTTTCAGCCTGCCTTTCCTGAAGGTCTCCCCTATGGTTTGGGATTTCAGATCTGCCTTCCAGCCTCCATAATCATGTGAGTCAATTTCTTGCAATAAATCAATATATATATCCTACCGGTTCTGTTTCTCCAGTTGAACACTGACTAATTCAAGACTTTTAAACAGCTTTCTGACAGTAAGTTGGAAAATTCCGATGAAATGAACAAGTTTCTACAAAAAAGACTAAAATACTTAGGAATAAATTTAACAAGTACAAAACTTATTCTTTTGAACTACAAAACATTGTTGAAAGACATAAAAGAAGACCCAAATAAATGGAAAGACCCTGTGTTTAGGGAGCAGAAGACTTACTAGTGTTAAGATGGCAATACCCCCCAAACTGATCTACAGATTCAGTGCTATCCTATCAAAACCCCAGCTGGCTTCTTTGTAGAAAATGACAAGCTAATCCAAATGTTCATATAGAAAATCAAGGGACTTGGAATAGCCAAAATAATATTGAAAAAGAACAAGCTAGAGGATTCATACTTCCCAATTTAAAAACTTAACTACAAAGCTATATTAATCAAGACAGTGTGGTACTGGCATGAGAATAGACCTACAGATCAATGGAATGGAGAGTCCAGGAATAAACTCTCACACTTACAGTCAGTTGATTTTGACAAGGTGCCAGGGCAAGTAAATGGGGAAAGGATAGTCTTTTTCCACAAACGGTGCTGGGACAACTGGAAACGTGCAAAAGAATGAAGTTGGACCCCTCTCTCACACCATATTAAAAAATCCCAGATGTATCAAGACACAAATGTAAACTAAAACTACAAGTTTTAGAAGAAAACATAGGTGTAAATCTTCGTGACCTTGGACTAAGTAATGGTTTCTTAGGTATAGCACCAGAAGCACAAGCAAAATAGATAAAGTCAACATCATCAAAATTAAAAATGTTTGTGCTTCAAAGAACACCATCAAGAAAGTGCAAAAAACAAGCCACAGAAAGCGAAGAGCTTTTTGGAAATCATATATCTGATAAGGAACTTGTAACTGAAATGTATCAACAACTCTTAAATGTTAAAATATATCAACATTTCTCCAAAGACAATATACAAATGGCCAATCAGCACATGAAAAGATACTCAGTATCCTTAGGCATCAGGAAAATGCAAATCAAATCACAAAGAGATACAACTTCACATCCACTAGGATGGCTATAATGAAAAAAATGGGCAATAACAGGTGTTGGTGAGGATGTGGAGAAATTGGAACCCTCAGACTTTACTGGTAGGATGTAAAATGGTGGTTTGGAAGTTCTTCAAAAGGTTAAACACAGAGTTATCAAATGACCCAGCATTTCCACAACTAGGTATAAACCCAAGAGTAATAAAAACATGTCCACACAAAAAATTGTACATGAATGTTCAGAGCACCATTAATCTATAATAGCCCAAAAGTTAAAACAACCCAAATGTCCATCAAGTGACGAATGGATGAACAAAAGGTGGTATGTCCATACAATGGAATATTATTTGTCAATAAAAAGAAATGAAGTACTGATACATGTTACAACATGGACAAACCATGAAAACATGCTAAGTGAAAGAAGCCAGTCACAAAAGATGATATTTTATATGACTTCATTTCTATGAAATGTCCAGACTAGGCAAATCTATAGAGACAGAAAGTAGATTGGTAGTTGCCTTGGGCTGGGGGTTAAGAGGAAAGGGTGGGTAGCTGACTGCTGATTGGTACAGGGTTTCTTTTTGGAGTGACAAAAATATTCTGGAATTGGATAGTGGCAGTGAGTGCACAACTCTAAATTTACTAAAAACCACTGAATTGTACACTTTAAGCGGGTGAACATGGTATGTGAATTATGTCTCTATAAAGTTGTTATAAAAAAAACTGAGTCAAGGTACAAACTTCCAGTTGCAAAATAAATGAGTCATGGGTATGAAATGTACAGTGTGAAGAATATTGTCAATAATTATGTAATATCTTTGGTGATCATAACTAGATTTATGGTGATCATTTTGAAACGTATAAAAATATCAAATCACTACATTGTGTTAATGGGAACCAACAAAGTATTGTAGGTCAAATATACTTCCAAACAAACAAACTTACAGAAAAAGAGATCAGATTTGTGGTTACCAGAGACAGGGGTGGAAGGGAGGGGAATTGGATGAAGACAGTCAAAAGGTACAAACTTCTAGCTGTAAGATAAATAAGTACTAGGGATGTAAAGTACAACATGATATATAATTAACACTGCTATATGTTATATCAATATATTGGAAGTTAAGAGAGTAAATCCTGAGTTCTCATCACAAGAAAAATATTTAATTTCTTTAATTTTTTATCTATATGAGATGATGGATATTCACTGAACTTATTGTGATAATTACTTCGTGTTGTAAGTCAAATCATTATGTTTTTTGTTTTTTTTTTAAATTTATTTATTTATTTTTATTTTTGGCTGGTTGGGTCTTTGTTGCTGCACGCAAGCTTTCTCTAGTTGCAGTGAGTGGGGGCTGCTCTTCTTTGCAGTGAGCAGGCTTCTCATTGCGATTGCTTCTCTTGTTGCAGAGCACAGGCTCTAGGTGCGTGGGCTTCAGTAGTTGTGGCACACAGGCTCAGTAGTTGTGGCTCGCAGGCTCTAGAGTGCAGGCTCGGTAGTTGTGGCGCACGGGCTTAGTTGCTCCACGGCATGTGGGATCTTCCTGGACCAGGGCTCGAACCCATGTCCCCTGCATTGGCAGGCGGATTCTTAACCACTGCGCCACCAGGGAAGTCCCAGATCATTATGTTTTACACTTTAAACTTATACAGTACTGTACATCAGTTATGTCTCAATAAAACTGGAAGAAAAAAAACTGACTCAGAGAAATAGAAAATCTGAAGTCTATAACCAATTTTAAAAATTAGTCTATATTTAAAATTCTGGGTGAAGAGTCAAGTTCTATCACAGTCAAGTAAAAGTTACAATCGCCTACAAGTTATTTAGTATAGCAGCTGTCATAACCTTGATGTTGAAACCTGACAAGGTTAGTTTTAAGAAGGGAAATTTTAAACAAATCTCACTCATGAACATAGAAGAAAACCCCTAAGTAAAAATTTTAGTAGGCCAGATCCAACATTGTATAAAAAAAGATACTATTTAGTTACCCCATTGACTTAATCACAAGAAAACAACATTGGTCTAACATTAGAAAGTCAGTTAATGTTGATTAAAGGACAAAATTAAAGTGTCTTGCATAAAAGCATGTATCTTGTTTAAAGGGATTTGTGCCATTCTGGTTTTTTCTGACACTGTATGGAATTAACTTTGTATGTTACTGAACCATTTCACCCAAGGGCTCATAAACACACTAATGTATTTTTATAATGAGGGTAATAATATAAGCATAAATTTAAACTACTGCCAAACTTTTTTAAAAGAGAAGAATGCTATTGTTCTTTTAGTTGTAAATTGTATTTCATTTAATAGACCTCTGTCTTCTGTTTTCTCCGGGTATATTTTTCTGTCGGATTGTATGTGTCTCTATTATATCAATAATTGTAGATGCTTGTTGATCTCACCAAGAGACCCAGGTTTTCAAGGGCAGGAACTGTGTTGGTGGGGTGATTGGCATAGTCGATACAGTATAATCTTTGGAACTCGCTAGGCTTAGGGTTTATATACTGCCTCTACCACTGGAGCTATGTGGCTCTGGGAACCACTTAATCTCTCTAACTCCTATGGTCCTTGTAATAAAAATGACAGCAATTTTCTGCTCAGACCTCCTTCTCAGAGAACCATCCCAGGATAGTCACATATCACTTGCTGTCACTTCCGCAGGCCACACTGCACCAGAATTGCACGACTGACCCCAGTATTCAGTGATCCCATCTCTCTCCCTGATATTTGGAATTTGGACACAGAAGCAGAATCGTTTAATCTGAGGAACTGAGCTGCACAGGGATGTAGAAGCAAGTGTCATAACAACAGCAGGGGAAAGCTAAAGTTGTGGGAAAGCAGAGAAACAAATGAGCAGAGGAAATACATCTAGTGAAAGTGGAAAAGTGAGGAAAAAAAGAAAAACAAACAAAAATTGTCAGGTCAACATTATCTCAGCTGCTTTGGTGGCCCTGATAACAAAAATCCTAGAGAAAGGAGGATGAAGAGTGGCACTCTAATTCCTCAAGAATAGTGTGGAGCAGATTAGTGGCAAATAAAGTGTTCACCGAAGGTTGGAAACTGGCCCCCACAAAGAGTGTTCCTCTCTGAAAACAGCTGGATTGGAACTGATACAGATGGTTTTTCTAAAGAGGGAGGAGTATTAATGTGCTTCAATGAGATAGAGACTCTTCATGACATCATTTCTCCCTCAAATGTTATAGCAGCTGATTAAAAATAGTAGCTGGGCATATCTAGAATATATAAAGAACTCATAAACTCAGCATTAAAAACAAAACATATAATCCAATTAGAAATTAGGAAAAGACACAAACACATTTCACTAAGAGGATATACAAAAGGCAAACACATGAAAAGATGTTCAATAGCATTAATTATTAGAGAAATGCAAATTGAAACTACAGTGAGATTTCACTACACACCTATCAGAACAGCTAAAATGAAATATAATGATAACACCAAATACAAGTAAGGATGCAGAGAAACTGGATCGCTCATGTTGCTGGTGGGAATGTAAAATGGTACAGCCACTCTAGAAAACAGTTTGGCAGTTCCTTTCAAAACTAAAAGGGACTTACTATATAACCAGCAATTGCCCTCTTAAGCACTTATCCCTGAGAAATGAAAACTTATTTTCACACAGGAACTGGTGCATGATTGTTCATAGCAGCTTTATTTTTAATAGCACCAAACTGGCAACTACCCAAATGTCCCTCAATGACTAAATAGTTAATCTATAGTACATTCATACCATGCATGGTATAGTACTCAGCAATGAAAAGGAACAAACTATTGATACAAGCAACAATTTGGAATAACCTCAAGAAAATTAAGCTGAGTGAAAGAAGGCCAATCTCAAAAGGATGTTTTGATTCCATTCCACTGCATGATTCCATTTATATAACATTCATGAAATAATACAGAGATGGAAAATGTATTAGTGGTTGCCAGAGTTAAAGATGGGGAAAGGAGGGATGTGGCTATATAGGGGTGAATAAGAGCAAGTCTTGTGGTGATGGTATAATTGAGTATCTTGATTATGGTGGTGGTTTCACAAGGATTTACATGTGATAAAATTGCATAGAGGTACACACACACAAGTAAGTCTGTACTGGTAAAATCTGAATAAATTGTACAGATTATTTCAGTGTCAATTTCTTGGTTTTGATATTATACTATCGTTCTGTAAGATATTAACACTGGGAGGGGATATCTGAGGATATCCTGCAACTGGAAATGAAAAACCCTAATGAGGCATTTGTCGCTAATGGAAGAGAATTTATATTCCTGACCCCCAACAGGGTTATAAGCTCTTTAAGAGCAGACCTGGGTTTCTTTGTATTGTCAGAACCTGGCACAGTGCCTCTCCTAAACAAGATAATCAGTATGTTTCTCTTGTCAACACTGATAAAGGATTTTGAGCTCACAACTGAGAAATCTGAATGTTCTTTGTCAATATACCAAGAAAAATATTCATTATATTTTTGAAGTCATTTTATGATTAATTTGCAGAAGAATAAAGGGATAGTAAGAAGAAAACTTTATTAGGAATGTTCACAAGAATTAAAACATAGCAAACCTCTTCAACTCAAAACACTGGTGCACAAACAATAAAAAAGATTAAAGAATATCATCATACATCATTTTGGCAAAACAAGATGGTACAAGTTCTTGTCACAAAATATTGCATGATGACATGCTTCCTGTCAAATGACTAACTGGATGAAAATACCACATTGCTTTTGTGTCCTTAGGAATATATAGGTCACATTAATTCTTGAGTTTGAGAAAAATTCATCTACGATAACTTCATCTGAAAACTCATAACCTGACATTTCATTTATATGACCAATTCCACCATCATTAATAGAGTCTAGAGTGCTGCTATTTGTCTCCTTGCATTTATCTTCTGATTCATCTAATAACTTTGAAACATCTTCCCCTGTCAGTTTCCTTTTCTTTGCCACCATGGATGGAAAATGAAAAATTCTGAATTCTCAACTTGTTCTATGAAATCTTAAAGCAAACTATAAAGATAATCCCTCCAGTCTTCTTTTTTTCCTTCTTGAAAATGAGGCAATACTTTGGGCATTATAATAAGAAAACTGCAGGGTAACATTTTTTTAAACATTGCATCATCCTTTTAGGTGATTCCATCATTTTTCCATTTTCTTATAATTTAACTCCTTTTTTAAATATAGCTGGGAAAAATTGAAGTGTATGATAAAAGAATTTCTTAGGGCTTCCCTGGTGGTGCAGTGGTTAAGAATCCGCCTGCCAACGCAGGGGACACGGGTTCGAGCCCTGGTCCAGGAAGATCCCACATGCCGCAGAGCAACTAAGCCCGTGTGCCACAACTACTCATCCTGCGCTCTAGAGCCCGCGTGCCACAACTACTGAGCCCACGTGCCACAACTACTGAAGCCCGCATACCTAGAGCCCGTGCTCCGCAACAAGAGAAGCCACCGCAATGAGAAGCCTGAGCATCTCAGTGAAGAGTGGCCCCCGCTCGCCGCAACTAGAGAAAGTCCGCACGCAGCGGCGGAGACCCAACACAGCCAAAAATAAATAAATAAATAAATTTATTAAAAAAAAAAAAAGAATTTCTTAAATGATGAAATAGCAAAACCTGAAATAAGAAAAATGAGATCAGTAAAATCCCCTAACGTATCTTAGATTTATAAAAGTGTCAGTGGCCCATATGGTAATCACCAGGATAGAATGAATTTTATTCTATTTTTTTAAATTAAATTTTCCCTTTGTTTTTTGGAAGACCTCTAAGAAAGAAAAAGTCAAAAGATTACTCCTGGGCTTCCCTTGTGGTGCAGTGGTTAAGAATCCACCTGCCAATGCAGGGGATATGGGTTCGAGCCCTGGTCCGGGAAGATCCCACATGCCACGGAGCAACTAAGCCCGTGCGCCACAACTACTGAGCCTGCGCTCTAGAGCCCGCGTGCCACAACTACTGAGCCCACGTGCCACAACTATTGAAGCCTGCACGCCTAGAGCCCATGCTCCGCAACAAGAGAAGCCACTGCAATGAGATGCCCGTGCACCACAACGAAGAGTAGCCCCTGCTCGACGCAACTAAAGAAAGCCCGTGCGCAGCAACGAAGACCCAATGCAGCCAAAAATAAATAAATTAAAAAAAAGAAAAAAGAAAAAAGATTACTCCTTACAAATAGTTAGAACTGCTCCAAAAGAAAATTTAAAAACTAGTATCAGGTTCAATGGCGCCTGATGGTATTCCACGGGTTAATGATGAATTACATCATTAACATATGATAAGTTCCCTACATATGAACGAGTTCCATTCCTAGAGCATGTTCGTAAGTCCAATTTGTTCATAAGTCCAACAAAGTTAGCCTAGGTACCCAACTAACACAATCGGCTATACAGTATGCCTAATTTGCTTTGGATAACAAGGCTACAGAGACACTGTTGGTTGCCTACCTAACAGCCTTTCCCTCTTTTTACTTAGTTTAATGGCACCCTCATTTTGTTTTGTAACAGCAACAATTGATGTAAGCCATTCTTTGCCAGCAGTTGGTCTTTGGGTGGCTGTGTTTTAACCAAAGAAATAAGGAGAAATCTCCTGGGGTGGGTGGCGGTGGGGAGCTTCTTAGAAAGTCTTCCTCGCTGACAAAGAGGAGGAGGTGGTTTCGTTTTCCCTGCTGTGTTTGAACACTTTATGCTCAGAGCGACAGCAGCCATCTGTGTCTGGAAGGGCAGACACTGACAACATGCTGAGAATGGCTAAGGAGAAAGTCGGGAAGAGCCTGGGTCCTTGATAACATTATTGAGTCTCCCAGCCATGCCTACAATGCCATCTCCAGGACTCTGGTTAAGCGAAACAATGTGTCTGAATTGTTTAAGCAGGTGGTTCTCAACCTTGGCTGCACTTGAGAATCCCTCTCAAGGCCCAGGTCATACCCCAGACCAATGAAATCAGATTTCACCATGTAGGAGTCAGGTTTCCCAGGTGATTCCAACGTGCAGCCAATTTTGAGAACCACCAGTCCAGGCCACTTTTAGTTGGGTATTCCATTTTTGGCAGGAAAAAAATATCCTTCATGATACAGTTTCTGATTGAAAACATTTATTTCAGCCGGATAAAACTCAGATTCCCCAAATGGTGAAAAGATCAGAACCAGTTTGTTTTCTCATCAGTTTTGGTTCATCCATCTGTGAAACATTCATAACATTGCAGTTAATTTCCACATATACTTGGATGACGGGCTGGGACAAATGTACAGTAGCAGTTGTGATGCTAAAAATACAAATACACCCAGAACAACAAAGAAACACAGCTTTGCACAACTCTGCTAAGCTGTTCCATTCCCTTTGTCTTTATTGTAATTTCCAATTTGCTTTTTTAATGCTGATATCTTCTGGCAAAATGGTGGCCACCAGCCTTACAGGCAGCAATGTTTTTCAGGTGTAAAGTAATCAACTGAAACCAGGTCCCCCTAAAACCGAGCTCCCCTGAAGAGTTTATGGTTAACCTCTCTGTACAAAACTTTATTCCCTGTCTTGTCCCCTCTGACCTCAGTCCTGTGCATACTGAAGACTAATCAACCAGAGTCAGAGGACTAAAATTGCTGTTGTCAATAACATCGTTAATGTGCTAAAGTTGCTATGGTCAATTACTTATCACTAACATACAGGTTGTTTTCTCTAGGGCAGGATGAGCTAACAGATCACCCGGGCCATTGGACCATCAGACCAGAGACTCATAAACTGTAGGCATCCAGACTCTTGAAACTACAATTAAGAAATGTCACAGGGACTTCCCTGGGGGTCCAGTGGTTAAGACTCTATGCTTCCAATGCAGGGGGTGCAGGTTCGATCCCTGGTTGGGGAACTGGGATCCCACATGCCACGTGGTGCAGCCAAAAAAAAAATGTCACAAGACAGAGAAAGACAAATATCATATGATGTCACATATGTGGAATCTTAAAAAATGATACAAATGAACTTATTTACAAAACAGAAATAGACTCAACAGACATAGAAAAATAACCTCTGGTTACCAAAGGGGATAGAAGGAGGGTGGGATAAATTAGGAGTTTGGGATTAACATATACACACTACTGTAATATAAAATAGGTAAACAACAAGGACCTACTGTATAGCACAGGGTACTATACTCACTATCTTGTAATAACCTATAATGGAAAAGAATCTGAAAAAGAATATATATATGTATAACTGAATCACTTTGCTGTACACTTGAAACTGACACAACATTGTAAATTAACTATACTTCAATTTTTTAAAAATGGAGGGCTTCCCTGGTGGCGCAGTGGTTGAGAATCTGCCTGCCAATGCAGGGGACACGGGTTCCAGCCCTGGTCTGGGAAGATCCCACATGCCGCGGAGCAACTGGGCCCGTGAGCCACAACTACTGAGCCTGCGCGTCTGGAGCCTGTGCCCCGCAACAAGAGAGGCCGCGATAGTGAGAGGCCCGCGCACCGCGATGAAGAGTGGCCCCCGCTTGCCGCAACTAGAGAAAGCCCTAGCACAGAAACGAAGACCCAACACAGCCAAAAATAAAAAAAAAAAGACCAAGTGGCAGTGGATCTGAGGCTTGTCTCCCACTCTCTTGCTTGGCGCCCTCCAATAAAGCCTTACTTTGCTGCAAACACCTGCTGTCAGAGTTTGATTTTCTACCCACAGGCACACAAGCCCTTGCTCAGTTAGGCAACCAAAGGGCATCAGGAGACTCTAACATGAGGAACTGTTCCATCAAGATCATAAACATCTATCATCCCCTCTCACATCCGTGTTCTTACTGAGAGAACAGCTATAAAACACAACTGAGCCAACAAAACAAAACAAAAACAGGGCATAGCAACACTTTCTATTACTCTAGTGTTTACTCTAGTCTAAACACTCTAGTGTTTTAAGACCTGTGTCTGAAAACTGTCAAACTGCTTGCTGAATTACTGACCATGCAAAATTTTTTTCCCTTTGCCTCCAGCGATCCCACAAAACAATGGAAAAGAAATGAAAATAGAAAGTAAATAAATCCACAAAATCAATGATGAAGTGAAAGCGATGAGGGACATCCATGCATGACAGAATTCAGTAAATTTAGGAGGACAAAAAGAGAGGGATGCCCAATGAAGCAAGGCAGGGAAATTATAACCTAGGCCAGCTCTTTTCTTAACTGGCCTACTAATCACCAAGAGATCTCATTAAACTGCAGATTATGGTTCAATAAGTCTAGGGTGGGGCATGAGGTTCTGCATCTCTAAAAAGCTCCCAGGTGATGCCACTGAGGCTGTTCTGGTCCGAGGACCACCTGTTGAGTAAGTAACAAGGGAGAATATATAAGGAGGGGCTATGGCCCAGGAGGGCACAGCTCGCCCTGTGGAACATGAGAGAGGCTTCTGATCAGGGCAGGAGTGAGACGTGGGGCTGGAGCCAAGGAGATTAAGTGTAAGTCTGTATTTTAAGGGTTGAGAACCCATTATCATAGGGTCCAGACAGGTAAAGGGAAGAAAGCTAGTACAGTTGCACCCTAGGCCATTGCTGTAGAATTTGAGCCCAGAGTTACCCAATCTTACAATTTTCGGTAGAAGACAGAAATCTAGAATTTGTGTGAAGTCTCCTGAATTTGTTTCATTTTTGGCAACTAATTAAAATGGAAGGCTATTCTAAAGAAAGTGAGCAAATTTCCTAGGGGGAACCAGAGCAGTGAGTTCTGGTATTCCGAAGGCAGGGGTGGGGGGCTAAGGGGGAGGCGGAGGGTAAGGGAGTGGTGTTCCTGATGGTCACAAAGACTGAGAAGGAAGGAATAAGCCAGAGACAAAACACAGATGCCAGGACAATGACTGATCAGGTAGTAGCCAGGAGTTGGAAAATCACAAAGATACGATTCAGGGATTTGGTGGAGGTAAAAGGTAGAATCCCACTTCAGTTTGACACAGGGAACTTCTCCACTAAGTGACAGGTGGTCATGATCCCGCCCTGTGGAGAAGGACTCCTAGCATGATACTTGGTCACATCGTCATGGAAATGTAAATTATTAGCTTTCCACCTTGTAAGGTGAACTCATAGACAAATTATGGACCTTTGAATGGTGCTTCTGGAACAGAATGAAAATGTTATATATTGACAATGTAAAAGTAAAGGTACAGCCTTTAGGTGAAGGGAAGAGGATAAGGAATTAGAATGCTAATATCCTCTGCTGACTAAGCAGGTCATTTCACTTTCCTTGGTGACTGGAGCCGAAGTTGAGACTTAAGTATGTTGATTGAAGATACAGAGGTGACTAGAGTAAGAACTAAGAACAATGATATCACTAAGGGAGAGAGGGATTAAATGGGCTAAGTTCTTGTCTTTCATGGTGGGAAGTTAAAACTAAATGTGCAAAGTTGATTAGTAAGAAATAGCAGTAGAAGCATATTGTTTTGAGATGTGTGGGTTTGGGAAAAACCCAAAGCAAAAAGTGTTGCTTAAAATACGCCTCTGGGCTTCCCTGGTGGCGCAGTGGTTCGAGCCCTGGTCTGGGAAGATCCCACATGCTGCGGAACGACTAAGCCTGTGCGCCACAACTACTGAGCCTGCGCTCTAGAGGCCGCAAGCCACAACTACCGAAGCCCGCGTGCCACAACTACTGAATCTCGCGCACCTAGAGCCCGTGCTCCGCAACAAGAGAAGCCACGGCGATGAGAAGCCCACACACCGCAACGAAGAGTAGCTCCCATTTGCTGCAACTAGAAAAAGCCCGCGCGCAGCAACGAAGACCCAACGCAGCCAAAAAAAAAAAAAAAAAAAAAATATATATATATATATGCCTCTGATGAGCAGAGCTGAGGGTGGAACTGTGGCTTCCCACATCATAAGGTCATCTTTTCTATTTGGTTTTTGGACTATATGTGTGTATCACTTTAATTATAAATGTGTGTGTGTGTGATATAGATAGATATTTTTAAAGCATACACTGAGTGGTAAATCATAGGACAAATATCATAGAGAACATCTCAGTTCACATGAAGGAAGTGGCTGTAAAGGAAATGTGTTGAACTCATACACAGTACTGAGTGACTTTAAGACGGAAGGAAGAAGCAAGCGTGGTAAAACGTTCAGAGTTAGGGGATCTTGTAGAAGGGTACAGGGGAATTTTTTGTGCTATTTTAGTGAATTTCAATCTAAAATGATTTCAGTATAAAATGTTTTTTAAAACTCTGAAAATCAGGTAGTTTTTCTTCCTCTTCCCCATAAAAGGCATTTCAGAATCTTTGAAAAGTAGCTTTCAATAAATTCCAAATGTGGGCTCCAAATTACAAAATTGTGTTTGGGATAACATCTAGATATTTGAAGGCTAAAGAGAAATAACAGGTCCTGTGCTTTGTAGGAAAGCATTAAGATCTGCTTGATAGCTGAGAGGGGCAGGCTTGCGGGGAGGCACTGAGCTGACCAGTGCAGAGCCCCGAGGTGCCCCTGTGCTGTGGTCTGTGACTCTGCCAGAGACAGAGCTGGCAGGGGCTGAGAAAGGCAAGCTTGACACTGCTGGATCAAGAGATAACATTCTCCACTGACTGTATGACTTACATTCCTTTAGCTGCCCCCTACACATTGGGCAAGATCGTAACCTAATTGGACATCGGTTAGGAAAAGTCCAACTGTTCCTTTTCTGTTTATTTTGATGGGAAATGAATCCTGTTTAAAACATACGTTTATCAATAGCATTTATTGATGGCTTAGCGTATGAGAGGCACTGATCTCACATCTTCTTGAGCTGGGTTCTCTTATTCCCATTTTACAGATGAAGAGGCAGAGTTTAGAAGCTAAATAACTTACACAAGGTCACATTGCTTGTACTTTAGATTTTTATGTAAGTACAGAATAAGGAAAAATACCTTACAAGCAAACAGTAATTTACTTATCAATACAAATTGAAGACCCTTCTGCTGTACAGCGAAGTGAATCAGCTATACGTATACATATATCCCCTCTTTTTTGTATTTCCTTCACATTTAGGTCACCACAGAACATTGAGTTCCCTGTGCTATACAGCAGGTTCTCATTAGTTACCTATTTTATACATAGTAGTGTACATATGGCTGTCAATCCCACTCTCCCAATTCATCCCACCCCCTTTTCCCCCCTTGGTGTCCATACATTTGTTCTCCCTTTTTAAAAATTTATTAATTTATTTATTTTCGGCTGCGTTGGGTCTTCGTTGCTGCACACGGGCTTTCTCTAGTTGTAGTGAGTGGGGGCTACTCTTCGTTGCAGTGCGCGTGCTTCTCATTGCGGTGGCTTCTCTTGTTGCAGAGCACGGGCTCTAGGTGTGTGGGCTTCAGTAGTTGTGACACGCAGGCTCAGTACTTGTGGCGCACGGGCTTAGTTGCTCCGTGGAATGTGGGATCTTCCTGGACCAGGGCTCGAACCTGTGTCCCCTGCATTGGCAGGTGGATTCTTAATCACTGCACCACCAGGGAAGCCCCATACATTTGTTCTCTTAAAGTGATTGTCCTTGAGTGATAGTGATGAAGTACTCTATCATTAATAGATTTTTATCAAATTAACTGGGTAGTAAGCCAGTTTTTTAAAAAAGTAGTCATGAAAGTTTTGTTGTAACATGGAAAAATTAATATAGTGGTAAAAGAAAGAAGTATGTTGCCAATGGAATATAAAAATACAAAATAAAACCACCATTTGTACATAGGAAAACTATTAAAAAGAAATATAGCAAATTGATAACATGGTGGCGAGATTAGGGAATATTTTAATCCTATCAAAAATAGTTGTCATTATTATTTTTCAAATTAAAAAACCTATACATCATTATTAAAAATATGATATGTTTGCTTAGCAATCACAAAAACCTATTTAATGAATATCAAAGTAAAAGTCTTGCCTGCAGGAATTCAAACAACATAAAAATTTTTTTAAAAATCAGACTTGGAAGGATAAAGGGAATTTAAATTGAAGAATATTTACACTTAAAACATGGAAAATTCATATACTGTTTGCTAAATGGTTTAGCAATAACTTGACTGTTATTTTGCTTTAAACGTATTTGCCAGCCTGCTCCCAGTGGAAAGAAAGAGAAAATGTCAGGGTAGACCCTTGTTCAGGAAAATCAGATTATTTCCTGGGTCTCTCCCGATCATCAACAATAGTTGTTGAGGATTCACTGAGGGTACTCCTTTTCCTTCTGGTCAGAAAACTCTGGGAATAAATCTGTTCTGCTCTGTTTGCATGGCACAAAAATACCCACCCAGCTGCTTTCAAAGAGACTGTGGTGGCCTCAGCTGATGACTCTTTGCTCAGTGTTGTAAAATCCCAAGAGAAAGACGGTATATAAACATAACCTTTGCTCAATTTCCCTCTAGCCAACGTAATTCTAATATTTATGGAAGGTTGCAAGGAGCCACTTGATGCAGGAGCCAGGTGACCATAATGACAGAGAAAATTCACCTGAATTGGCTCAAGATGTGTGTTGCCGGGAAACTATGTCCAGGGGCAAATAATCATATTGATTCCCAGGAAATGATGACACTAAGTAAGTGAACAGACAGGTGCAGCCACACAAACACCCTTTAGGCTTTTTTTTTTCTTTGAAAGACGAAAGCCTTGGTCTCATTTTGTATTAAAGCTGAAGGAAGATTTTGAGGACAAAGAGGCGTAAGGAATGATCATTTGCTATAATCATCATCATAATTATTACTTATGGTACTTTTGCAAGGTCCTTTGCATACATTATTTCTAATTCTCGAAACAACTTTTCCCTTTTTGCAAGTGAGGAGATTGCAGCCCAGAGAGATTATTTCCCCAAGGTCACACAGTAAAGGGCAGAATTAGGATTTGGAATCCAGGTCTGTCAGACATCAGCCTGGACTATTTTTACCATATCTGCCAAACGGTCATTTCCTTGTGGTCAGAGGAAAATATTAAAATAAAAGAAACTAGGGCTTCCCTGGTGGCGCAATGGTTAAGAATCTGCCTGCCAATGCAAGGGACACGGGTTTCAGCCCTGGCCCAGGAAGATCCCACATGCCATGGAGCAACTAAGCCCGTGAGCCACAACTACTGAGCCTGAGCTCTAGAGCCCGCAAGCCACAGCTACTGAGCCCACATGACACAACTACTGAAGCCTACGTGCCTAGAGCCCGTGCTCGGCAACGAGAAGCCCCCGCCATGAGAAGCCCATGCACCGCAATGAAGAGTAGTCCCCGCTCGCCGCAACTAGAGAAAGCCCATGTGCAGCAATGAAGACCCAACACAGCCAAAAATAAAAAATAAAATAAAATAAATAAATAAATTAGAAAAATAAAAGAAACTACTTTGTGGGCCCAAAAGGATGTTGAATATGGCTTTAAATTTTGTTTATGGAAATGAGTTGGATGTATGTTTGCCAGTGAAAATTTTTTCTGATGTTTTCCTGATAATACGAGGGGAAAATATTTTGAGTCCCAATTAGATTTCAAGTGTGTAGAGGGTAGGATCACATCTCTCTTGTGTCCATGATGCCTATTGCAAAATGGGAGCAGAGGGAAATAGCAAAGCCTCCAAGGTTGAAGTCAGCTAGGTGTCACTTGCTAGCTGCATGACCTTGGGGGGGTCCCTTACATCATCTGAGTTTCATCTACATATAAGGATAACAGTACCCATGTTGCAGAGGTGTATAAGGGATCTGAATTTTACTTCACAATCCTGGAGGCAGAAATCATGTTGTTTGGGGCTTCCCTGGTGGCACAGTGGTTAAGAATCCACCTGCCAATGCAGGGGACATGGGTTCAAGCTCTGGTCCGGGAAGATCCCACATGCCGCAGAGCAACTAAGCCCATGTGCCACAACTACTGAGCCTGCGTGCCACAAGTACTGAAGCCCGCGTGCCTAGAGCCCATGCTCTGCAACAAGAGAAGCCACTGCAATGAGAAGCCTGCACACAGCAACGAAGAGTAGGTCCCGCTTGCCGCAACTAGAGAAAGCCCATGCGCATCAACAAAGACCCAACACTGCCAAAAATAAATAAATAAAATAAATAAATTTATTAAAAAAAAAAAAAGAAATCACGTTGTTTTCTAAATCAAATTTAACCTGACTTCAACCCATATGTCAAGGTGGGGCACTCTTTTCTTGGAGGACTACACCAGAATGGGGTGCTGAGGTGGTGTTTGAGGGGGTATGGAAAATAAAGGTCTTTATTGCTCAGTCCACCTGATTGCTACTGAGATGCTTGCCATCTAAGCTGTCTGAATCCCCATCAGAGAGGCAGCTCCACGCCTCCTCGGAAGCTCGGATCCCACTCTGCCTCACTGCTGCCTCCAGGGCCACGGCTCGTGATGGCCAGTCTTTGGGTGGCCGGAAATAGCACTGTTCAGGAGTGGGCCTAGAGCTTCTACCACCTGGGGAAATTCCCCCCAAACTCCTCTTCCTTCGTCCAAGGAAGAGTTTCCCAACACATGTGGGTCTGTTATTACCACATCATAACATGATTTCAGAGGTACACTGAGACAGAACATTTCTTTTTTCTTTTTTGGACGCACCACACGGCATGTGGAATCTTAGCTCTCCGACCAGGGATGGAACCCATGCCCCCTGCAGTGGAAGGGCGGAGTCAACCACTGGACCACAAGGGAAGTCCCGAGACACAAGCAATTTTTATTTTAAGGGTTATATATTTACTTAATGTGTATTAACAACTTGAGCTCATATATTAAGCCCATGATATATAGCTTCCTTTAAAAATAACTTTAAGTAAAAATGTGAGTCAATATTAAGTACATAATAATAATACCACCAGTAATAGCAGATATTGCAAAAATCTTACAGGGCTCCGGGGATGCCTGGGATGTGGGAAACATTTGTCTAGGCACAGAGCTGTTCAATAGAAATATCATGTGAGCCACAAATGCAAGTCACCTATACAATTAAAATTTTTCTAGTTAGCCACATTAAAAAAGAAATAGGTGACATTAATTTTAATAATATATTTCATTCAACCCAGTATATCCAAAATATTATCATTTCAACATGTAATCAATATAAAAATTATTGATGAGATAGTTTACATTTTTTAATACTAAATTTTGAAACCCAGTATGTATTTTACACTTATAGCATTTGTTTCTTATTCAGACTAACGATATTTCAGGTACTCAAGAGTGATATTGGCTAGTAGCTACTGCACTGCACAGCACAGGTTGAGGGGAAGTGAGGTTACATGCTGCCACTTAAGTTTCCAAATCCCACAGTGGTTGTCACCAAACATTTTTGCTCAAGTACCTCCAAAAGAATTTTAGAAATCTATGTGTCCGTCTACCTTTTCCCTGCCTCACACATATACTGTTAGACTGATTACTAAAAGTTTTATAAGATTGTAGTTGTAAAGGATATATTTGCAGTGTATTTTATTTTATTTTTTATTTTTACTCTATTGAAGTATAGTTGATTTACAATGTTGTGTTAATTTCTGCTGTACAGCAAAGTGTTTCAGTTATATATATATTCTTTTTCATATTCTTTTCCATTATGGTTTATCACAGGATATTGAATATAGTTCCCTGTGCTATACAGTAGGACCTTGTTGTTTATCCATCCTATATATACTAGCTTGCATCTGCTAATCCCAAACTCCCAATCCTTCCCTCCCCCTCCCCCTTCCCCCTTGGCAACCATAAGTCTGTTCTCTATGTCTGTGAGTCTGTTTCTTTTTCATAGATATGTTCACTTGTGTCATATTTTAGATTCCACATATAAGTGATATCATATAGTATTTGTCTTTCTCTTTCTGACTTACTTCGCTTAGTATGATAATCTCTAGTTTCATCCATGTTGCTGCAAATGGCATTATTTCATTCTTTTTTATGGCTGAGTAGTATTGCATTGTTTATATGTACCACATCTTCTTTATCCATTCATCTGTCGTTGGACATTTAGGTTGTTTCCAAGTCTTTTTTTTTTTTTTCCAAGTCTTGGCTACTGTGAATAGTGCTGCTATGAACACACCAGTGCATGTATCTTTTTGAATTATAGTTTTGTCTGGATATATGCTCAGGAGTGGGATTGCTGGATTATATGGTAATTCTATTTTTAGTTTTCTGAGGAACCTCCATACTGTTTTCCACAGTGGCTGCACCAACTTACATTCCCACCAACAGTGTAGGAGGGTTCCCTTTTCTCCACACCCTCTCTAGAGTTTATTGTTTGTAGACTTTTTAATGATGGCCATTCTGACTGGTATGAGATGGAACCTCATTGTTGTTTTGATTTGCATTTCTCTAATAATTAGGGATGATGAGCATCTTTTCATGTGCCTATTGGCCATCTGTATGTCTTCTTTGGAGATGTGGTGTATTTTAAACACGAACTTTAAAACAAAACCAGAACAGCATTCTGAGAGTAGCCAATGGAATGTAAATACATAGTAGTTTGTTACCACCATCCAGTTAAGCAAATTATTGAATAAGCTCTTCTTGTTCTTCATTTTTCTCCTTAAATTTATATGTCCATTTCTCTTCCCTCTACTGAACTTTATTCAACATTCTTTTTTGAAAGTCTCTTGTTGATTGCCCTTGTCAAGCCTCTGTGCAAAAAGAATTTGTGTATAATTTTTAAAATAAATTTATTTATTTTTGGCTGAGTTGGGTCTTTTTTGCTGTGTGCGGGCTTTCTCTAGTTGCGGCGAGCGGGGGCTACTCTTCATTCCAGTGCATGGGCTTCTCATTGCGGTGGCTTCTCTTGTTGCGGAGCATAGGCTGTAGGCATGAGGGCTTCAGTAGTTGCGGCACGTGGGCTCAGTAGTTGTGGCTCACGGGCTCTAGAGCGCAGGCTCAGTAGTTGTGGCACACGGGCTTAGTTGCTCCATGGCATGCGGGATCTTCCCGGACCAGGGCTCAAACCCGTGTTCCCTGCATTGGCAGGCGGATTCTTAACCACTGCGCCACCAGGGAAGTCCCTTATTGATGTATAGTTGATATACAATATGATATTAGTTTCAGTTGTACAACATAGTGATTCAAAAATTTTATAGATTATATTCCACTTAAAGTTACTATAAAATATTGGGTTGGCCAAAAATTCCTTTGGTTTTTAAGTAAAAATAAAAGACACATTTTTCATTTTCACCAAGAGCTTTATTGAACAACGTATTCACTGTTTGTTCCATTACCTTCTGCAGTTTTTCTGGCAAATTCATAATTCCATCTTCCCAAAACTTTTTATTTTTTTGAGCAAAGAACTGTCCCAGGTACCTTTTACAGTCTTCCAGGGAATTTACATTTTTTCCATTAAGAGAATTTTGTAAAGACCGAAATAAATGGATATCCAAAGGTGCAATGTCTGGTGAATAGGGCAGATGAATCAGAACTACCCAGCCAAGCTGTAACAGTTTTTGCCTGGTCATCAAAGAAACATGCGGTCTTGCATTATCCTGATGGAAGATTATGCGTTTTCTGTTGACTAATTCTGGACGCTTTTTGTTGAGTGCTGCTTTCAGTTGGTCTAACTGGGAGCAGTACTTGTGGGAACTGATCATTTGGTTTTGTGGAAGGAGCTCATAATAGAGGACTCCCTTCCAATCCCACCATATACACAACATCACCTTCTTTTGGTGTGGTTGGTGGTGGTTCATTTCACTTGCCGCACGATCTCTTCTCTTCCATATTATTATGCGGTATCCACTTTTCATTGCCCGTCACAATTTGTTTTAAAAACGGAACGTTTTCGTTACGTTTTAAGTAGAGAATCGCATGAGGAAATATGGTCAAGAAGGTTTTTTTCGCTTAACTTATGTGGAACCCAACCATCAAAGCGATTAACATAACCAAGCTGGAAAAATGATATTCAACGCTTGATTTGGATATTTTGAGTATGTCGGCTATCTCCCACGTGGTATAATGTTGATTGTTCTCAATTAATGTCTCGATTTGATCGCTACCAGCTTCAACTGGTCTACCCGACCATGGAGCATCATCCAGCGAGAAATCTCTAGCATGAAACTTCGCAAACCACTTTTGACACGTTCAATCAGTCACAGCACCTTCTTCATAGACTGTACAAATCTTTTTTAGCATTTCAGTTGTGTTTTTACCTTTCTTGAAATAATAAAGCACAATATGCCAAAAATGTTGCTTTTTTTCTTCCATCTTTAATAGTAAAATGGCTACACAAAGATTCACCAACTTTGATAATTTTTTTTTTAATGCACGCTGATATGACAGCTGTCACAATACAATCTAACAAAATTGTTTCAAATGAAGTTACAGACAACTAAGCGCCACTAGGGCCATCTTACGGAAAAAGCTGAACAAACTTTTTGGCCAACCCAATATTATAAAATATTGTCTATAGAGTCCCTGTGCTGTACAATATATCCTTGTAGCTTACTTGTTTTATACATAGTAGTTTGTACCTCTTAGTCCCCTATCCCTATTTTGCCCCTACCCCTTTCCCTCTCGCACTGGTAACCACTAATGTGTTCTCTATATATTGGAATCTGTTTCTATTTTGTTATATTCATTTGTTTGTTTGATTTTTTAGATTCCACATAAAAGTGATAACATACAGTATTTGTCTTTCTCTGTCTGACTTATTTCAGTAAGCATAATATCCTCCAAGTCCATCCATGTTTTTGCAAATGGCAAAATTTCATTCTTTTTTTGACTGAGTAGTATTCCTGTATATATTTATAGGAATATATATTCCTATATATATATATATAGGAATATATATATATAGGAATATATGTGTTATATATATATATATATGTGATATATATATATGTGATATATATATATATATATCACATCTTTATCCATTCATCTACTGATGTACATTTAGGTTGCTTCCATATCTTGGCTATTGATAGTCATCATCATCATCCTGCTATGAACATGGGGTGCATGAATCTTTTTGAACTAGTGTTTTTATTTTCTTTGGATATATACCCAGGAATGGAATTGCTGGATTATATGGTAGCTCTATTTTTAGTTTTTTGAGGAACCTCCATATTGTTTTCCATAGTGTCTGCACCAATTTACATTCCCACCAACAGTGTACAATGGTTCCCTTTTCTCTACATCCTCGCCAACATTTGTTATTTGTGTTCTTTTTGATGATAGCCATTCTGACAGGTTTGAAATAATATCTCATTGTGTTTTTTTTTCAAGCAAACTTTTTATTTGAGTGTAACATACATAAAGAAATGTACACAAATCATGGGTGTCAAAAAGTAAGTACACCTATGTAGTTCGCTCACAGATAAAGAAATAAAACATGACTAGCACCCAGAAATACCTCTCAGGGTCCTGTCCCAGTCACTGGGATCTCCCAAGGGGATCTCATTGTGGTTTTGATTTGCTTTTCCCTGATGATTAGTGATGTTGAGTATCTTTTCATGTGCTTGTCGGCCATATGTATGTTTTCTTTGGAAAAATGTCTATTCAGGTTTTCTGCCCATTTTTTAATTGGGTTGTTTGGTTTTTTGATATTGAGTTGTATGAGTTGTTTATATGTTTTGGATATTAACCCCTTATTGGTCATATCATTTGCAAATATTGCTCCCATTTGGTAGGTTGTCTTTTTGTTTTGTCGATGGTTTCCTTTACTGTTCAAAAGCTTTTGGGTTTGATTAGCTCCCATTTGTTTATTTTTTCTTTTGTCTCCTTTGTCTTAGGAGACAGGCCCCCAAAATATTACTATGACTTATATCAAAGATTGTTTAACCTATGTTTTCTCCTAGGAGTTTTTTGGTTTCTGGTCTTCCACTTAGACCTTTAATCAATTTTGAGTTTATTTTTGTATGTGGTGTTAGAGAATGTTCTAATTTCATTCTTTCACACATAGCTGTCCAGTTTTCCCAGCACTACTTATTGAAGAGACTGTCTTTTCTCCATTGTATATTCTTGCCTCTTTTGTTGTAGATTTATTGGCCATACGTGTGTGGGTTTATTTCTGTTCCATTGATCTATGTATCTGTTTTGTGTCAGTACTGTACTGTTTTGTTTACTGTATCCTTGTAATATCATCTGAAGTCAGGGAGTATGAATACCTCTAGCTCTGTTCTTCTTTCTCAAGATAGCTTTGGTGAGTGAATGCATTTTAATATTAAAGATAAGCTGGTACAAAACTAGAATTTGATTTTCTTTCTGTTAAGAGGACAGAGTTTTCTTAGAATATTGATCTGCTTTTGATAACAGATTATAAAGTTTTTTTACCTTTTAAGTAATCTGTTGTAACTTTCTGTATTTGCCTTTGAAATCTTTTATTGTCACTTTGATTACATGAATAAATATTGTTTCACAGTGACCTATGATCCTATTTGACCAAGTGTTTAAACAAATTTTGATATCTTTTATTTTTTAATTTTTATTTATTTTATTTATTTATCTTTGGCTGCGTTGGGTCTTCGTTGCTGCGCAAGAGCTTTCTCTAGTTGTGTCGACAGGCTTCTCGTTGCGGTGGCTTCTCTTGTTTTGGAGCACGGGCTCTAGGCATGCAGGCTTCAGTAGGTGTGGTGCATGGGCTCAGTAGCTGTGGCTTGAGGGCCCTAGAGCGCAGGCTCAGTAGTTGTAGCGCCCGGGCTTAGTTGCTCTGCAGCATGTGGGATCTTCCTGGACCAGGGCTCGAACCTGTGTCCCCTGCATTGGCAGGCGGATTCTTAACCGCTGCGCCACCAGGGAAGCCCAAATTTTGATATCTTTGACAAACTTTCTGCAATCAAATTCTAAATGAAGTCTTTTTGACCTCTAGCTAACTTTGGGATGTTTCGGAGGGCCCTGAAACATCTCAAAAGAGCAATGTTAAATTAATTAGTTTTATTTGGTATGTTAAATTACATGGGAAGCACTGTCAAAGGGTGTTGGTAAACCTTCTTAGGTTATATTGTGTGGATAAACGTTATTAATATAAATGATCTAGAAATTATATGAAATTTCTAAAATTCAGATATGTCCTGATATAATATTACCCATCACAATTCTAGTTATTATCTTAAAATATTGTATATTGCAGAAATAACCAAATTTCTTTGTCAACTGCATTGCGATTAGAGCTTTAACCATGCCATTTTTGTTATTTATAAACAGTTATTGTTTTACTCTGATGCTTTTGCAAAAAAGCTTCATCTTCAAGAAGATTCATAGAATGGACTTTTTGACATATATAGTTTTCTGATAACTTTCAGATCATACCACTGAATTGGGCAAGAAATTACAGAACACTAATGAAAAACTTGATGGCTCCATAAAACTGCTAAAAGAAGACCAAGATCAACAAGAATTAATCACATGGGACTGAATAAACTGATGAATATGATTATAATTTTTATGACTCTTTGTCTGAAATACTAAATTTTTGTTTTCCAGATATAAGGAAACATTTCCTTTTATACTATGACTTACAGCAATTTAGTAAATTATGCATTTGTAAGCAGAATTGAAACATTTATCCCTACCTGATTCCTCCAGAATTTGGAAACTCTTAGTGAATATTTTTATTCTCATGGCAATATAGTTATTTACATAAGTTCATTAAGAATCTGTCTTCTTTATTATAATAGGACACATTTGGGAACATTGGTTATATTGCCAAGGCTTTGACTAGAATGTCATATTTGAGAAAGACATGCATAGACTCAGATATGACTGGATGGCTTTAAGGAACTAAGGTTGACTTTATGAAGCCATACAGCCCCTTGGAAAAAGAGCCTGGTACCTTGATTACAGGGTTCCCAGCAGCCTTACCAGGTGAGTAAGGGAGGCCACTTCCCAGCAGATGCAGGAACCTCAGGATCTTTGGGGGACCTTAAGAAGAAAGGAATTCACCCAAATCTATAGGTATTACAGACAAGTCTGATGGCATGTTCTTGGTATGGTCTCCTGGTCTCGAGAGGCATGTAAAAGTTCAATCTGGGGATTCCTTATGAAACGTGCATGCAAAGCAGATTCAAAAGAACCTCTATGGTCAATTGCTTTTCTTGCTGGACTTATGTAAATAAGCAGGCTAAGTTTAATGAGACTAAACTTATTTTGCAAACAAATTTGTCTTAATTTGGCTATCTTTGGTAGAACTGAGGGTGATTTTAGAGAGAAAAAATTGTGTTTCAGCAGAAACTATAACAGACACTTGTGGATATTAGATTCTAGTTGTTAATCATCTTTGAGGTTTTCTTTTTCTGTAAACTGGACTGGATTCTAAATTCTTCTAGTTTCCTCAAAAATTTAACTACAACTCTCTGAAGTAACATTTCCAATTTTTCTCCCACTTTTGACTTGGAATCATTGAGAACTAAAGCTGCCCTTTTCCTGAAGCCCTCTGAAGCTGAACAACTTGATATAAACGTGATAGAGATTACCACAATAGCCCATGCTTACACAATCTTCATGCTTGTTGCTGTGTAAGCCACTCAGAAAGTTTACCTGAACACCTGATGACATCATCAGAAACATTTAATTTTTAATTTTTATTTTAAATTTATTATTTATTTTATTTATTTTTGGCTGCGTCGGGTCTTAGTTGCAGCATGCGGGATCTTCGTTGTGGTGCATGGGCTTCTCTCTAGTTGTGGCGTGTGGGTTTTCTCTCCCTAGTTGTGGCGCCTGGGCTCCAGGGTGCGTGGGCTCTGTAGTTTGCGACACGCAGGCTCTAGTTTAGGCGCGCGAGCTTGGTAGTTGCGGCGTGTGGGCTTAGTTGCCCTGCGGCACGTGGGATCTTTGTTCCCTGACCAGGGATCGAACCCGCGTCCCCTGCATTGTAAGGCGGATTCTTTACCACTGACCACCAGGGAAGTCCCCAGAGACATTTTAAATTGCAAAATGCTTCAGCTCTGACATCTAGAAATCTTCTCAACTGACTGCCCCCAGGTTCAGAAACTGGTTTATAATTTGCTCCAATCATTAACCTTTGTTTTTCTTTTGTCTCCACAGAAATGCCTCTTATTAAATACCTGATTGCTTGCACTTTATAGGCCTAACTTTGAAAGCCCACCTATATCACTGCCTCCTGAAATGAATTTAACTGGACTGCCCTAGTATCAAGACTAAGAGACTGGTTTAATGAGATGGAACAATCTATCAATTCAGCTTCTGATCAGAAGACCAGAACCAGTGACTTTCAGAGGCTCTTCCCAAAGAATCCCTGTCCTTTCAATTCCAGCAAAGACTGGATTAGACTGGTGCTTGGCTGTGGCCTTCTCCCTTACCTCGAGCAAGGGTGGTGAAGGGACCCAGGGTAAGGGTTGAGTTTCTCTGCTTTCTGGTCATTTGGTTATTTCTGTCTCATCCTTGTTCAGATGGATACCATTCTCCGGCCTGGCTACCAAAGGGCCTGTTCTTTTTCATGGTTTGAATCTATTTAAGTTTGGTGATTATGTTAGGGGAAACACTGACTGAAACTGCCCGCCCTGGCCAAATGGTTACTATAGTAACCATTTGCATGAGTTATCTTACAACAGGAGGTCCTGGTAAGGAACGGGGAACTGACAAGCTACCACCAACCAGAAGAATTCGGGAAAGGTCAAAAGGAGAGAGGAGACACCAGCCCATATGTCCTACCAACATCCCAGGACCCTTCTCGCTGGAATCCATCTTGGCTGAGCAATGCGCGCACCACCAGGAAAGACCCTGAGTCAGAATGATTGGCCAGAGACAACCCAGAAACTAACCCCATGACCATAAAACCCGAGACTGTGAGCCACGTGGCAGAGCAGTCCTCCTGGGTTCCCTTACCCTCCTCCTCTACTCCCAGGCTCCCCTTCCCAATAAAGTCTCTTGCTTTGTCAGCACATGTGTCTCCTCGGACAATTCACTACCGAGTGTTAGACAAGAGCCCACTCTCGGGCCCTGGAAGGGGTCTCCCTTCCTGCAACAATTATAACATACAAGGCTGGGAACATTTTTGAACTTCCCTCCAAGTTTTTGGTTGTATGGGGTGGATCCCGGAGTTTTTAAAACATCCTGAGAAGCAGGGACAATCCTGACAGCCAGATAGTATTTGAATGATTGAAGCTTGGAATATACAGTTTAAACACATGCTCCTATCATGTTAACATTCTGGAAAGTCTCACTGATCTTTCAACTATATCTTTTAAACTATATCTCCCAAATGCATTCACAAGTTTTACAACTGCCTGCTTCTATATTATTCTATGTAGATTTCAATAGAAAAAATATGTGTATGTATATACACACACACACACACACACACACACACACACACACACACATATATAATCTTCTCAGCAGTTTGGAAATGTTTCATTTTTTAAAATAATAATTAATATTATGTATATGATAAAAGCGAGAAGAGCAGACTTTGGCGGGTATGAAAGAAGCCAAAAGAAGAAAGAAACAGGTCAAGCAAAACTAGGGAGTTAAGAGAAGGAAAATGAGGTGATCGGGGAGAGGAAAGTTTCCACAATTTTCCTTTTATTTTATTTATTTAATTATTTATTTTTGGCTTTGTTGGGTCTTCGTTGCTGCGCATGGGCTTTCTATAGTTGCGGCGAGTGGGGGCTACCCTTTGTTGCAGTGCGCGGGCTTCTCATTGTGGTGGCTTCTCTTGTTGCAGAGCACAGGCTCTAGGTGTGCGGGCTTCAGTAGTTGTGGTGCGTGGGCTCGGTAGTTGTGGCTCTCTGGCTCTAGAGCGCAGGCTCATTAGTTATGGCGCACGGGCTTAGTTGCTCTGCAGCATGTGGGATCTTCCCAGACCAGGGATCAAACCCGTGTCCCCTGCATTGGCAGGCAGATTCTTAACCACTGCACCACCAGAGAAGTCCCAGTTTCCACAATTTTCCTTTTAGATTCTCCACAACTTTGCAAATACACAGACCCACCTGATGCTATTTCCCAAGACCTAGGATTCACTGCTCTTGCTAGGATATCCCTTTGTCCAATTCCATTGAAGTGTCTCTCATCTCCCCTATACCTCGCAGTACATGGAAGCCAAAGACAGATCTATTCAGAGGCTGAAGGTCAGGGTACTTCTTGTACATTGGAAACTGAGGGGGGACTGAGGCTTACCTGCTCAAAAATACCTCCTTACCAGCCTAAAATTTTAACATTTTTGTCTCTAGGTTTCATCAAGAAAATGTAAGACTGATACATGAATAGGACTGCACATTAACTCAGAATTTTTTCTGGGACGTGATGGGTATGTCATATTTCTTATCACATTTCTGAGATTTAGAAAGCAATTTGTGCTATGCAGATGGAGTGTTGCCGCAGACCGGCTGCAGAAAGCTGGGAGTTCCTGGCGGTGAGGGGTAAGGAACTGAAAAGCACCAGTATGGGATCAGAAGGGCCAAGACAACTGATGGTTGCAAGGCAAGTTTATTCAAAGAACATGATCACATATATAGGTTAGTTAAGGAACAGAAAGAAGGCAATAAATCAGTAAACCTCGTTTTCCACATGATCCTGTTGCCACCTGACTATGCGTCAGCATGCCCAATGGGCCATTCTTTGGAGTTACAGACCGTCCCTTCAGGGCAGCACGTCCTTCTTCTGGGGAGCAACCAGGGGCTCTTTAGCCAGAGCAAACTCCTGGGATTAACCAGGGGCTCTTTGGCCAGAGCAGACTCCTGGAACGAAACTGGCCTCCAGCCATTTTCCTTTTTTACGCTCAAACCACAGAGTCAGGAGCCATACCAAGAAAGAGGCAAGCAGTTCTCCGATAAGCAGAAAGCTGATTAAGCTTGCAGCTTGGGGGCTACCGCAGAGTGTGGAGAAATTGTTAGGGCTTTGGATTGTTAAATTAATTAAACAAGGAGGTCATTAGACTGAGGAGGCTTTAATGCCTTAGTAGCCTAAGTAAGAAAACCAAATCCTAAACCTGTAAATGCCTCAAGGTTAAGAAATCAAAACCTAAGGACAACCAATCACAAACAGCCAGCTAATCTTTCCCAAATAAGGCAGCTGCTTAAGCTATAACCAATCAAATAAATTCCTTGCTTTGCTTCTGTGACTTCTCTATAAAAGTCTTTTCGCTGGCTCCTTTCTGTGGCGCACCCAAACCACTTCTGATTTAGCACTGCCCAACTGGAATTGATTTTTGCTTAAATAAACTTAAAATTTTAATATGCCTCAGTTTATCTTTTAACACGATAAACTCAATCTATACATTTTTGGTTAGGAGTTTCCTTCGTGGACCAAGATTTTCCATGGGTAGTAAATGACACAGGACTTCAACAAATAGGTAAAAATTGGTTGAGTAAGCTTTGGAATTTTTGAGATAATGTATGTAGTAGAGGAGGGACTTCCCTGGTGGTCCAGTGGGTAAGAATCTGTGCTCCCAATGCAGGGGCCTGGGTTCGATCCCTGATTGGGGAACTAGATCCCACACGTATTCCACAACTAAGAAGCCCGCATGCCACAATGAAGATCCTGTGTGCCGGAACTAAGACCAGTGCAGCCTGAATAAAGAAATATTTAAACAAAAAAATTTTTTTAAAGTATATGTAGTAGAGGAAAAATATTAGTTTGAGTTAATACAATATTCTTATTTATTTATTTTTTTGGTTGGAGTATAGTTGATTTACAATCGGAATTCTTTTTAGGGAGGAAAATTACCTACAATAAGCAAAATATCTTTTGGGAGTAGAAAGTACATGTTCATCAGCGCTGAGCTAGGCTGAGGTCTGGAGTGGTAGATTAACTTATTCACAGAATAAATGGACAGGAACGAGATGGTTGAGGTGGTAGGCAAACAGAGCTAACCTTGAGAAGAGGGGAAGTGGTAGGAGAAGAATCCAGCATCTGGAGGGAGATGTGAGCCCTAGTTGGACTGAAGAGGAATATGGCCAAAGGTTGTCTGCTGTTATCTACAATGATGTCTGCATATTTTGTACTATGTCAGAAAATTCTTACTCAATAGTAGTTGTGGGTATATGACTGTTAATACACTAAAGTTATCACTAAAAATTTGACTTGTTACTTATAACCGTTGTGTTTAGGTTTAACTTCATACAACTCAAACCCCTAAATAGCAATTGTTATAAATACACAGAAGATTAGTTTCCTCTCTTGTAAAAGTTCTGAGGTAGGCAGTTCAGGACTCTGTGGTTGCTCCACAATTATCAGGGACCAGATTCCTTATATCTTTCTGATCTGCCACCATTAGTGCACTCATTTTCAAAGATGCCTCATGGTCCAAGATGTCTGTGGGAGTGCTAGTCATCACCTCTGAATTCCAACAAAACAAAGAGGAAATGGCAAAAGGGCTTGCCCAGCTGTCTGTCCCCCCTTTTTTTTTATAGACAGCCAATATTTTATTTTAAAAGATATATTTCTATTCACTTACTAATCAGTCTCCTTGAATTTGACTATTTTTTTATTTTTTATTTAAATTTTTTTAAACATCTTTATTGGAGTATAATTGCTTTACAGTGGTGTGTTAGTTTCTGCTTTATAACAAAGTGAATCAGCTAAACATATATATATATCCCCATATCTCCACCCTCTTGCGTCTCCCTCCCACCCTCCCTATCCTACCCCTCTAGGTGGTCACAAAGCACCAAGCTGATCTCCCTGTGCTATGTGGCTGCTTCCCACTAGCTACCTATTTCACATTTGGTAGTGTATATATGTCCATGGCACTCTCTCACTTCATCCCAGCTTACCTTTCCCCCTCCCCAGGTCCTCAAGTCCATTCTCTACATCTGCGTCTTTATTCCTGTCCTGCCCCTAGGTTCTTCAGAACCATTTTTTCTTTTTTTTCTTTTTTTTAGATTCCATATATATGTGTTACCATATGGTATTTGTTTTTCTATTTCTGACTTACTTCACTCTGTATGACAGACTCTAGGTCCATCCACCTCACTACAAATAACTCAATTTCATTTCTTTTTATGGCTGAGTAATATTCCATTGTATATATGTGTCACATCCTCTTTATCCATTCATCTGTCGATGGACACTTAGGTTGCTTCCATGTCCTGGCTATTGCAAATAGACCTGCAATGAACGTTGTGGTACATGACTCTTTTTGAATTATGGTTTTCTCAGGGTATATGCCCAGTAGTGGGATTGCTGGGTCATATGGTAGTTCTATTTTTAGTTTTTTAAGGAACCTCCATACTGTTCTCCATAGTGGCTGTATCAATTTACATTCCCACCAACAGTGCAAGAGGGTTCCCTTTTCTCCACACCCTCTCCAGCATTTATTGTTTGTAGATTTTTTGATGATGGCCATTCTGACTGGTGTGAGGTGATACCTCATTGTAGTTTTGATTTGCATTTCTGTAATGATTAGTGATGTTGAGCATCCTTTCATGTGTTTGTTGGCAATCTGTATATCTTCTTTGGAGAAATGTCTATTTAGGTCTTCTGCCCATTTTTGGATTGGGTTGTTTGTTTTTTTGATATTGAGCTGCATGAGCTGCTTGTAAATTTTGGAGATTAATCCTTTGTCAGTTGCTTCATTTGCAAATATTTTCTCCCATTCTGAGGGTTGTCTTTTCGTCTTGTTTATGGTTTCTTTTGCTGTACAAAAGCTTTTAAGTTTCATTAGGTCCCATTTGTTTATTTCTGTTTTTATTTCTATTTCTCTGGGAGGTGGGTCAAAAAGGATCTTGCTGTGATTTATGTCATAGAGTGCTCTGCCTATGTTTTCCTCTAAGAGTTTTATAGTGTCTGGCCTTACATTTAGGTCTTTAATCCATTTTGAGTTTATTTTTGTGTATGGTGTTAGGGAGTGTTCTAATTTCATTCTTTTACATGTAGCTGTCCAGTTTTCCCAGCACCACTTATTGAAGAGGCTATCTTTTCTCCATTGTATATTCTTGCCTCCTTTATCAAAAATAAGGTGACCATATGTGCGTGGGTTTATCTCTGGGCTTTCTATCCTGTTCCATTTATCTATATTTCTGTTTTTGTGCCAGCACCATACTGTCTTTGATTACTGTAGCTTTGTATTATAGTCTGAAGTCAGGGAGCCTGATTCCTCCAGCTCTGTTTTTCTTTCTCAAGATTGCTTTGGCTATTCGGGGTCTTTTGTGTTTCCATACAAATTGTGAAATTTTTTGTTCTAGTTCTGTGAAAAATGTCATTGGTAGTTTGATAGGGATTGCACCGTATCTGTAGATTGCTTTGGGTAGTATAGTCATTTTCACAATGTTGATTCTTCCAATCCAAGAACATGGTATATCTCTCCATCTCTTTGTATCAACTTTAATTTCTTTCATCAGTGTCTTATAGTTTTCTGCATACAAGTCTTTTATCTCCTTAGGTAGGTTTATTCCTAGATATTGTATTCTTTTTGTTGCAGTGGTAAATGGGAGTGTTTCCTTAATTTCTCTTTCAGATGTTTCATCATTAGTGTTTAGGAATGCAAGAGATTTCTGTGCATTAATTTTGTATCCTGCTACTTTATCAACTTCATTGATTAGCTCTAGTAGTTTTCTGGTAGCATCTTTAGGATTCTCTATGTATAGTATCATGTCATCTGCAAACAGTGACATCTTTACTTCTTTTCCGATTTGGATTCCTTTTATTTCTTTTTATTCTCTGATTGTTGTGGCTAAAACTTCCAAAACTATGTTGAATAATAGTCGTGAGAGTGGACATCCTTGTCTTGTTCCTGATCTTAGTGGAAATGGTTTCAGTTTTTCACCCTTGAGAACAACGTTGGCTGTGGGTTTGTCATATATGGCCTTTATTATGTTGAGGTAAGTTCCCTCTATGCCTACTTTCTGGAGGGTTTTTATCATAAATGGGTGTTGAATTTTGTCAAAAGTTTTTCTGCATCTATTGAGATGATCATATGGTTTTTCTCCTTCAGTTTGTTAATATGGTTTATCACATTGATTGATTTGCATATATTGAAGAATCCTTGCATTCCTGGGATAAACCCCACTTGATCATGGTGTATGATCCTTTTAATGTGCTGTTGGATTCTGTTTGCTAGTATTTTGTTGAGGATTTTTGCATCTATGTTCATCAGTGATATTGGCCTGTAGTTTTCTTTCTTTGTGACATCTTTGTCTGGTTTTGGTATCAGGGTGATGGTGGCCTCGTAGAATGAGTTTGGGAGTGTTCCTCCCTCTGCTATATTTTGGAAGAGTTTGAGAAGGATAGGTGTTAGCTCTTCTCTAAATGTTTGATAGAATTCGCCTGTGAAGCCATCTGGTCCTGGTGTTTTGTTTGTTGGAAGATTTTTAATCACAGTCTGAATTTCAGTGCTTGTGATTGGTCTATTTATATTTTCTCTTTCTTCCTGGTTCAGTCTCAAAAGGTTGTGCTTTTCTAAGAATTTGTCCAATTCTTCCAGGTTGTCCATTTTATTGGCATATAGTTGCTTATAGTAATCTCTCATGATCCTTTATATTTCTGCAGTGTCAGTTGTTATTTCTCCTTTTCATTTCTAATTCTATTGATTTGAGTCTTCTCCATTTTTTTCTTGATGAGTCTGGCTAATGGTTTATCAATTTTGTTTATCTTCTCAAAGAACCAGCTTTTAGTTTTATTTATCTTTGCTATTGTTTCCTTCATTTCTTTTTCATTTATTTCTTATATGATCTTTATGATTTCTTTCCTTCTGCTAACATTGGAGTTTTTTGTTCTTCTTTCTCTAATTGCTTTAGGTGTAAGGTTAGGTTGTTTATTTGAGATGTTTCTTGTTTCTTGAGGTAGGATTGTATTGATATAAACTTCCCTCTTAGAACTGCTTTGGCTGCATCCCATAGGTTTTGGGTCCTCGTGTTTTCATTGTCATTTGTTTCTAGGTATGTTTTGATTTCCTCTTTGATTTCTTCAGTGATCTCTTGGTTATTTAGTAGTGTATTGTTTAGCCTCCATGTGTTTGTATTTTTTACAGATTTTTTCCTCTACTTGATATCTAGTCTCATAGCGTTGTGGTCAGAAAAGATACTTTATAAGATTTCAATTTTCTTAAATTTACCAAGGCTTGATTTGTGACCCAAGATATGATCTATCCTGGAGAATGTTACATGAGCACTTGAGAAGAAAGTGTATTCTGTTGTTTTTGGATGGAATGTCCTATAAATATCAATTAAGTCCATCTTGTTTAATGTATCATTTAAAGCTTGTGTTTCCTTATTTATTTTCATTTTGGATGATCTGTCCATTGGTGAAAGTGGGGTGTTAAAGTCCCCTACTATGATTGTCTTACTGTCGATTTCCCTTTTTATGGCTGTTAGCATTTGCCTTATGTATTGAGGTGCTCCTATCTTGGGTGCATAAATATTTACAATTGTTATGTCTTCTTGGATTGATCCCTTGATCATTATGTAGTGTTCTTCTTTCTCTCTTGTAATAGTCTTTATTTTAAAGTCTATTTTGTCTGATATGAGAATTGCTACTCCAGCTTTCTTTTGATTTCCATTTACATGGAATATCTTTTTCCATCCCCTCACTTTCAGTCTGTATGTGTCCCTAGGTCTGAAGTGGGTCTCTTGTAGACAGCATATATATGGGTCTTTTTTTTGTATCCATTCAGCCAGTCTGTGTCTTTTGGTTGGAGCATTTAATCCATTTACATTTAAGATAGTTATTGATATGTATGTTCCTATTACCATTTTCTTAATTGTTTTCGGTTTGTTATTAGGTCTTTTCCTTCTCTTGTGTTTCCTGCCTAGAGAAGTTCTTTTAGCATTTGTTATAAAGCTGGTTTGGTGGTGCTGAATTCTCTTAGCTTTTGCTTGACTGTAAAGGTTTAAATTTCTCTGCTGAATCTGAATGAGATCCTTGCTGGGTAGAGTAATCTTGGTTGTAGGTTTTTCCCTTTCATCACTTTAAATATGTCCTGCCACTCCCTTCTGGATTGCAGAGTTTCTGCTGAAAGATCAGGTGTTAACCTTATGGGGATTCCCTTGTATGTTATTTGTCGTTTTGCCCTTGCCGCTTTTAATATTTTTTCTTTGTATTTAATTTTTGATAGTTTGATTAATACGTGTCTTGGCGTATTTCTCCTTGGATTTATCCTGTATGGGACTCTCTGTGCTTCCTGGACTTGATTATTCCCTTTCCCATATTAGGGAAGTTTTCAACTATAATCTCTTCAAATATTTTCTCAGTCCCTTTCTTTTTCTCTTCTTCTTCTGGGACCTCTATAATTCGAATGTTGGTGTGTTTAATGTTGTCCCCGTAGTCTCTATGACTGTCCTTAATTCTCTTCATTCTTTTTTCTTTATTCTGCTCTACGGTAGTTATTTCCACTATTTTATCTTCCAGGTCACTTATCCATTCTCCTGCCTCAATTATTCTGCATTGATTCCCTCTAGAGAATTTTAAATTTCATTTATTGTGTTGCTCATCATTGTTTGCTTGCTCTTTAGTTCTTCTAGGTCCTTGTTAAACATTTCTTGTATTTTCTCCATTCTATTTCCAAGATTTTGGATCATCTTTACTATCATTACTCTGAATTCTTTTTCAGGTAGACTGCCTATTTCCTCTTCATTTGTTTGGTCTGTTGGGTTTTTGCCTTGCTCCTTCATCTGCTGTGTGTTTCTCTGTCTTCTCATTTTGCTTAACCTACTGTGTTTGGGGTCTCCTTTTCACAGGCTGCAGGTTTGTAGTTCCCGTTGTTTTTGGTGCCTGTTCCCAGTGGCTAAGGTTGGTTCAGTGGGTTGTGTAGGCTTCCTGGTGGAGGGGACTGGTGCCTTTGTTCTGGTGGATGAGGCTGAATCTTGTCTTTCTGGTGGGCAGGACCGTGGCCGGTGGTGTGTTTTGGGGTGTCTGTGACCTTATTATGATTTTAGGCAGCCTCTCTGCTAATGGGTGGGGTTGTGTTCCTGTCTTGCTAGTTGTTTGGCATAGGGTGTCCACTACTCTAGCTTGCTGGTCGTTGAGTGGAGCTGGGTCTTAGTGTTGAGATGGAGATCTCTGGGAGAGCTTTTGCCATTTGATATTACATGGAGTTGGGAGGTCTCTGGTGGACCAATGTCCTGAACTCGGCTCTCCCACCTCAGAGGCACAGGCCTGATACCCAGCCGGAGCACCAAGACCTTGTCAGCCACAGGGCTGCTAGTGTTGGAGGGTCTCCTGCAGAGGCAGGTGCTGGCTGTAGCTCACCGTGGGGACAAGGACACTCTGTCTGTCCCTTTTAATCAGTCTTCCCACCCATCCAACAACTTCTGTTTGCATTTCTTTAGCCAGAACTACTAGAACTTGTTTCTGTGTGAGAGAAAGATTCAGATAAAAATTTCATATAAGATAAGAAATCATGAATAATGAGCATCCTTTTCCTGGATTTGTTTTATACTGATCTTTTGTTCAGATTAAAGCTCCATTAAAATGGAAGGATTAAGTGGTAAGAGGCAACTACTCAGCAACTTCCCTGCTTGATGACTATCTAATCATTTTTAAGATGCAGATCAAATGTCCCCTTCTCTATGAAGCCCTTTCCTAAATCACTCAGTACCTTAAATTACTTCTTCTTCTGCATTCCCAAAATATTTCACACTTACCTCTTCAACTGAATGTACTATCCTGTATTATAATTAGATTTATACATCTGTCTCCTTTAGTAGATGGAAACTTTCTGATCCGACTACTCTTTGTTGTACTTCTCCAACACCTAACATTATACTTGACACATACTGGACAACAAATGACACATGAGAATGAAAGTAAGAAGGAAAGTAGAAAGGTAGCGGTAGATAAAAACTGAGAAGCTCTGAGAAAAGAAATAGGATAACATATTTTAAGTGTAATAGTGTGACCAACTATCCCGGTTTGATCAGGAATCAGGGGTTTTCTGTGATTCCAGGCTTTCAGTGCCTTTTTTTTTTTTTAACATCTTTATTGGAATATAGTTGCTTTACAATGTTGTGTTAGTTTCTGCTGTATAACAAAGTGAATCAGCTATATGTATACATATATCCCCATATCCCCTCCCTCTTGCGTCTCCCTCCCACCCTCCCTATCCCACCCCTCTAGGTGGTCACAAAGCACCAAGCTGATCTCCTGGGAAGGTCCCAAGCAAACTGGGATGGTTGTCACCTAACACTAGAACCTGGTTGTCAACTCTAGAGATTCGAACCCTGAATCAAGCAAGAAAAAAACAAAGTCAAAGAGAGTGGCAAGATCATTTCTCTAATCGTGGTAAACGGAGTCCTTGACAGCTACAGAAAGGAATCTGGAGGCTTTGAGACTAGAAGTCATCAGGAAGGGGTCTGATTACAGGAAAGATTCAGAGTTGTTTTTACTCAAATGTGGGATTTTCCCTATTCAACCCAGAGTTATACAACAGTGATGGATGTCAATTAAAGATTGCTGAGTCAGGTAAATCATGCAGGATACTAACATGATATGATTGACATTTGCATTTCTTTAGGTCTGGCTCTGATTGTATACCTCAGTTGTATTAATTAGAATTAATTAATAGGCTCTGCTGCCAACAATAGCGGTCCAAAATACCAGTGACTTCGGAATTCCCTCACGGTCCAGTGGTTAGGACTCGGTGCTTTCACTGCCATGCCCGGGGTTCAATCCCTGGTCTGGGAACTAAGATCCCACATGCCATGCAGTGCGGCCAAAAACAAAAAAAAAAACAAAAAAGAAAACAAAACCAAAAACCCCCCAAAACCCCAAAATACCAGTGGCTTAAACAACAGAGGAGTTTATTTCTCTCTTGAGTATATGACTGGATTAATAAGGTGGCTTTGCTCTGTAATGTCACCAAAGCTCCAGGCTCCATCCATCTGGTTGTTCCACCATCTCTAGGGGACTGCTCTTTCTCATGGTCCATTATGTTCCCATTCCAGGGCAAGAGAAATGAGATGCCACCTGGAAGTTGTATACATCCCCTCCGTTCACATCCCACTGACCAGCACTCTGTGGCCTCATCTAAGTGTGAGAGTGGCTGGAAGTGTCATTATTCAGAGTGGCCATGTGCCCAGCTTAATAATAGGATCTGTTACTTTAGAAGAAGGGGAGCAGGGATACAGGAACATCTAGAATTCTCTGCCACACTAGTCAACATAGTACCAGCAAATGATTATGCCTCACTGTTATAATAAACACAAAAGTTATGATTTTGCTTTTCAAAAAGCATCAAGTGTAAACATTAATCATCCCTACAGAGAACCTGCCTCCAGCAGACTATGAAGTCTGAACCCAGGAATCACCTCCTCACAGGTGAGAAGAAGAAGAAATACACAGCCTGGCAAAGCAAAGACTTTAAACACCCAAACTCACAGGGTGATAGCAAGTATCACAGAAGCCCAAAGGCTGGAGTGAGGAGGAGGATGAAGAATGAAGAAAAATGTACTAAAGCAAAGTTAAAGTGTGGTAGTTAAGAGCTAGAACACCTGGATTAATCCTGGCTCTGCCACTCACTAATTCTGATTGTGTGATCTTGGGCAAGTGACCTAGCTTATCTGTGCCTTCTGTACCTACAAAACTATTATAATAATAGTTTCCCACCTATGGAATTATTATCATAATAATCATATGTTATAGGATGGTAGTAAGGATTAAATCAGTTAATAAATTTCTTAGAACAGTGACTGGCACATAGAGGGCATTCAAAAACTGTTAGCTATCATCATTGTCTTATGGTTTCGTTGAGGGCTCGATATCACAAAGTCCAACCTAATTTTTTAATCAATCTGTAAACTGTTTACTTTCCTGGAGCAAGGCATAATAAATTGGCAGATAAGTAACAGTAAAACCAACAAAAGCAAGGTCCTCATTTATGTACATTCTGAAGTGAGACGGATAGAATGATAAGAGTTTCCCATTTAGTTATTCAACAAATTTTTTTAATCTTTTTTAAAAATTTTATTTTATTTTATTTTTATATAGCATGTTCTTACTAGTTATCTATTTTATACATATCAGTGTATACATGTCAATCCCAACCTCCCAATTCATCCCATCATCACCGCCCCCCCAACAAATTTCTATTAAATAGTTTCCATATGCCGGGTACCATGCAGGGTATTTGGAATTATTCCTCTCATTTATATGCCTTAAGTAGAATGCACTCTATGATGTAAAATGCAAAGAAAATATAAAGGATCATTCTTCTCACCCAAAAAGAGGTCTGGGGGTGGCAGAGCTGGTCTAGAATGACTTGGCAATACTGTCAACGAACAAGGTCCCATCTCTCTTCCTCTTCTGCCATCAGAGTGATGACTGAAGTACTGCAAGAAAGGTATAGCAGAGAACAGTTTGACCAAATGCTTTACCTTGCTGAAACAGGGACCACTAGTCTTCCAGGCTCCAGTAGGTGGATCTTTAAAGCCCTCTGTCAAACACTTAGTTTCCCATTTTACTTGCAGCATTCCACTACCGGTTAGGAACTGTGTTTGGCTTCTAATGACAGGGACTCAAACACCAGTGGCTCAGTAAATTTTTTCACTTTTCTCAAGTAATGGCAAGCTGGGGTGAGGTGATCCAGGGCTGGAACAGAGGTTCTGCTGTGTCACTGGGGACTCAGGATCTTCCTATCTTTCTGCTCAGTTATCCTGACCATGTGCTTGTGGCACAAGATGGCTAATCCACTTCTGCATGACCTCTGCATTCCTAGCAAGAGAAAGAATGTGAAGGGCAGGAGGCAAGTATAGGCTAAACACCTATCTTCACCCTTTCAAAGGCCTTTCCCAGAAGTGCCACCTAGCAACGGATAACTCATTGGACAGAATATGTGATCATTGCAGCTCCAGGAAACTTGGAAAATTTGTGTTTTTAGCCAAGTCCAGGCACACTGCCTCTCTGAACTGAGTTGGAGATATTTCAGTAAAAAAAGAAGGGGAGAAAGAATATTGGGTAGGCATCTAGCAGTGACTTCCAGAAACCAATGGTCCACCCAGTATTGGGCTTCATCTCACTATATGAAGATGCATGACTGGCTTCTAAGATTTGATCCTGCAAAGGACCAACCATGGTCTTGAAAACATCAGATCAATACAGATTCGCATATATCTTCCCAGACATCTCTTCTGGTAATAAAGATGTTTTCAATTTATATAGGATTCTTTCTCTGGTTATTTAACAAGTTAGTGGGGTTTAAAAATGTATTAAAATTGCTTCAGATCCATCACTGTCATGAATGATGTTAGGAAATATTTGCCAGAAGCCAAACATTTGAACAGCTTTAAGCATGGCATCAGAAAAACTACAATTACATTCAGGAAAGAACTGCTTGACGTGTGACATTAAAATGCAGTTCCCCAGGCAACTGAGAGGGAGATACATTCAATAACTCAGAGCTTCCAAGAATTGCTAAGATCATCCAGAATTTGCAACACCATTTATTTATTTTTCATTGACAGTTAAATTACCACTTGAAAGCATCTGCTGACTAGAAAACAAATCCTCTACTCTGGACAAACTAGGCATCCTCCAGAAATAACTCCCACACTAATTGATAGAGGGGATCAGGGAGAAGGCATGAGCAGTGGAAATATGTGGCTGGATGTACAGCCTTGCCATCAGACACGGCTGTGTTGGAGATGGCACTCTGCAGATAAATGTTGGTCAGTGTTCAGATCATCTTTGTCTCAAATGACAGAGCGCCAGCCCAGTGTTCTCATCATACATGAGTCTGACAACCTTTTATTGAACTGTGCCATTTCACAATGCCTGGTTGGGAACTCAACAAATAGGTGTTTACTAGGAAACAATATTCAGCAAAATACATTGTCTAAAGTATAATTCTGTACTTCCATGATCAGGGGTTGCATAGTGTGCTTAAAAAAAAAAAAAAAACCAAACTCACAGTATTTATAATACAGTTTTACCTCACTTAACACAATCTATTACTGAAAAGCTTGAAACAAATCATATTCTTATGGATTTACATTATAATTACAGAAATATTTTATTTCAACTTCTGATTAGTTTTCAGTTAATGAGATATAACACTAAGTTTTTTCTGGTATGTACTTAGGTTCCCTTAAGTAAATTAGCAGTTAAATACTCATTTTCCAAGGGATCTTTCTATAATCAGAATATTCTTTTTGTATTTTAAACTCTCTTGCCATTAACAATGGCTAACATTTATCACTCAATTGTTCTGTCTCTAGTACTGTTGCTAAATTCTCTACATAGATTATCTCAAACTCCCACAACAAGCCTATGAAGAATATTCTATTATTAGTATACTCATTTTACAGATGAGGAAACTGAGGCTTAAAGAAATTAGGAAACGTGCCCATGGTCAACAAGCTGATAACCGATGGAGGCAAGGGCACAAACCCAGGGAGGGTGACACCTCAGATTGTTTCTTAACCACTACATGACGTGGCCCTTATTTTTTCTAATTTGTGAGCTTACCCAATTTTACTTTTTTTAAAAAATAAATTTATTTATTTATTTATTTATTTTTGGCTGCATTGGGTCTTCGTTGCTGTGCCCGGACTTTCTCTAGTTGCGGCGAGCGGGGGCTACTCTTCATTGCAGTGTGCGGGCTTCTCATTGCGGTGGCTTCTCTTGTTGTGGAGCATGGGCTCTAGGCGTGCTGGCTCAGTAGTTGTGACTTGCGGGCTCTAAAACGTAGGCTCAGTAGTTGTTGCCACGTGTTAATTGCCACGGAGCAACTAACGGGCTTAGTTGCTCCGTGGCATGTGGGATCTTCCCGGACCAGGGATCGAACCCGTGTCCGCTGCATTGGCAGGAGGATTCTTAACCACCGTGCCACCAGGGAAATCCCCAGTTTTACTTTTTAAGTGGCAATAAAGCCCCTAGAATTCTTCCAAAAACAATGAAAAAAAAAAAAAGCACATATGCCTCAGAGGTAACAACATCAAAGAACTTGTTGAATGAATGAATGGAAACTCCTTGAAGGCAGGGAGTTTTTGTTTCTTTTGTTCACTGTTGTACTCCTTTATGCCTTATACAGACCCTAGCATGTAGCAGATGGTCAATGAATATTTGTTGAATGACACATAATCCTGATGGCATCATGAGGGCACTCTTTCTCCATGGCAGTAGAGCCCCTCTCTGAAATTTAACTCTGCCAGGGTAGATGACAAGCTTAATTTTTGTTAATCTTTAAAACCACAAATATTTTGCACACTGCAGGTGATAGACCAAAAAGGACAAACACCTGACTCGAACTGACTGAAATCCTGAGTGACTTGGCTCAAAGTGAAAACATTTGAACAATTATATGAAATTTTAAATATCTCCTTCTTGGCTTGGATTCTCAATCTCAATGTTCACATCTGGTTTGGGATCCAGTATAGAATAGGGGAAACTGTCTCCAGGGAGTCTTCTATCTGTGCCTACTGATATGGACAAGGTTAGATGGAATATGGATGGAAAGAGGCTTGTTGTATTTTAACACACCTGTGGGTGGGCAGGTGGTCCTGAACCAGGGCAGTAACTGGAGGAAGGGATCCCAGGCCTGAAGCTCCACTCCCAGCCCCCATCATCAAGCAGACTAAAGAATGCTTCACATTCAGCTCTCCCTATGAATTCTCCCTAAGGCACCTCAGGGTGTGACAGCTTGTGTTGCCTGACTTTTTTTATAGCTCATCAGGAAACAGAAGCTTGGATTTTGTCCTGACCATATTTCCTGTGCTGCAATTAACACGTGGTACACCCAGAGAAGAATCATTGCTAAAACAGCCTTCAGTGTTTTAAATCAGTGGCATTTACCTGATTGCTGACTGTGGGCATCAAGATCCAATCTTCGGTTGGGGCTCCACATGGCTTATTCTGTACTTGGGACTTTTTTTTTTTTTTTTGGTTGTGCTGCGGTTTGGGGGATCTTAGTTCCCCAACCAGGGATTGAACCGGGCCAAGAGCCAAGTCCTAACCACTGGACCACCAGGGAATTCCGACGTACTTGGGACTTTAAAGTGATTTATAACTGAACCTACCCAGCAGGATGAGAACCAAATACAGTTTATTGGATCAGTAACTATGAATACCATGCAGTGGCATCCCAGTGTGAATTTCTAATTCTTCACTACAAACTGGTGGAAACCCTTTGCCAAATGGCATCCTACCAGAAATGCTATTTTTAATAGAAACACTTAAATTCATTTTATTTGAATTTAATAGAAGAAAAGGGATCTGAAGCAAATCTGAAGGAATCTATTTTGAACAATCTGTATTAGTAAGGATTCTCCAGAGAAATGAAGCCAATAGGATATAAATATATATATGAGGAGATTTATTATAGGAATTGGCTCACATGGTCACGGTGGATGAGAAGTCCCACGATCTGCCATCTACAAGCTGGAAGGCCAGGAAAGCCAGTGCTGTAATTCAGTCTGAGTCTAAAGGCCTGGGAACAGGGGTGGAGTGAGGGGGCGCTGATGGTGTAAGCCATGATCTGAGTTGGAAAGCTGGGGAACCAGAAGCACTGACTGATGACTGAGGCCCAGGAAGGAGAAGATGGATCTCTCAGCTCAAGCTGAGAGAGTGAATTTGCTTTTCCCCTGCCTTTTTGTTCTATTTGGGCTCTCAAGGAGTTGGATGATGCCCACTCGCATTGGGGAGGGCAATCTTCTTTACTCAGTTCACTAATTCAAAGGCTAATCTCTTCCGGAAACACCCTCCCAGACATGCCTAGAAATGTTTTACCAGATATTTGGGCATCCCTTAGCGCAGTCAAGTTGACACAAAATTTCTTCACACCCCCGCCCCAGTAATATTTCTTTAACAATCTCTCTGAAGTTAAAAAAAAAAAAAGAAATTATAAACTCCATGAAGATTTTTTTTTTAATTTTGATTTTTTTACTACTATGTTTCAGTTTAACTAATATTATTGACTTCTTTTTATGAAGGGTGAAGACTGTGCCTGTCTCCTTTTCTCCAATTCTTAGTTTTGGTTGGTTGTATTCTTATTCTTATGTTGTCCAGGTTCATACTGTTCATGTTCTTCTGTTTGTAATGATGATTATCAAAGTTATTTAGTATTGGCTTTATACTAACACTGTTTTCATATTTAAATATTTTAAATTGGTTGTACACTTAAATGTTTACCATAATTTCTTCACTCTTGAGTTCTTTATTTTGATTATCTCAATTAGCAAGATCTCATGTCAAGTGGTTTTCTCAATAAGAACTTATAGGAGTTGTGCTTTCTGAGTTCATAGATCTTTGAGATGGTGCACCCTTATAACTTGAGTGCTTTCTTCACTGAGTATAGCTTACTTTCCTTAAAGCTATAAAGCTGTCTCCTCAAAATTTTTGTTTGTTTGTTTTTTGGCAATGGACGTTGCTGTGGAAAATTTGGAGGGTAGCCTATGTCCTTACTCCCAACCCCTTTCTTTTAGGTAATTTGTTGTTTTGGTTTGGCTTGGTTTTTGCCTGGATGCTTAAAACACTCTATCCTTGAAGCTGTCTTTATCCTTGAATTTTATCTAGCTTGGAGTTAAGTTAAGCCTTCTGTCTCAATGTTTTCTAGAACAGTATGTTCTAGAAAACTATTGGGTTGGCCAAAAAGTTCATTCGGGTTTTTCTGAAACATCTTATGGAAAAACCCGAATGAATTTTTTTTTGCCAATCAAATATATGTATTTTTTGCCAACTGTATTTTTAAGAGAACTAATTTTTTTTATTGAGATATAATTCACACACCATAAAGTTCATCCTTTTCAAGTGTACAGTTCAGTAATTTTTAGTATATTCACAAAATTATGCAATCGTCACCACTATCTAATTCCAAAGAATGTTCATTACCCCCAAAAGAAGCCCCATACCTGTTAGTGGTCACTCCCTATTCCCCATTCTGCCCAGGCCATGGCAAACACTAATTTACTTTCTATCTTTATGCATTTGCTTATTCTGAACATTTCATGTAATAGTATCACACAGTACGTGACCATTTGCACCTGACTTTTTTCACTTGGGATAATGTCTTCAAGATTCATCCATGTGGGACTTCCCTGGTGGCACAGTGGTTAAGAATCCGCCTGCCAGTGCAGGGGACACGGGTTCAATCCCTGGTCCAGGAAGATCCCACATGCCGCGGAGCAACTAAGCCCGTGCACCACAACTACTGAACCTGTGCTCTAGAGCCCGCGAGCCACAACTACTGAGCCCATGCTCCACAACAAGAGAAGCCACTGCAATGAGAAGCCCGCACACTGCAACGAAGAGTTGCTGCCAGCACACAGCAACAAAGACCCAACGCAGCCAAATAAATAAATAAATACATTAAAAAAAAAGATTTATCCATGTTATAGGCTATGTTAGTATTCAGTACTTCATTTTTATGGCTAAATAATATGCCAGTGCATGTATATATCACACTTTGTTTATCCATTCATCAGTTGATGAACATTTGGGTTGTTTCCACTTTTTGGATATTATGAATACTGGTGCTATAAGCATTCATGTATAAGTTTTTGTATAGATATATGTTTTTATTACTCTTGGAATTGCTGTAGAATTGCTGGGTTATATGGGAACTCTATGTTTAACCATTTAAGGAACTGCTAGACTGTTTTTAAAGTAGCTGGACTATTTTATATTTCTACCAGAAGTGTATAATGATACTAATTTTTTTTTTTTAAACTGAAATTTTATATATTTATTATTTATTTTTGGCTGTGTTGGGTCCTCGTTTCTGTGTGAGGGCTTTCTCTAGTTGTGGCAAGTGGGGGCCACTCTTCATCGCGGTGCGTGGGCCTCTCACTATCGCGGCCTCTCTTGCTGCAGAGCACAGGCTCCAGACGCGCAGGCTCAGTAGTTGTGGCTCACGGGCCTAGTTGCTCCGTGGCATGTGGGATCTTCCCAGACCAGGGCTCGAACCCGTGTCCCCTGCATTAGCAGGCAGATTCTCAACCACTGCACCACCAGAGAAGCCCAGGATACTAATTTCTTTAGTTCTCAGAAACACTTGTTATTACCTATCTTTTTGAATATAGCCATCCTAGTGGGTATGAGGTAGTATTCAGTCATACCCTAATTTGCATTTCCTTGATGGCTAATGATGTTGAGCATCTTTTCTCATGCTTATTGGCCATGTGTATATCTTCTCTGGAGAGACGTCTATCCAAATCCTTTGCCCATTTTAAAATTAGGTTATTGGTCCTTTTATTATTAAGTTGTAAGAGTTCTTATATATTCTAGATACTAGTCCCATATCAGATATATGATTTGCAAATATTTTCTCCCAACTGTGGGTTGTTTTTTTCCTCTCTTGATAGTGTCCTTTGAATCACAACAATTTTTAATTTGGTGAAGTCTAATCTATCTTTTTTTTTTTTTCTTTTGTTGCTTCCACTTTTGGTGTCATTTCTAGTAAATCTAATTGCCTAATCCAAGGTTATGAAGATTAATGCCTATGTTTTCTTCTAAAAGGTTTATAATTTTTGCTCTTAGATTTAGTCTTTGATCTACTTTGAGCTGATTTTTGTTTGTAGCGTGAGACAGAGATCCAACTTAGTTCTTTTTCTTTTTTTATTTAATTGATTAATTTACTTATTTTTGGCTACGTTGGGACTTCATTGCTGTGTGCGGGCTTTCTCTAGTTGCGGTGAGTGGGGGCTACTCTTCGTTGTGTTGTGCAGAATCTAGGCCCACGGCTTCAGTAGTTGTGGCATGTGGGCTTCAGTAGTTGTGGCTTGTGGGCTCTAGAGCACAGGCTCAGTAGTTGTGCACAGGCTTAGTTGCTCCGCAGCATGTGCGATCTTCCTGGACCAGGGCTCGAACCCGTGTCCCCTGCATTGGCAGGCGGATTCATAACCACTGCGCCACCAGGGAAGTCCCAACTTATTTCTTTTGCTACATGCAAAAGGATATCCAATTGTCCCAGTACCATTTGTTGAAAAGGCTCTTCTTTACCCCATTGAACTGTCTTGGCACACTTGTTGAAAATCAGTTGAGATTAGGAACCAAGATGGCAGAGTAGAAGGACGTGCTCTCACTCCCTCTTGCGAGAACACCAGAATCACAACTAGCTGCTGGACAATCATCGACAGGAAGACACTGGAACTCACCAAAAAAGATACCTCACATCCAAAGACAAAGGAGAAGCCACAATGAGGCGGTAGGAGGGGCGCAAACACAGTAAAATCAAATCCCATAACTGCTGGGTGGGTGACTCACAGACTGGAGAACACTTATACCACAGAAGTCCACCCACTGGAGTGAAGGTTCTGAGCCCCACGTCAGGTTCCCAATCTGGGGGTCCGGCAACGGGAGGAGGAATTCCTAGAGAATCAGACTTTGAAGGCTAGTGGGATTTGACTGCAGGACTTCGACAGGACTGGGGGAAACAGAGCCTTCACTCTTGGAGGGCACACACAAAGTAGTATGCGCATCGGGACCCAGGGGAAGGAGCAGTGACCCCAGGGGAGACTGAACCAGACCTACCTGTTAGTGTTGGAGGGTCTCCTGCAGAGGCGGGCAGTGGCTGTGGCTCATGGTGGGGACAAGGACCCTGGCAGCAGAAGTTCTGGGAACTTCTTCAATAAAGAAGAAGAATAAAGAATAAAGCCTCCAGGAGCTGCTTGAATCCAACTGGGGAGGCACCCAGCGATGCCAGCCCCTAAGCTCGGGAGCCCCCAGCCAGGCCCCAGCCCTGCCTCCCTGGGCCAGGCTCTGGCCTGAGCACTCATCCTCTGGCTTAGATACCTTCTCCAGGGCTGGGCTACGGGTCTCCTGGGGGGGTCTGCCTGCCTAGGCCACCCTCTGGTACTTCCCTTGGCCTGCCTGGGTCAGCCTCCACCTCCAGCATCCCCTCTTGGGGCCAGGTGTGGGCCAGTGACCCACCCACCTTGCCTGCCTGCCCAACTCCTGCGTGCTCCCTAGTCTGCCCAGGCCTTGAGTGTCCGCATTAAACGGGTGTCCAACACCAAGCAAACAAACGAAACATTTGTGAAGAATTTTCTTCTATTCTGTGAGTTTGTTTTCAGTTGCACTTTTTGATGTTGTGTTTTTTACATGCTACATTGTTATCTTTCTTTGTTTAGTTTTGTTCCATCTGGCCATTGTACAGTATGTTTGCACGGTCGCCATGCTGATTCTCTGCTTCCTGTCCATGCCTCATATTATTGAGGGTGACTTCTTTGTGTTTCCTATTACAGTGGAAGCCTGTTTGTCTCCCTCACTCTGCTACAGTTTGGGGCTGGAGGAGGTTGTGTTGTATCTCATTTTCCCTGAGGGATCGTGACGATTAGGACAGAATTCAGCTGTGGTGGCTGGACTCTCCATTAACATCCCCTTTTTAGCATCTGCCCTTTCTTCCGAGGTGGTATTAAAGATCCTCTACCAGGGACAGGTGACTATCTGGGGTATGTCTATTCTTCCCTTGTGAGGTACCTTTGGGCTGTGGATAGTTTTCTCAACTCAGTGAGGTGCCCTCGAGCCTTCCCTTCCGTCTCAGAAAGTCAGCTCAGTGTTAACATTCTCCCATTCTCTCTCTTGTTCCATTCCTCCTCATTCAGAAGAGAAGAAACGTAAGGGCCTCCATTCACTTTGCTTCTCCCTACATTTGGGGGATTTAGTGAGACATCTCAGGATTGCATTGACTCCACAGGCTAGCTTCTGGAAGTTAGGAGTGGAACAAGGACAACTTTCTTGTGTCCACCTTGTTATTATCTATGTCCAATCTTTAAATTATTTTTATTTATTTATTTATATACATTTATTTATTTATTCATTTATTTAATTTTTGGCTGCATTGGGTCTTTGCTGCTACACGCCGGTTTTCTGTAGTTGTTGAGAGCGGGGGCTACCCCCTTTGTTGCAGTACGCGGGCTTCTCATTGCGGTGGCTTCTCTTGTTGTGGAGCACGGGCTGTAGGCGCACGGGCTTCAGTAGTTGTGGCTCGCGGGCTCAGGAGCGCAGGCTCAGTAGTTGTGGCGCACAGGCTTAGTTGCTCCGCGGCATATGGGATCTTCCGGGACCAGGGCTCTAACCCGTGTCCCCTGCATTGGCAGGCGGATTCTTAACCACTGCACCACCAGGGAAGCCCTATGTCCAATCTTGATCCGGAATCTCCTCCAAAGTTTGGATTTCAAATAAAGAACCTTCATCAAGCACACTTAGAGAAATTTGCTTTTTTCCAATTACCATTGCCAAATGCCTAATGTTAGTTTACCTGTTACCCTTGGCAAGTGACTACATATGTCTGTAGCCCTGCAGTATTTTCAGTCTTTGGTGCTGTGTATCTCACTCATCTGCTTCTCTGTTTTGCTACTGCCCTAGAAATGGGAGAACTTAAAGAAAAAAATTCCTGGCTTTTTGATAGAAAGCAACTCCCAGGTTGGGTCCAAGGTGAAAATGAGTCCCCTTACTGGGTTAAAAACATGAATGCTGTTGTAATTCCTGGTTGGACTGCTCAGAGTTTCACTGCTGAACCATTTTATGCTAATTAATTCTGTGGGATATATCCCTCCTGTCTTAATTTATTCCCTCTTCTTCTCCCATTTCTACTTATAACCATCCCTGCCAATTACCTACATTTCACTGTTAAACTGTTTGCATAGTGTTCATGATTTTAAAGCTTCCTTGTACTGCCTTTGGGCATTTGGCTGAAATACACTGCCTCCAATTTACAAGTAAATATAGAACAAATCCAGAGACCTTGTACTGGTAACTGGCAATAAAAATGCTAATGCCTTAGTGGCAGTGTTTATAAGACAAGGTTAATTTTTAGGGTAAAAATTTCATTAGAAATTGCTTTGGGAAATATATTAGTTAATGTTTACAAGTGTTTTTAAAGGAAGGCAAATGATTGCCACTAAAAAAAAGGAAATCTCATGGAAAGCATCTCCATTGAATCCCTCTGTTTTAAAAATACTTCATTTGGTATCTTTATTTTCATTTGTTAAATACAAGGCCATCCTTTAATGTTGTCTCCAGCTTGAAATAGTTTGAGACCCAGTGGATAATTCTGACCAGGAAGTATCATTGGACAGTGGGCAGAGCAGTTAGAGGGAAAAAATATTATAGGACCTTAACGATGGGGACGGGAGGGGAACACTGACAATGAATATTAGGAGAGTGACAAAGAGGCTTTCCAAGGGATGTTCATATTTCTTGATCTATGTAGTTTGATATTTAATGTATATAGAAATCCAATATCTATTTTGAAAAACCCCACTTACACCAATAATCCTTCTACTTTAGACTAAAAGTACCTAGGAGGCTAGGTATTTCCCATATTTCTTTCCTTAATGTTTAGAACAGGAATATGCCTGGAGCAGACATCCAATAAATACAAATTACTAATAAAAATAACTGAGCTACTTTATTAGTATAGAATAATTCCAGGGGCTTCCCTCCTGGTTTGTCTGATCCTAAGCCTTTAAATACGTGTTTATATGTCAGAAAATCAGCATTAGAAAGTCTGGGGCAAATCATAAAATATTAATTTGATACATGTTTTAAAACTCACCTTTGGTGTTATGAAATAATCCCTCTAGTGAGAAAAAAAGTCCATTTAAAAAATCTTAAACAGTCAAAGCAGATGTCACTGGTTAAGAGTCCAGTTGATCAATAACGTTTCACAATCTGTCAGCATCAGGAGAAAGGCACTCAGCATGTCACTCTTAAAACGATCAGCACCAAATTTCCACAATTGCGTTTCCACAAAACGCAAATGGGTTTTTAATGAGAGCCCAGTTTTTCTTCGCTCGCAAACCAATTTCTGCAGGGTCAAAGTTCTGGCCACCACAGATACCGTCCTCCTAGATATAGGGACTCACTTAAGGACCACTTGGTGTAACATTCCTCCTGACAGCAGCTGGAGGCCGGTGCGTTGGACATATTTTTAACTAACAAACGCAGTCGTTTCAATTCATATTATTCTCTTGCCCTAAAAGTATGAGTTGGTTTCCATACCTACATTTTAACCCAGTCTCTTCCCCGGCGAGGCCACCTGTTTGCTCATCTTTCACAGGGCGAGGCGACCAGAACACTTTTGATGCAGCGTGCTCTTTGCTCTAAGAGGAGAGGGCTGACGGGGCACCCAGATCCTGCCTCCCCTCGCCGAGGTTCCAGCGCCGGACACCTGCCCCCTTTAGGATTCGGTTCATCCGGCAATAGCCGGAGGGGTCCAACCCAATCCTCCTGCCTGCAGCGGGAGGGACTCGGACAAAGTCCGCGCCACAGTCCCCGGCCTCCAAAGCACCCGGCGGAGGGCAGGGCGAGGGGGAGGAGTGAGCGCCATGACGCCAGGAGCCTCGGCCAATGGAAACGCCCCGCGGCGCCGGCCGAGCCGCCAGCCCATAAAAAGGAGGCACTCCGGCATTTCTTAGTCTCGTCTGTTCCGGGCTCGGAGCGTACCTCTGGCCCGAGGCCTACCTTCTTCAGGTGACTCCGGTCGCAGCCCATTGCCCGCCGGCAAAGTTCAGTTGCAGCCCCTGACGCGTCCGAGGATCCCTCCGGGGCGGCAGCGGCAAGTCCATGGAGAAGGGCCCGGGGCGGGTGCAGGCGAAGCCGCGGGACGCCCGGTGCAGCAATGGGTTCCCCGAGGGGGAGCCGCCGCGGCCCAGGCCCAGCACGCCCACCGAGAAGCCGCCGCGGCCGGAGAGCAAGAGCGTCCAGCCGGCGGACGGCTGGAAGGGCGAGCGGCCCCGCAGCGAGGAGGACAACGAGCTGAACCTCCCCAACCTGGCGGCCGCCTACTCGTCCATCCTGCGCTCGCTGGGCGAGGACCCCCAGCGGCAGGGGCTGCTCAAGACGCCCTGGAGGGCGGCCACGGCCATGCAGTTCTTCACCAAGGGCTACCAGGAGACCATCTCAGGTCAGTGCGCCCGCCGGCCGGCGTGCCGGGCACTGGGGAGGTGGCTGCAGGAAGCGCGCGCCGGCTCCGGGAAGTTCCCGGAGTTGCTCACTCTTGGCGGAGGAAGCGGAGTGCTGTCACTTTCCGAACCCCGCCCTCGGCCCTGGCCCAGCCGTCTGGCCAAGGAGAGGGCCCTGCGTGGGACGCATTTCGGGCGCGGTGGGAGTCAGCGGCCTCTCCACCCGGGGACTGGTTGAAGCGGCCCTCGCGGGGTCCTCCCCGCTCGCTGCACGCGGCCCTCTCCTCCAGCCTCGGGTTGGCGGGATCGCGGTCACAGAGCCTCCCCACGCCCCCTACCCCCGCCCCCGGGTGGGAGCCTGGAGCCCTTCTCGCCTGAGCGCCCAGGGCCGGATGCCCGAGGAACGTGCACCTGGGCTCGTGGAAGTGACGGCTTCCTAGGTCATCTCTGCTCTGGAGGTCTCATTTTTGGTAGGTCTGGGGTGAAGCCTTGGCTTTGTGTGTCTGGAGCGGGGGGTGATCCTTTGCTGCAAACTCGGGGACCCTCACTCTCGCTGACTTGCCAGGGTACCCAGGTGTTCCGAAAGTCGTAATTCTCTCTTTTGTTCACATCCAGTTCACTCCAGCTCAGGACTTTGCCAGAATTTGGCATAGTTCTGGGCATGGGCTTTCCTGGAGTTTGAAGTGTGAGGTTTTGGGGGGGTTAGTTTGCTGCTTAAAGCCTTCTCCCCCACTCCCCAAACCCCAAAGCAGGAAAGCGACTTTCTGGGAGTCGGGGAGGTTCGCTGGGCTGTGGGACCCGGAGTCCCTCTATCACCCACCTCCCACCCACGCATCCCAAAGGAGCGGGGTTGGCCCAGTGCCCTCGGCGCCTGAGGAGGGTCAGGCTTTTGCCCAGGAGGCCGGGAAGCAGGGGGCGCGGGGTGGCGGTGGAAAATGATTGAGGACTTCGCTGCCTAATTGCTGGGTGAGCGATGTTGGTCATTAATTAAAAAAAAAAAAAAAGAGTTAAAAAAGCTCTGTCTTGCACAGCTCGGACCAAGGGCATTGTTTTCCAGTTCACATCTTCTGTACCTTTTGGTGACATTTATTCCTTTGGCCTAAGAAGCCTTCTGCCGTCACCATTTCTCAAAGAATAACAGTGCTGCTGCTTTGCAAGGTAACGTCCCTGCTCAGGTTATTTCCCCAATCAAGTTTCTGGAGACTTCCTGAATAGATTCTGGGGAAAAACAGTTATTTTTGCCCAGTCTCCCCCACCCCAAAGGAAGGGTGGGAAATCAGTGTGAGAGGGGTGAGGCACATAAAGGAAATGACACTACATCTTAAAGCCAAGAAATGGATATCTAGTTCTGTGTCCAAGTTTACTTTTTAAACCCTTGTTGGTAAAAGTTTGGGGCCAAAAATACAGAATTTCAAAATGCAAAGACTGAAGAATAAACAGTCTTCGTTTGGTGAATATTCTACCATTTGGTGATATTCCACGATGTAATGAAGAAACATCTTCTTAGGGCCTTGCTCAGTCTGCCTCTTGTGGACACTGAAAGTGTCCACCGCACTTGGTCAGGCTTTGGGAATCTTGCCCTAATAGAATTCACAGGAGAGAGGGATTTCTGACCTCGAGAGTAGGGGGGGGTCCTCCCGACTTTTGAGACCTAAAGTGTCTCAAAAGGTTTACTTAAGAAATGATTAGCAGAAGTTTGTCTCATGAGCCATAGGACTAATGACTGCAAAGAACACTTCATTCTACCTTAGAAGACAGTTCTAGTCAAGTATTAATTTCTTATTTAAAAAGTCCATGGACCTAGGAACAGAAATCAGATTAGGGGGACTCTAATCATCTCCCTACCCAAGACGACCTGGGGGAGAGGGTGGAATGGGGAGTGACTGCTTAATGGGTTCCAGGTTTCCTTTTGGGATGATGAAAATGTTCTAGGACTAGAGAGTGGTGATGGTTGCACACATTGTGAATGTGCTAAATGCCACTGAATTGCACATTTTAAAATGGTTAAGATGATGAGTGTTATATGTATTTTACGACAGTGAAAATGTCACAGACCATTTAAGAATTATTAGTAGCCATAAATGGAATACTTTTTATGCTCGAAGTGCTTTATGTGGATGGTCTTTGGTTAATCCTCATTTTTGAGGTAAACACTGTTCTTTTACCCCATGATAAGGAAACTGAGGCAGAGAGGTTGACAGCTTCAGGTGGTAGAGCTGGTGTTGGAATCTATGCAGCCTGAATGCCGAACTCTTACCTGCTTCCTTATGTTGCTACTTAGTGAGATATGTCAGTGTATCTTCTCTACTAAGCATTTCAAACTGAGTTCTGACCTAATACTTGGGTCACCAGCATTAAAATAAGGTGGAGTAGAATGGAGAAAATCAGTCTATCATATGTAGTAAGGGTAAATGTTTTGAGAAGCTTACAAGTAGGTTTTATAGGTATGATTTTTTCTGGTATGTACTGGCTCCAGTTGTAGAATGTAGTATTTCTTGTATTTGTTGTGGTCAAAAGTTTGAAAGCCTCTGTCTAGAGGATCACACTTAAGGGCTTAATATTGATTACTTAGAGGTACATAAATAGAAGACAGAGAGGAGAGGATGACAAGGATGATGCTGAACTTAAAGGAATGAACCTGAAATGGTGGTGGTCCAGGCCTTGGACCAACCTGGGTGGGAGAAGGAAGGATACTTTAAATCTATAGAAAATACAGAAGTAAGTAATAGAGAAAACACTCCTACCCAATCCCTAATTTTTACTTCTTTAGAGAGTATAAGTCAATGACCACTGTAGATTATTTTGGATAGAAGCAAACTTCTTTGAAACTGTCGCTTTTCTATGCTTGTAGATAAGCTACTTAACATCTTTTATATCTCTGTATATTAATTGCTTGTTACTAGTGTTGACTTAAGTTTTGTAAAACATAAAATAAATAAAATAAGTTGGTACTTTACATTCCCCAAATTGTTATTTTTTTTAGTTCCTCTTGAGTGAATTGATGCTAATTTCTGGTGTTTGGGGAATTTGTCAGTTCTCCCTGCACTGCAGCGTATTTTCATGACCCTTGCGTGGTACACCTTTCTTTACTTTCCAGTATGTACCTTATAATGGGTGCATCTGTGGTCACCTGTAATGGGGCTCTGTCAAGGTTGTGCAAGTCTCCTGGTTACTGTTCACCACTGGGCTGTAGCTTGTAGTGGAGGGGGTGCCGGAAGAGACACTATCACCTCTCCCAGGAATGGCTGTCCTTTGAATAGCATCACAGGGTGATCCTTGGACCAGCTCATCTTTATCTGTTGCTATCCCATTTCAATTTAACCACATCCTAGTTCTCTTACATATTCGGAGAACCTTTGATGAGGTCTTCTTTTCTATATATTTCCTGTATTTCCACTATTTTTAAAATTCAGAATCCTAATTAAATTGGAGGGTCTGCTGTTGCCTGAGGTCTTTGATCTTCGTGTTCTTGTATCTGACCCTTCCCTTTCCCTGTCCTCTCCTGGGTATAAATGGGAACAACCTCTTAGATAGTATTATCCATCAAAGGTTAAGTGAATGTAACTTGTCTCATCAGTTGTCCTTTTTATAAGTTTATGGGAGTACACAAGAGTCTTGAGTCTTCTGTCACATTTCTAGTTGAAGTAGGTTTTAGCTTGTCTTATCCAGGATGCCAAGGCAGTTTTCATAAATCAAGTTGACAGTGTCCCAAATTTGGGAAGCCTGTGAGCCTGTATATAATGCAGGAAGAGGAGATGGTATCACAGGTGATGGACTTCTTATAAATTTATTTATTTTATTTTTTTAATTTATTTTTCGCTGTGTTGGGTCTTCATTGCTGTGCGCGGGCTTTAGTTGCGGCGAGCGGGGGCTACTCTTCATTGCGGTGCGCGGTCTTCATTGCAGTGGCTTCCCTTGTTGCAGAGCACGGGCTCTAGGTGCGCGGGCTTTGGTAGTTGTGTCACACGGGCTCAGTAGTTGTGGTGCACGGGCTTAGTTGCTCTGCGGCATGTGGGATCTTCCTGGACCACGGATTGAACCCATGTCCCCTGCATTGGCAGGCGGATTCTTAACCACTGCGCCACATGGGAAGTCCCAGTGATGGACTTCTTGACTGTTTCCCCACCCTGCCTCAACCATGTTCACTGCAAGATGACAACTATTCTCTAAAGCTAAAGCGAGGCAATTAGATAGTTTATTTACACAAAAATGAGCCTTAGCCACTTCATACTGAAACGTGCCAGCACTCACAAAAGGTTTTTCTTTTTGAATCATGAACGTCTGTGATTTAAATCAGACTACCATGATGAACTAAGAATTGTAACAACTTCTAAGATGTGATAATACTTATTTATCATAGCCTCCCATATTGTGGGCAAAAGGTGAGTTTATGTCCCATGTTTTAAAGTAGGTTTAGAAAAGTTAATTTCATTATTGAGAGGTGCTATTTTAGATGTGTATAGTTCATTTAAATCTTGATTCACTAATAAGTTTCATTTTCATTTTGTTAATGAGTACTTCTTACATAGGACTTAGTTCTGTGTATTGCCAGAAAACGTACTATGAATAAAGAAGAAAAAATAACAGGACTATTGAAGTATATGACTGGAACTTGGGAGTAGTCAAAGTTGATTAAAGCTGTTAAGAGTCATTGAGAATGGAGGAGAAAATCTAGTCTTACTAGTTTCTTTTAAAAATGTATTATCTGTTAACGCTTTTTTCTGGCCTGGGAGGAAAAGTCCTACACATAACTTTGAAATACTAAACAAACTGGTACTTGTTTTAGTTTCACTGGACTGCCATAAGAAAGTACCACAGACTGGACTGTTTAAACAACAGAAATCCATTGTCTCACAGTTCTGGAGACTAGAAGTCTGAAATTAAGGTGTCGGTGGAACCATACTCCCTCTGAAAATCACAGGGAATGGGGAGGGGAGTGCGGTCCTTCCTTGCCTCTTCCCAGCTTCTGGTGGTAGCTGTGAGTCCTTGCTGTTCCTTAGCTTGCAACTGCATTACTCCCATCTCTGCTTCTGTCGGTGTCCACATTTCCCTCTTTTAAGGACATCAGTTATATAGGAGTGAATCCACTTTGCACCAGTATGCCTTATCTTAATTTAGCTAATTACATTTGCAGTTACTGTATTTCCAAGGTCACATTCTGAGGTACTGAGATTTAGGACTTCAACTTAACCTTCAACACAGTTTAACCTATACCAGTGTTAAATGCTGTTATTCATAAGACTGACTGGGAACTTTATAATTTCATTTAATTTATTCACTGAGTGCCAACCACTGCACTGAATGCTGGGAAACAGGCTCAGCAAAACCAGATATGGTTCCTTCCCTCATGGAACAGACAGTCTATTAGACTAAAACAGATATTCATCAGAATCACATGAATGAGTGTGATTATAGATGGAGAAATCTAGTGATAAAAAGAACACAGCTCAGTGAGAGCATTTACCAAAGGAACTTGATCTGTGCTAGGAGATGGGAAGTGTGGATGCTTGAGCTGACATCTGAATAACAACAAACACTCCTGACTACTATGTGCTGAACACAGTTGTGAGTTCTTTGTATGTATTGCCTCACTGACCCTCACGATAACCCTACGGGGTAGGTAATATTAGCCCTGTTTTTAGGGATAAGGAAACTGGGGCACAGAGAGAACTTGCACAAGATCATATCTGAAAAGTAGCAGCACTGGGAGAATGATAGAGAATGAGAATCATCATAATCTCTTATAGTCTATTTAATTTTAATCATAATATTTTACTGATTTATTTGAATCACCTCCCCTCCCCTTCCCTTCCCTTTCTGTATCTTCTCTGCTGTTTTCTTTTCTTTTTTATTTTATTTAATTTTATTTATTTATTTTTGGCTGCGTTGGGTCTTCATTGCTGCACTCAGGCTTTCTCTCGTTGCAGTGCACGGGCTTCTCATTGCGGCGGCTTCCCTTGTTGTGGAGCACAGGCTCTAGGCACATGGCCTTTGGTAGTTGTGGCACACGGGCTCAGTAGTTGTGGCTCGTGGGCTCTAGAGAGCAGGCTCAGTAGTTGTGGCGCACGAGCTTAGTTGCTCCGCAGCATGTGGGATCTTGCCGGACCAGGGCTTGAACCCGTGTCCCCTGCATTGGCAGGCGGATTCTTAACCACTGCGCCAGCAGGGAAGCCCTCTGCTGTTTTCTTTGTCCAGCTCTAGAAACTCTTCTATGCCTGGGCATTCCCCCACTGACTCATTTGCAGTATACCTCTATTTGAGTCCAGTATTTGGTTGAGTCAGACTGCAGTAATAAAATTTGCCAGGAGAGGGCAACTATCTAATCTTCGATGAATTCTAGGTTATGAATCCTAGATTATATGAACAATTCATAACTCCAGTTTATGTAATGAATATGTTCCCTATGGTTATACATTTTCTACTGAGTTTATGGCAATTAGATTGAGGGATAATTTAGATTGGGGTTAATCAAAGATTGTCTGAATCAAGGTAAATTTGTTATACTCAAGATTGAGAGGACATTTACTCACTAGAATTTGGTTCTGTTATAGCATCAGTCACAGTTTTTTAGAAGAGGGACTGTCTGTACTCACCTTTGAATGCCTAGCAAATTGCCCAGCACATGTAGATAACTTGATGAATGTTTGAATTAATTTCTTAAAGACAAGGACCCCTTCTTGGGACTTCCCTGGTGGTCCAGTGGTTAAGACTCCATGCTCCCAATGCAGGGGGCCCGGGTTTGATCCCTGGTCAGGGGACTAGATCCCGCATGCCGCAGCTAAGAGCCTGCATGCTGCAACTAAAGATCCCGCAGGCCGCAACTAAGATTCCGTGTGCAGCAACTAAGACCTGGCGCAGACAAATAAATAAATAAATAAATAAATATTGGGAAAAAAAAAAGACAAGGACCCCTTCTTAACACTTGTCTTTCTCCTACCACAGTGCTCTGTGCATAGGTGCTCAATAAATGCTGGCTTTTTTATACACTAAAGAAAAACGTAGGGGATTAGCTTTATGGAAAAGCCATGGAAGTTATTTCTACTGGATCTCCTGAACACTTCTATTCTAGGCCAGAGGTCATCCTTTAGACATCTTTGTGTCCTTCATAGTCCTGCGCCTGTAGAAACTCACCTATTTGGCGAGATGGCTTCTTCTATATCCAGTCAACATATTATTCCAAGGTATCAATTGAAGCAACTGGCGTGTTTCCCTGGCACATCAAAATTCTCATGGGGAAGAATCTCTAGAAAATCTGTCAGGACTGCAGTCAGTTTTTAAATTATTGTAGAAGTGTTCAAATGTACACAAAATTAGAATAGTATAATGAGTTTCTATGTGCCCATCACCCAACCTTTAACATAAACATAGGTCTGTCTTGCTTCACTCCTCGTCACACACCTTCCCCCACTGAATTATTTTAAAGCAAATCCTAGATATGTCACTTCATTGATAAATACTTTACTATATCTTGAAAATAGAGACTTAAAAATATTGTCATCCTTGAAATCAACAGTAATTCCTTAATATCAAATATCTAACCAATATTTACATTTCTTTGATTTTTCTCATAGGTATCTCTTTACAAATTGGTTTGTTTGAATAAGGATTCAGACAAGATTCACGTATTATATTTGATAAATGTCTTCAAGTTTTTAAAAAATTTGTTAGTTTGGTATTCTTTTTTATCCCCTAACAATTTGTTGAAGAACCAGGGTCATTTGTCCTATAGAATTTCCCACATTCTGGGTTCTGCTCGTTATTTTTCTCACAATTTAATTTAACATGTTCCTTTAGCTCCTGTGTTGCTTATATACTAGCAGTTAGATTTAGACGCTTGCCTTCCTGCCTCTCCCCACTCCCACCCCCACCAAATAACTCTTAAATTTAGTCAAGAATACTTCATAGGTGGTGGCATGTGCTTCCATCGGTAAGCAGTTAAATATCTAGTTGTCTTTTTGTGATGTTATAATCGATTAGCTTTAAGCATTATCAGCCTAAGTTGTCCATTACAGAGCTTCTCACCAGCATTTCACTTGACTTTAGAAGCCATTGGTGATTGCCTATATCCAGTATTTTTTAGAAGTTGAAAAATAATGATGTTTGGTTCTTTAATTCCTTCTGAATTTATTAACTGGAGTTCTTCTATAAAGAAGATATATGGGAACTCTTTAGGCCATCTTTGCAACTATTCAGTAAGTTTAAAAGTATTTTAAATAAAGCTTAAAGATATATAAGGTTGTTCATTTCTCTAATATATTTCTTTAATTCTGCACTGGAGATTGACCTAATTATGCCTCAATCTAGAAGCCATAAAAGAAAATAATTGTTACTTTATATAAAAACTAAGAACTTTCACAGGTCAAATACCAACAGAAATGACAAACTGGGAAGAAATATTTACAATTCATATTGTAGACAACAGGATAATCATACTAATATAAAAGAGATGCTAGAAATTAATGTGAGAGAAAGGCCAAAAACACAATTGAAAAATTGGCAAGACATGTAAGCAGACAATTCACAGGAAAGGAAATACAAATGACTTTTAAATACATGGAAAGATGCTTGACCTCACCTTCAATAAGAAAAATGCACACAGACCACCCAAAGATATACTTTTTCCTTGTTTGATTGGCCAAAGTCTAGAAACTTGATACTGCATTACATTATGGAAGTTACAGGGAAACAAATATTACTGTTGAGAGTGTAGCTATCTTTATGGAGGATAATTTGGCAACATCTATTAAATACAAATACATACATATACAAATACATATATCCTATTTGAAAATCCTGCCTCTGGGAATTGCATACACGAAATGACATATGCTCAAGGTTAGTCACTGCAGCCATGAAAAGAACCATTCTATATGTCTAGTCCCTTAGAATGGCTAAAGATGCAGAGGAGTTATGTTGGGGAGGACAATAAAATGTTTATATTGACATTAAGAATTGGAGGATACACAAGCGGTTATGTGTTAATCAGGGATATGAACTGGGCAGATGGCAGACCAGGGTAGAAGCAAGACTTTTCACTATATTTTCAGTTTTTGATCTTTGAAGTATGTACATGTATTTTCAAATAGATAAATTAAAAACATTGTGACAAAGTTGTTTCAAATCTAGGAGCAAAGGAAATACAACTTTTTAAGGGCTAGCTAATAAGAAAAATCTGGTTACTGAAAACCTTTACCCTGGAATTAGAGAAAAATAGTTAGATGTATATATTTGCAAGCTTGATCTTCATTGTGATCCATATTATGTAAAGAAAGAGACTGAGTTTGAATGTGACCTTGTCCCTTAACTATCTGTATAATTACTGGCATGTCTCCAAACTTAATTTTCATCTTTCTCTTTTTATAAAGGATGGTAATACCTGCTTTGCCTGGGCTCTTACAAGAATTAAGAAGGTATGCGAAAAGCACCTGATGCTTAATATATTCCTTCTTTTACGATGAGGAAGAACTATGGGGTTGGATTAATTGGAAAGTGTTTTAAGAATGTGGGATACTCTGGAGCCCTGAGCCACCATGTAAAAAGTTCAGTTGCTCTGAGGCTGCCATGCTGTGAGGAAGCTCTGCCACGTGGCGAGGCCACAACTGGGTGTTCCAGCTGATGGCTTTAGCTGAGGTCCCACCCAACAGCTAGCACCAAACACTAGACATGCAAGTAAAGACTCCTCCAGGTGATTCCAGCCCCCAGTCAACTAGTCGTCCCCACTGAGCCCCAGACGTTGTGGACCAGAGGCCAGTCATCTCTCCTGTGCCTTGTCTGAATTCCTGACCCACAGAATCCCAGGACATAATAAAATAGTTGTACACCACTAAATTCTGGGATGTTCTGTTATGCACCAAAAGCAACTGGACCAGAGTTTGAGATGAGGGTGGTTAGAATTTGCATTTGTGCAGAGGAAAAGGGAGTGACTTAAACAGGCCAAGAGATGGCATGGTGGTTTAAGGCTAGAAATTCAAATTTATGAATTATCAGTATAAAGCTGAGAGTTAAGCTCGGAGAGTGCCTGAGCTTCTCAAAGGAGTGAGAAGAGGAGATGTCAGCATTCTGACACTAAGGAGAGTGAGAGAAGAACCAGCAGAGACCGCCATAAAGGGAGATGTGAGAGGCAGGAGATCCAGGAGTATAAGTGTTGGCAGAAAATGGTTTTAAAAGGAACGTGGAACAGAAGGAAAAGGTCCCGAGACATAGTAGACTTGAGTCAGATTGCCTGGCTTCAAATCCTATTACTGACCAGCTGTGCCTTAATTGCTTCATCTGTAAAATGGGGCAGTTAATAGTAATCATCCGTCTTACAGGGTTATTGTGAGGATTAAGTGAGTTAGTACATATAAAGTGCTGAGAGAAATGCCCAGCATGTATGAAGTGCTACAGACCTTTTGTCTGTGTTAGCAGTGAGTACTGAGATTTTATTTGAAGGTGATGTTAGTAGTTTCAATAGCTTAATGTGCTCAGAAGCCAGATTGTAGGACTTTAGGGAGTAATTTAACAAATTACAGAAAATAAGTTTTTTGAGGTATTTTTTCCTGACCGGTAGGATCATGTGAGCTTCCCCTTGGTGTGTATCAAGGCAGCAATGTGCTGGTTGCTGGTGAATGAAAGTGTTAGGTGTTGAAGAGAAGAACATGGGCACCCAAACCCTGGGAAGTGGGCCAGGTTGTATGCGTGTGATCTCATATGATCCTCCTGTCAACTTGGAGGCCGTACTCATTATAAAGAGTTGGAAACTGAGAGGCCTCTGGTCAAATCACTTGCCAGAGGGCACAGAGCAAAACCTAGGTGTGTGTGATGACAGAGCTCATGTTCCAATGGACATCGTGCCCCCTCAGGTTTTAAGTGCCTATGTTACAGTTTCACATGATGATCCATTTAATTAAGATGTGAGCAGTGTAATCCATAGGCATTCTGTTTTTCTTCTTGAATTCTAGCAAACAGAAAGCCAAGTAGTTTTAGTTTTGAGGCATTTCTTAACATCCTGACTTTAAGATAGTTCATGAAATTTTTAATCAGGGGAATTTGTGAATAATTGCAAAAAATTTAGCTAAATTACATTCAGTTCAAAGGTAGATTAATAACTAACAAACTTTTCCCCACTTTATCTTTTGAGGGAGATATTTGAAAATCAAAATTTTATACATTTTGTCTAAAGCACATTTAATTATATTTTGATCATTTATACTTTACAAATGTGAGTCTGTTTTAATGGTTTTACTATTTGGAAACTTTTCAGTTCTGTTTTAAATCTTTGTTTTTAGGTTTTGTACTTTTTCTTAAATGCAGTTATAAATTCTTTTTTTTTTTTTAAACATCTTTATTGGAGTATAATTGCTTTACAATGGTGTGTTAGTTTCTGCTTTATAACAAAGTGAATCAGTTATACATATACATATGTTCCCATATATCCTCCCTCTTGCATCTCCCTCCCTCCCACCCTCCCTATCCCACCCCTCTAGGTGGTCACAAATCACCGAGCTGATCTCCCTGTGCTATGTGGCTGCTTCCCACTAGCTATTTATTTTACATTTGGTAGTGTATATATGTCCATGCCACTCTCTCACCCTGTCACATCTTGCCCCTCCCCCTCCCCATATCCTCAAGTCCATTCTCTAGTAGGTCTCTGTCTTTATTCCCATCTTGGTTCTTCACTAGGTTCTTCATGACCTTTTTTTTTTCCCTTAGATTCCATATATATGTGTTAGCATACTGTATTTGTTTTTCTCTTTCTGACTTACTTCACTCTGTATGACAGACTCTAACTCCATCCACCTCACTACAAATACCTCCATTTCATTTCTTTTTATGGCTGAGTAATATTCCATTGTATATATGTGCCACATCTTCTTTATCCATTCGTCCGATGATGGACACTTAGGTTGCTTCCATGTCCTGGCTATTGTAAATAGAGCTGCAATGAACATTTTGGTACATGACTCTTTTTGAATTATGGTTTTCTCAGGGTATATGCCCAGTAGTGGGATTGCTGGGTCGTATGGTAGTTCTACTTTTAGTTTTTTAAGGAACCTCCATACTGTTCTCCATAGTGGCTGTATCAATTTACATTCCCACCAACAGTGCAAGAGTGTTCCCTTTTCTCCACACCCTCTCCAGCATTTATTGTTTCTAGATTTTTTGATGATGGCCATTCTGACCGGTGTGAGATGATACCTCATTGTAGTTTTGATTTGCATTTCTCTAATGATTAATGATGTTGAGCATTCTTTCATGTGTCTGTTGGCAATCTGTATATCTTCTTTGGAGAAATGTCTATTTAGGTCTTCTGCCCATTTTTGGATTGGGTTGTTTGTTTTTTTGTTATTGAGCTGCATGAGCTGCTTGTAAATCTTGGAGATTAATCCTTTGTCAGTTGCTTCATTTGCAAATATTTTCTCCCATTCTGAGGGTTGTCTTTTGGTCTTGTTTATGGTTTCCTTTGCTGTGCAAAAGCTTTTAAGTTTCATTAGGTCCCATTTGTTTATTTGTGTTTTTATTTCCATTTCTCTAAATTCTTAATCTTTCCTTTTATTTAAAGTAATTTTTTCTGTAACTACAATGGTATGTAAATTTCATAGATACAATTTATTTTATCTTCTCTTTGAATAATTAGGCAAAATAATACAACATAATTATGTTGCATCTCTACCAACTTACCCAATTGTGTTTCCTACTGCATGTTTGCAACTGTGTTGAAGAGCATGCAGTTGAATGTTGTATATTCTTTTTTTTTATTTGTTTGCTTTAAAACATACACGACATAAAGTTTACCATTTTAACCATTTTTAAGTATATAGTTCAGTGGCATTAAGTACATTCGCATTGTTGTGCAACCATCACCAGAGTCTATTTCCAGAACATTTTCGTTATCCCAAACTGAAACCATACTCATCAACCAATAACTCCCTGGTCCCCTTTCCTCTCAGCCCTTGGTAACCTCTATTTTACTTTCTGCATTTGAGTATTCTAGGGACCTCATATGAGTGGAATCATATCATTTTGTCCTTTGTGTCTGGCCTACTTAGCATAATGTCTTCAAGGTTCGTCCGTGTTAAGAGCATCATTTTAAAGTTAGAAAAGAACCGTTTGGTCCTTGTTTGAGCCAGTAACTCATCTGTAGAATGTTGTATGTTCTTAAATTTGTAATTATTTTATTTTCTTATTTTAAGAAATCTTTAGAATTGAAGATATATTAACTGTGTGCATATTTATTTATCAAACATCAGGCCTGTGAATGACCCTGAGCTAACTGTTAAAAGGGAAGCAAAACTGGTTGGCCTTGGCTTGGCCCTCAGGGAGCCTCTGGTCTGTGCTAGCCGGGACCAGACACTAAGTTCCTGCAGAGCAGAGCAAGTGGGGTCCTGTGTGGCCAGAAGGAAGGTGGGTTCTTATGGCGGAGAGACTTGAAACCACAGATGACTATGGAGGAGGTAGATTTTGAGCTGAACCTAGAAGGAAATTCATTTTGAATTTTTTTTTTTTTAAACAAGTAGTCCATGATAGTTAAGAGAAGATTACGCTCTTAGGTGTTCTGGAATAAAAAGAATACACTAATATTCATAGTTGTCTGCACCATAGAGTTAAAATTAAATGAAGCTTTCAAAGCAGGTTTATTTTAAACTTTTTAAAGATCAGCGTGGGAAGGCATTAGGGCTGGCTCCTTTCTCTGATGTTTCTAAAGTCCATTTTGACCAGTCAGCCCTTCTGATGAACAACTTTACCTGAACACGTGTTGCTTGTCCAGGCTTTATCATCTGGTCGTTCGTTTCATCTTGCAATTCTTCCTTCTCATTAATCCCCTTGGTTACTCATGCCCCAAGTCCTGACTCTTACACTTCCTGACTATCTCTAGACTCTCTTACCTTCTCTTGCTTTGACTCTTAGTCATCTCTCACTTCTTTACTGGCTGTCTTGCCTCCTAGCTTGTCCTGCTCCCATCCATCAGTGCCAGAGTGATTTTACAGACATCGAGTAGATCTCTTCCTTCCAGAAACACTTGACTGATTTCCTCCTGTCTTTCCTCACCACGGCTGTAATGTTTTGTTGTGTTCCAGCCTCTTGCCTGCATTTTTAAATTCTCTTCCATCACCACCTCCTCACGAGGGCAAGTTAGCATTTTAGTTTAGTGCATAGCTTAGTGCATAGCCTGTTTTGAAAATACACTCTGTCTCCTTCTCACACTGGAGCTGGAGACTGAGGCAGAAGTCCTACATGAGGATTGTTCTGCAATATTTGGCCCTTATGCCTGCTCTCTTCCTCTAATTGTTCCTCTTTTTTTTTGGCTGCTAACCATGAGAATCCACCCCCCTGCCACCTCCACCACTCAACACCTTTTGCCTCTCTAGAGTTCTGTGAACAAGCACCCAGGTTTAGGTGAGGAAATTGGCAGTTGCTGAGTTCTGGGTTGAATTTTTTTGAGATCTGGTTGGTCCAGATGCTGTTTCAGTGAAGTTCCTGGCTATTGATGTGAGGCATGATCATACATGTATTAGTTTTTATTCTAAGTAGGAATCAGAGCCCAGTTCAACAGAGGCCATTGACAAATGTCCCAAACAAGGAATTTGTCACTAAAATAGCTTAAAATACAATTACACCGATGGTATAGTTTATGCACTCGCAGTAAGATGTTCATGAGCAGTGATGAAGGTCTGGGTGCTGGAGTTCAACTGAGAGGCTGCTAACTCGGCGAGGGCTCTGCAGAACTCCAGACCACTTTAAGGTAGAGCGGCTGTAGATCACACCTCTCTAGCTCACCACGCCTTCAAGATATAAGTGCTTCTGTTAATGCACAGGCAACTGTGGAGGAGTGCCACTCTGGTTGCCCATCAGAAACAATTTGCCTTTCAGCCATAAGGGTAAGGTGCAGTTAGCTGACAGCCCCCAGCTGTCAGCGCCTTCAGGATTTGCCTCCGTGGAGGCCAAGCTTAGCCCATGCTGTTTTTTTCTCTCATTTTAATATCTTAACTCTTTCTTTCTGTACCCCTCCAGCACAACAAACTGAGCCTTTTCAAGGGTGGCCCTTTACAAGTAAAGTAGCTTATAAGAGGGACAAGTCTTTTAGCTACATATTTAGCATGTTAGAAATGTTCACTGATATAATATTGATGCTAAGCGTCCATTTGGTGTTTCTCAAACCATTTTAGTGTGTTAACAAAGACTCATCCTGGTATAATGGGAAGAACAACTAGTCTGGACTAGTCACAGCATCTGCACTAACTAGTTTATGACCCTGCACAAGTCACTTTCAAGACTATTGTGGATCTGGTCTGCAGGGAAAGGCAGTTACGCTAGAGTTGGATTGTCTCGCTGAGGTCTCTGTAGTATGGGCACGCTTGTCGGCATTCTCTCTTTGCTCACTCTGTTGACTTCCAGCAGCGGACAGGTGAGGTCCTAGCAAGGACCTCAGGCTTCTTTTGTTGCTAGAGGTGCTGTTTTCCTTTGAAACATTCAAGCCACACAGGTAGTTTCTATGGTAACAGGTCTCTCTTATTTTTCTTGTGACGCAGATTTTTTAAAAGGTTCTTCGTTGATATGCTCTTTAGGGTTGGTGATCTTCTAACCTGTAGCCCCTTTGCTTGGACACAACATTTATTTAAAGACTTTCCCCTCAGGAGTATTGTAGACACTTCTCCAAGAAGAGTAAGCAGTTGCTAGTCATACTAGCACTTGAGGTTTCAGTCTATTAATAAAGCTTTATATCAGTTAGAAGAGGAATTGTTGGATTCATTGGTTAAACAGTAATACCAAGAAAACTGATATTCTGTTAGAATCGTGACATTTTATTTTACTTTTAATTTTTATTATGTAAAATTTCCAAACACAAAAGTAGACAAAATTGTATGAGGGACAGTTGTATACTTACTACCTAGATTCAAAATTAACATTTTGTCATATTGGTATGGTCTATTCTTTTACTGAGAGCAAATCAGAGATGTGTATTTAGAGGTAAAATGTCACTCTTGAAGGTGTTTTTCTTCTTAACCGTTTATACTATCCTTAGTAAAACTAACTATTAATTCCTTTATATCATTTAGTACCTAATCTACATTCAGATTTCCCCAGTTGTCCCAAATGTCTTTCACTCATGATTTGTTCAAACTAGGACCCACTCAGTATCCATACATTTGCATTTGATTGTTAGGTTTAAATCTAGAAAAGTTCCTACTACCCTCCTCCCCCCGATTTATCAGAGATTGTCAGCTATCCTGTAAGATATTCCACCTTTGAGATTTGTGTGATTCTTTTCTTCTTGTTTTCATTTAATTTGTTTCTCTATCCCTCATATTCCTGGAAACTGGAAGTTAGGTCTGAAGACTTGATTAAATTCAGGGAAAACATTTTCATTAGGAATGCTGTTTTCTTCATGCAATATCACAATTAGGAGAGACACAATATTTGGATCTTGAAGATTGTAAGACTCTAGTTGGTTTGAAAAGCTATCTTTTACTGGTTTCCTAGGATAAACTTCCATAGAGAAGCTCCTTTTTTTAAAAAAAGCCTTTTTATTAGTTTGAAGATTTAATGTGATTCTCCTTTCCCCTGAAACTGTTCCAGTTTGATTTCGAAAAGTAAAGGTCAAAGTAGCATTAAATTACTGAATTTTCCTGCATATAAACCAAATAAATAGTTGGTTAAACAGTATTTTGCGACTGAGGTGCACCAGCTCTGGGCTCTAGCAGATGGTTGGTATCAGGCCACTCTTTCTAGCTGCTCTCCTGGGCTGGCAGTTAGCTTGACCCTCTCTTCTCCTTCAGCCTCTGTATACGTAACTATTGATATTTTATTTTTCTTTTAAAGAATCAGATTTGCTCTCTTCATTTCCTTTGCTGTTCTAGGCCTTGTCACCTCATGGCTGCAGCAACTCCTGATTTGGCTTTCCAGCCACTGGGCTCACCAGGTTCAGACTTCTGGTGGCTGGTGATCAGGCTGTCATCTGGAAGTCAGAGGACAGGGGTCAAAATCCAGCCCTCAAACCAGCAGTTGGCTCTTCTTCAGCAGGCACTTAGTGTTTCCAAATAGAGCATCAGTTTCCTCATCTCTCAAATGAGGATAATAACTTTTGACCAATGCAGAGTGTGGCAGGACTTGAAAGAGGTTATGAACTAAATGTAAATTTTAACTTGAAAAATGCTCTAAAACAGAAGGGAATTTGGTTTCTGCCCAGTGCATGACCCATTCAGGCAGTGTACCTCTCCTTTTATTGTTTCTCACCTCTGTATTTCATCTCATATAGTACCTCCTTCCCTCGCGCCCTCTAGAAAACCCTCTCTTCCTTTCCTCGTATCCATCCTTAAGGCCTGGCTCAAATCTTTATCTTCAATTTTGTACAGCTGTATTTCTTCTCCTGGCCCATAATTTTCCCTTTATGTAAACTATTGCTTTTGTAGTTTAGCTATAGTCATTCTCCAAATATTTTTACACATAGACTTATTTCCTCAGATCTTAAGGTTCTTGAGGTCACAGTCTGATATATTTGTGTCCAGCTTGGAAATTAGTACAGGAGTTCTATGAAAACGTGATCATGTTACCTTTGAAACTGATTTCTAGTGCATTGGCTGTAGGGGCCAATTGGTTTCTTAAATGGCTGATATTTTTTCTGGGAGATGGGTACAACTTTCTTGTGTGAGGTCCTCCTTCCTCTGTTTTTTGCTGGGCCATGTGGTCCTCTCTGCCACCCGCTGTGAAGGTGGCTCCAGCTTCTTACCTTTGTCTCTCCTCGTCACTCACCCCACCACCTCCAACCTCAGTCTCTCTTCCAGGCCTCCTGTGCAGAGCTCACAGTGTTCCGTGCAAGTTGTCACCCTGTGACTTGGTGACTGTAGTGAGGGTTTATGGTGAGGAAGTATATTGCCCACCGTTCGGCCTTGCTGAACAGCAAATTAGAGCCAGTAGTAGGTCCATTTTCAACCTTCATCCTCTCTCACCCCTTAAAAGCCTACGCTCCCAGCTTGACTGGTTATCGGAATCGTTTGGGTTTTTAAAAGATGTAATCCTGGGATCACCCCGACACCCAGTGAATCGGACTTTGTCAGGGTGGCTTGGGAAGCTGTATTTTCCAAGGCTCCCTATGATTGGCTATATTTGGGAGCCACTGTTCTAAAAGATGATCCCTTGTCCCTTAATCATTTGTCATGAATGATAGAGACTTGCACACCCTGCTGGTACTTATTTGTCGGATAGCATTACAAATGGTTCCATAACATCCGTCAGTGTGAAATCTCATGGCATAAGTGAAAGTAGGATGATAAGGGATGAGCCTATTAAAGGCTTTGAAGCAAATGGATAGTTTATCAGATTGGTGTGCTCTTTCTTTAGAACTGCTGCACACCAGACCTTGTTACCACCAGCTGTTTTGTAAATTCCATTTTCAGTTTAACAGCTGGATTGTGAAAGGTATACAGAATTATCCAATTAAAAAACTAAATTTGACAGGTGTGTTTTTTTTTTTAATGATTCCTTGAATACTCTGTGTTTGTTTCTTTAAACAGCCTTTTAAGGATCTTATTTTCCACAAATAAGAAACTTTTACCACAGATTTTCAGAGTAGTAAACTGTGACCAGAATGAGAGTTCTTTGGCTTAGGTAACTTTGAGAGTTAATAGTGTATATGATTGGGAACCTTCAGTTTTATCCATGAATAAATCTGAATAGTTTAAAACAGGTGCTTTTCTCTTCCTCAGTACAGAAAGCCACTAGCCGTTGCTGTGCACATCTCAGAAGCTGACCAGTGGAGTGGGAGGGTAATTCTGTTGTAATTTGGCATCGATTTCCAACACTCGCAGAGTTGTGCAAACCAGGAACCTGGGAGTCATGTTGAATTCCTTTTTCAAAACCATCCTCTTACTTGTGAGGACCCTGCCACCCAGGTCACAGTCTGCACAGAGCTTGAAAGAGAACTCGGGTCTCTGGACTCTTTTAACTCATTCCTTCTACTTTACCATACTACTTTTTTTTTTTTTTAAAGAATTGGCTGTTATAATTTCCACTCATTTGCATTTTTTTAATAGTAATCTTCTATTTATTTATTTTTATATTTATTTTTGGCTGTGCTGGGTCTTCGTTTCTGTGCAAGGGCTTTCTCTAGTTGCGGCAAGCAGGGGCCACTCTTCATCGCGGTGCACGGGCCTCTTCACTATCGCGGCCTCACTTGTTGCGGAGCACAGGGTCCAGATGCGCAGGCTCAGTAGTTGTGGCTCATGGGCCTAGTTGCTCCGCGGCATGTGGGATCTTCCCAGACCAGGGCTCGAACCCGTGTCCCCTGCATTAGCAGGCAGATTCTCAACCACTGCACCACCAGGGAAGCCCTACCATACTACTTCTTGAACGACTGTGCGTGTGGTTCCCTAAGAGCCAGTTAAGTCATTGTGGGTAGAGAGATTTTATGTGCTTCCATTTTCTCATTTCAGTGTTTTAATGTCTTGTAGATAAACTGTAACAAACATTACTGTTGTGATCAAGAAAAAGGTCTTAATTAACTTCATATATGAAACTTGTCTCTCAGGGAGAGACGTTGTGTTCATTACAACAGCTGCTGAGAGGATGGGAAGAGCATACTGCTACTATATTTGCTGAAACATGCATATCCATACTCTTTGAGGGCAGCCAGCACACTTATTTCCATAGCCTTGGCTATGTAATTTTTCCCCAGCTTTATTAAGATATAATTGACATGTAACATTGTATAAATTTAAGATGTGCAATGTATTGATTTGATACACTTATATGTTGCAATATGATTACCACCCTTTTAAGATCTACTTTCTTAGCAACTTTCAAATATTTAATACAGTATTGTTAATTATAATTAAAAAGCTGTGTGTTAAATCCCCAGAATGTATTCATCTTCTAACTGGAAGTTTGTACTCTTTGACTAACCTCTTCCCATCTCCTCCACCCTCCCAGCTTCTTGTAACCACCATTATACTCTGTTTCTACAAGTCCGGCTTTTTTAGATTCCACATGTAAGTGAGATCATACACTGTCTTTCTCCATCTGACTTATTTCACTTAGCATGATGCCCTCAAGGTCCATTCATGTTGTCTTAGCTATATTCTAGTTGCTTAGTTGCAACATGGGAATTTATCTCTGCCAAGGATGGCAGGAAGGAAAATTTCCAAAATAACCGAACTTTGACTTTCTTTGCAATGCACTGGATCTTTCCTGCTGACAAACTTGCAGTTTATGAAGTAAGTTCATGGAGCATATCAGAGCTGTGCAGCAGCTCTGCCTACTTCAGATGGTGCGAATGGTTGTCTAGAGTCATCTTAGTTTCTGTCATTATGTCAGCCTGTGGAATGTTCGGGTTCATGCTTATTTTGGCCAGTTTACAAATGTTAGCTCTGTCTTGTTAAGTCCAAAAAGCTGTGCCTGTTGGAATACTAACAAGAGGTGTATTACCATGATGGAAATGAAAGCAGAGATAGTGATTTTCTTTTCTCTTTTAATTTGTTTTAATGTTGCTCTTACTCGTAGGACAAACTTTTCAAACAGGAGGTAGAAAGCAAAAAGTTTCAGTGCCACACTCAGGGCAGAAGCCTTTGTTTTAATGGCAGAGTGTGATTTAGGGAGGTTTCCGAAGGCGTTTGCAGCATTGCATGAAGCAGGCTGTGCCTTTCCTGTGGAACCCTTCCCCAGTCCCAGTTCTTCTGTGCAAGGGCAACCTCAGTTGCTTGCTGTTTTTTCAGGAAAAAAAACAAAACACCAGCATGTGTATGAACTCCTCAGTTTAAAAAATCTTTTTTTTATTAATGAAATATCTCAAATATACAAGAAAAAGTATAAAGAACTAATTTAGCCAACATTCATCCAATTTTAGCAAACCTTAATATTTTGCTATAATTGCTTTAAAAAATACAGATAAAGCTCATAGTTATCTCTTTCTGATCCTGCTAGCCTCCCTCCGCAGAGTTAACCACTATCCTGAATTTGATCTCTTACTCTCATGCCTATTTTTATACTTTCATTTTATGTGTGTGTCCACAAACAACAGGTAGTATTGTTTCTACTTCATTTAAATGGACATACTCTTGTCAATGAAAAAAATTAATCAATAGTCAATCTAAGTAAGAAATGGAAAATTTTATTTGAGCCAACCTGAGAGACAGTCTCTCAGAGAACTTTGAGAACTGTTCTGAAGCGGTAAGCGGGGAGGTCAGTACATATGTGATTTTGACAAAGGATAATCAAGCACACCTCTTGGTCGAAGGTTACTGCTACTCACAAGGAAGAGATACCTTAGTTAATGGTTTTAGTGCTTTTCTAAGTAAGATGTATAATTGTTCTTCTGATGCACATTTAAATTCCTAATATTTGTTATTACCAATAATGTTGCAATGAGAATTCTTATGTTCCCTTGGCCACATGAGTTTCTTTGGAGTCTCTTCTATTTTAAGGAAGTAAATCACAGGGTAAAGACTGAGATATTAATTAGATAAAATGGAAGATCTCTGTTTAGCTCTGGCTCTGTGCGTGGTGTGTAGGGTACTGTGTGGAAACTCCAAAGCCTTCAGCTACAACACTTACCTCCAAGGTTGGGAGAAATCAGCACAGATAACAGTGGTACCAGGAAGTACAATGAAGTAAGTACTCTATGCTGGTTGAGGCAGCTCTAATGTTAGAGGGTTTGGGCCAGTGATTCAGATCTTTCTCCACTAAATCAGGTGGGCTTGTCTTTGTTAGCCCCTTGAGTTGATTTAATTCCAGCCAAGAGCGAAGAGGCCTGATGCCTTGTTAGGTCTCACTCTCTGCATCTTGTTCTCTCTTTAATTAGAAAACCAGTAAGCAGACCCCATTCTCTCTTTCCTGTCCCTTAGGATGGACGCATGTTCAGCATTCCAGGTCTTCTTCCATTGTCTTTAAATGCTGTCCTCCAGGAAGATGGATCATCTGTGCAATTCTGACTTCCTCAGAGATCTCTAATTTTTGGTGCTGATCACAAAACATCCAGGATAGTGCTAATTACTGTTACCACTCATGCAAAAGAAAGTTCCTTAGATATAATTTTCCTTTTGTGTGGAATTTCCCCTAGGAGTTTCCTTTTACCCCAGCAGAAACAGGTCTGTGTTCCTTAATATATATGATGTATCAGTAGGAGCATTTTCAAGGTGTAAAGATTCTGTGTAGCAGCACAGAACATGGAATACCTCAAAACAGCGGCTCTCAAAGTGTGGTTCCCAGACCAGGAGCATTAGCATCTTCTGGGAACTTGTTAAAAATGCAAATTATCAGGCTCACCCAAACCTCCTAAATCAGATGCTCTGGGGGTGGGGTCCAGGGATTTGTGTTTTAACAAGCTCACTGGGGGAGTAGGAACTCCTGCTTCAGAGGGTGCTTAAATACTTACTCTGGGTCATTAGTGGGCCTGCCTTAATGCACTTTCAGGAAGGGACAAAATGCTTGAGGGATGGCTGCCCAGCAGGGTTGTTTGTTGTCATTGCTTAGTCATTAATGACATGAGGAAGGTATACTTTTATACTTTTTGTGTGTGGTGTTGTTATAGATAGGCCTTTAACTTTTGGAGGTGGCTTTGATTTCTTTTGTTGGTTATGACCAACAGTAGGAAATAGAATGCCATAAATCCTTGTTTCCAGGGTTACCTCCTTGCTGCTGATAACAGACAGGAAATTAAAACAATCCGTGATAGTGTTTTGTTCTTATTAGCCACAGATGGTAGCTTTCAGATATGTTGGAGCAAAACATAAATAAATATAGCAGGGAGACTTCATTACTGAAGAAAAATGATTAGGCTGGGTCAAGTTTATAGTCTGGGTCCATTTTAATGAAATGGGATATAGGCAAAGCATCAATGCCCCATTATCACACAAAGCATCACAACGTATGGGGTCGCTAGTTGTTTTCTTTTTAGTTTAGTTTTGAGTATGTAAAATATTTACATGATTTCAAAGTCAAAATTATGTAACAAATTTTATTCAAAGATGTCTCATTTTATCATATCCCTTTTTGCCTGTTCTTTTAGTCCTTTATGGGTAATCATTTTTATTTGCTTTTTGATTTATTCTTCTAGTGTTTCCTTTTGAAGATAAGTGTATATATGTGTGTATATGTTCGTATCTCCTTTCGACTTTTACACAAAAGGTTTCATAATATACCACAGCTTTTAAACTTTTTTTGTTTTTATTATTTTTTTTGGCCACACTGCGCGGCACGTGGGATCTTACTTCTCCGACCAGGGATAGAACCTGTGGCCCCGGCAGTGGAAGTGTGGAGTCTTAACCACTGGACTGCCAGGGAAGTCCCTGTATACCACAGTTTCTTTTAAAGTTAGCTCTATTAAGGTGTAACTTATATTCAATAAAATTTACCAACTTTATATGCACAATTTGAATTTTGACAAACTCATACAGTTGCATAGCCACCAGTACAATGAAGGTTTAGATGGTTTCCATCAACCAAAAAAAAATGTCTTCATATCCTTTTGCAGCCAATCCTCTGTCGCACCTCTGTGGTCTCTGGTAAACTTTCTGTCTGCTTTCTATCACTATATTTGCTTTTCCTAGAATCTCACATAGTTTTTTTTGTGTGTATGTCTTTGACTTCTTTTACTTAGTATAATTCTTTGGAGGTTCAACCATCTTAGTACATGTATCATTATTTTATCCCATCTTATTGCTGAGTAGTACTCCATTGCTTATATACTCCAGTTGATGGACATTGTTCTGTTGTGTGTCTTTTTTTTAATTAATTAATTTTTTAAAAATTTATTTATTATTTATTTTTGGCCGTGTTGGGTTTTTGTTTCTGTGCGAGGGCTTTCTCTAGTTGCGGCAAGCGGGGACCACTCTTCATCGCCACGCGCGGGCCTCTCAGTATCACGGACTCTCCCATTGCGGAGCACAAGCTCCAGACGCGCAGGCTCAGTAGTTGTGGCTCACGGGCCTAGTTGCTCCGCGGCATGTGGGATCTTCCCAGACCAGGGCTCGAACCCGTGTCCCCTGCATTAGCAGGCAGATTCTCAACCACTGCACCACCAGGGAAGCCCTAATTAATTAATTTTTAAAAATTTATTTATTTATTGGCTGCATTGGGTCTTTGTTGCTGTGCACAGGCTTTCTCTAGTTGCAGCGAGCAGGGGCTACTCTTTGTTGCGCTGTGCGGGCTTCTCATTGTGGTGGCTTCTCTTGTTGTGGAGCACGGGCTCTAGGTGCACGGGCTTCAGTAGTTGTGGCTCGTGGGCTCTAGAGCGCAGGCTCAGTAGTTGTGGTGCATGGGCTTAGTTGCTCCGCGGCACGTGGGATCCTCCCGGATGAGGGCTTGAACCCGTGTCCCCTGCATTGGCAGGCGGATTCTTAACCCCTGCGCCACCAGGAAAGTCCCTCTGTTGTGTTTTTTAAAAGTTTTTATTCTGAAATAATTTTAGACTTACAGAATAATGATAAAAATAGTAAGAGAGATTCTATATATACCGTTTCCCCAGCTTCCTCTAATGCTAACATCTCCCATGGCCATGGTGCAATAGTCAACACTATGAACGAAACTACAGGCTTTATTTGGATTTTAGTTTTTCTGTTGCTTTTAGTTGTCATGTGTCTTTAGTCTCCTCTAGCGTGGACAGTTCCTTAGTCTTTCCATGTCTTTTTATTTTTTAATTATTTATTTATTGTTTTGGCCACGCCGCGTGGCCTGTGGGATCTGAGCTCCCCGACCAGGGATTGAACCCAGGCCCACAGCAGTGAGAGTGCGGTGTCCTAGTCACTGGACCACCAGGAAATTCCCTCCATGTCTTTTTAAAAAGAGTTCTTGTTTAGGTATTTTGTAGAATGTCCGTCAATTTGTGTGGTGATTAGACTGCAGTTACAGATTTTGGGGAAGAATTCCAGAGAGGTGATGTGCCCTTCTCATGGTCTTATGTCAGGAGCTACATGATATCAGTATGTCTTATTACTGGTAAAGTTAACCTTAATTATTTGATTCAAGCAGTGTCTGCCAGGTTTCTCCATAGTAAATTTATTACTTTTCCTTTTCTGCAGTCTGTTCCTTAGAAGCAAATTATTGCTTTTTAAATTCTGGTGTACATCAATGTGCATGGGAACATAGTTTAGCAACTCTCTTAATCTTAATTATAGTAATAGTAATAATGTTATCTATCGCATACCCCACCTGCATATTTCTAAACACAAGTGGATTATCTCATTTAATCCTCAGGATACCTCTTTGAAGTAGATACTTTTTTCATGCCCATTTTATAGCTGAGAAGATTGAGGCACAGAGTGCCTTGCCCAAGGTTCAGCAGTTAGCAGTGGAGCCAGATGCTAACATAAGCCTAACTTGAGGGCCAGCATTTAACATGTGCCATATGGTTGTTGTCAGAGCTTAGAATGGGGGTGCTCTCATTTTTTGCCAGAGAAAACAAATGAACACTTCCTATATTTGACAATTCTCTTTTGTTCTTTAAGAAAAATTTTTTTGTTTTTACTTTCAGGAAGATTCCTTGTGTGACTAAAGATTTTAGTCAGCTATGCATGGCAGTAACATTACATTAAAATCATGGAGAACTCCAAGATACTTTGGGGAGCATTGAGGATCTATTTTTGGACTTCTTTCAAAAATAGGACTGAAGGTTAGGACAGAGTATTCAGAAGAGAAAACTGCTTTTGGAGGAGTATTTACTTAAAGAATGGCCCTGAGCCTTCTCCTCCCTGGATTTTTTTAGCCTCTCTTAACCAGGGTGTCATGTTTATCTGTGTGTCTAAACCCCACATGTTCACTTTTGTTTACCACACTAATAACTGCTGTATTACACAGTCAAATGTGTCCCTGAATAGCTTAAATCGGGGGATGACAACTGTGGTTAAATGATAACTCAATATCTGTGAGCCTCTCTTCTGGTAGCAACAGAGCCACTGAAGGTCAGGCTGTGTGGGTGGACATTTGCACATCTTCCCTGTGACTCACTCAGCAGCCTGCCTTTCCAAGGGGAAATAGCAGTATGTGGCTACAAAGCTCTGTTCATCTCCTCCCTTCTGTCTCATGCTGTGTAGATTGGGTATCCCCAAATCCTTGAAATCACATACATAGATGACTTGAATGTATCTAGTCTGCCAAGCTGTTCAGATATGAGTGCAGTTTTTAAAAATAAAGTTTTTGTTTCTAAATGTCTGTTGTAAGCCTGGCCATATATGACAGAGTCCACAGGTTAAACAAGACACTGTTCATCACCCAAAGCCAACCTGGACAGGCACACACATAGAAACTATAGAATTAACTTCCTTAGGAAGGGAGGAGGAAGGCATCTATTTAGAATGAGTCTGATGCTTGCATACAATAACTAGAAAATTTTATAAGAATAGATAATTATTTGGGGTGGTAATAACAGAGGTCAAGTTTATGGGTATCTGGATCTATCTTCAGAAATCAGAGAGGTAAGAATTGGTTTTTTCTCAGACATAGTTTTCTACACATTTGTTATAGAGAAAGTGTTAGGTACAGGAAAATGTAAGGAAGAAAGTGAAAGTAGACCATTCCTATCACCAGAAATACCCACTCTTTTGTTTTGCATAATCTATCTCCTTTCTTCCCTCCCTCTTTTTCTCTTCCTCTCCTAGGCTACAAATACATTGGTAATCCTGCATTTTTTATGTAATACCACATCATAAGGATTTTCCCCACCATTTAAAGAAAAAGGCTTTGCTAATGTGGTGGGAGAAAAATAACTAGTTTTAATTTGCATGCCATTAATATTTTAGTTAGGATTAACATTCTTATGTTGACTGTCAATTTACACGTACCTACAGGGTGTTAGCTTTTCTATTCTTTATCTTACTATAAAATTGGAAACATTACTAAAGCAAACCTCTGATTTCAGATGTCCTAAACGATGCTATATTTGATGAAGATCATGATGAGATGGTGATTGTGAAGGACATAGACATGTTTTCCATGTGTGAACATCATCTAGTTCCATTTGTTGGAAAGGTAAGTTTTTCTATGTTGTCTCCTAACAGTGTTTAAAAGCACAATGACAGTTTTAAAGTTAGGATAATTATATTTTAAATTGTCACCTGCTAATTCCTAATATCCCAGATATTTAGAATTACACATAAACATTTACTCTTTATCAACCCTACTAATCTAATAGCTGGATATTAACAAAATAAAAACAAAGTAGCAGAAGGCCCTCTGGGCAAGCATTTCACAGTAAATACCATGTTAATAGGTTAAAATAATGAGATTAAAGACCATCTTTTTTTTTTAGGTAGCTGCTGCAGGCTCTGAAAACCTTTGCCCTTTATTTTGACTTGATCCAAGATATACTTTTGTATAATATGACATGAGCAGTAATGATTGCAGAATTTCTTGTGGCAGAGGTTATAGTATTAGTGGGTTTAATTTGTTTCCAACCCTTTCTATTTTAGGAAAAATGAATCTGTGAGCTAGATAATGTTATCTAGTTTGCTGTAGTTAAACCTACTTTTGAGAACATGTGGGTTACCAAGAGTTGTCCTTTTCTCTTCCCTCCCCCCGTATCATAATTTTATTTTATTTTGACTTTTTGTTAATAATTTTCAAATAGAAGACTTACAGGAAATAGTGGTATGAATATCTAAACACCCATCACCTAAATTTAATGTGTTAACATTTGCTTCATATTTTTTTGTTAAAGTATTTTTTCATTTTTTATAGAAGTGAAACGTAGAAAAATGCACAAATCATGAGGGTATTTCCTACTACCTCACAGATCAAGAACTAGAACATTATCAGTGTCCTAGAAGCTCACCTTGTGCCCCTTGTTAATCCCTAACCCATCTTGTCCCCACAGGTAACCAGTATATGGATTTGTAACATTATAGATTGATTAGTTTTGCTTGTTTTTCAATTACTATATATAAATAGGTGGGGTCTACAGAATGTACTCTTTTGTGTTTAGCTTCTTTTGTTCCATATTGAAAGAGTCCTTGATGTTAGGTTATTGCCTGTCATTATATTTTCATTGCTATATATAATTCCATTGTACAAACATACCACAATTTATTCTGTTCTTGGAGGACATTTGTATTGTTTCCTCTCTCTCTCTGTTTGGGTTTTTTGGTTGTTGTTGGTGGTGGTTTTTTTGTTTTTGGCTATTACAAACAATACTGCTACCAGCATTCTTTTGGTGCACAGATGCATGCATTTCTTTTTTAAATTTTTATTTATTTTTTAATTTTCTGAATTTATTTATTTATTTATTTATTTATTTATTTTTAATTTATTTACCGAACCACACAGCATGCGGGATCTCAGTTCCCTGACCAGGGATTGAACCTGGGCCATGGCAGTGAAAGCCCAGAATCCTAATCACTAGGCCACCAGGGAACTCACTAATTTATTTTTTAATTTAAGTATAGTTGATTTACAATATTGTATTAGTCTCAGGTGTACAGTAAAGTGATTCAGCTGTATGTATGTGTGTGTGTATATATATATATTTCAGGTTATTTTCCATTCTAGATTATTATAAGATATAGAATATAGTTCCCTGTGCTATACAGTAAATCCTTGTTACCTATGTATTTTATGTATAGTAGTTTGTATCCTAATTTATCCCTTTCCCCTTTGGTAACCATAAGTTTGTTTTCTATGTCTATTAGTCTGTTTCTGTTTTGTCTATACATTCATTTGTATTATTTTTAAGGTTCCACATATAAGTGATATCATATGATATTTGTCTCTCTCTGTCTGACTTACTTCACTTAGTATTGTATTCTCCAGGTCAACCCACGTTGCTGCAAATGGCAATACTTTATTCTTTTTTATATGGCTGAGTCATAGTCCATTGTATACATATACCGTACCTTCTTAAACCAATTGTCTGTTGATGGACACTTGGGTTGTTTCTGTGTCTTGGCTATTATAAATAGTGCTGCTCTGAACATTGTGGTGCATGTATTTTTTTGAGTTAGAGTTTTAATCTTTTCCGGATATATGCCCAGGAGTGGGACTGCTGGATCATATGGTAACTCTAGTTTTTGAAGGAACCTCCATAGTGGTTGCACCAATTTACATTCCCACCAACAGTGTAAGAGGGTTCCCTTTTCCCCACACCCTCTCCAGCGTTTATTATTTGTAGACTTTTTGATTGATGGTCATTCTGATCAATGTGAAGTGATACCTCATTGTGGTTTTGATTTGCATTTCTCTAATAATTAACATGTTGAACATTGTTCATGTGCCTGTTAGCCATCTGTGTGTCTTTGGAGAAATGCCTATTTAGATCTTCTGCCCATTTTTTGATTGGGTTTTTTTTTTCAATATTGAGTTGTATGACTTGCTTGTATATTTTGGATATTAACCCCTTGTCGGTCACATCATTTACAAATATTTTCTCCCATTAGGTAGGTTGTCTTTTTATTTTGTCGATGGTATTCTTTGCTGTGCAAAAGCTTGTAAATTTGATTAGGTCCCATTTGTTTATTTTTGCTTTTATTTCTTTTGAATTGGGAGACTGATCTAAGAAAATATTGCTATGACTTATGTCAGGGAATGTTTTGCCTATGTTCTCTTCTAGGAGTTTTATGGTGTCATGTCTTATATTTAGGTCTTTAAACTATTTTGAGTTTATTTTTGTGTACAGTGTGAGGGAGTGTTCTAATTTCATTGATATACATGTAGCTGTCCAGCTTTCCCAACACCACTTTTTGAAGAGATTGTCTTTTCTCCATTGTATATTCTTGCCTCCTTTGTCGTAGATTAATTGACCATAAGTACATGGGTTTATTTCTGGGCTTCCTGTCCTGTTCCATTGATCTATGTGTCTGTTTTTGTACCAATACTATGCTGTTTTGATTACTATAGCTTTGTAGTATTGTCTGAAGTCTGGGAGAGTTATGCCTCCAGCTTTGCTCTTTTCCCTCAGGATTGCTTTGGCATTTCTAGGTCTTTTGTGGTTCCATATAAATTTTAGTATTACTTGTTCCAATTCTGTGAAAAATGTCATGGGTATTTTGATAGGGATTGCCATTAAATCTGTAGATTGCTTGGAGTAGTATGGCCATTTTAACAATATAAATTCTTCTAATCCAAGAGGATGAGATATCTTTCCATTTCTTTGAATCATCTTCAATTTACTTACTTGATCAATGTTTTATAGTTTTTAGCGTATAGGTATTTCACCTCCTTGGTTAAATTTATTCCTAGGTTTGTTTTTTTTTTTAATTGGATGTGATTTTAAACAGAATTTTTTAACTTTCTCTTTCTGATATTTCATTGTTAGTGTAAATAAATGCAACAGATTTCTGTATATTAGTCTCGTATCCTGCTACCTTGCTGATTTCTTTTATTCTGATGGTTTTTGTGTGGAGTCATTAGGGTTCTCTATATAGAGAACTGTGTCATCTGCAAATAGTGACAGTTTACCTCTTTACTTCCAATTTGGGTACCTTCTCTTTTTCTTATCTGATTTCTGTGGCTCAGACTTCCAATACTATGTTGAATAGGAGTGGTGAGAGTGGGCATCATTGTCTTGTTCCTGAATTTAGTGGGAAGGCTTTAAGCTTGACACTGTTGAGTATTATATTGGCTGTGGGTTTGTCTTAAATGGCTTTTATTATGTTGAGATATGTTCCCTCTATATCCACTTTGGTGAGAGTTTTTGTCATGAGTGGATGTTGAATTTTATCAAATAATTTTTCTGCATCTATTGAGATAATCATGTGGTTTTTGTCTTTCCTTTTCTTAACGTGGTGTATCACATTGATTTGTATGTTGAACCATCCTTGCAACTCTGGAATGAATCCAACTTGATCATGTTTTATGATCCTTTTTATGTATTATTGGATTCAGTTTGCTAACATTTTGTTGAGGATTTTTGCATCTATATTCATCAAAGATATTAGCCTGTAATTTTCTTTTATTTGTAGTGTCTTTGGTTTTGATATTAGGGTGATGGTGGCTTTCTAGAATGAATTTGAGAGTGTTTCCTCCTCTTCAGTCTTTTGGAATAGTTTGGGAAGGATAGGTGTAAGTTCTTCTTTGTATGTTTGGTAGAATTTCCCCAGTGAAGCCATCAAGTCCTGGACTTTTGTTTGCAGGGAGGTTTTGTTTTTAAATTTTTTATTACAGATTCTGTTTCACTTCTAGTGATTGGTCTGTTCAAATTATCTTTCTTCTTGACTCAGTTTTGGCAAGCCATAGGTTTCTAGAAACTTGTCCTTTTCTTCCAGGTTGTCCAATTTGTTGGTATACAACTGTTTATAGTATTGTCTTATGATTTTTTTTTTTTTTTTTGTATTTCCACAGTATTGGTTGTTATTTCTCCTCTTTCACTTCTTGTATATTTGGGTCCTCTCTCTTTTCTTCTTGGTGAGCCTGGCTAGAAGTTTGTCTATTTTATCTTTTCAAAAAACCAGCTCTTGGTTTTATTGATCTTTTCTGTTTTTTTAAAATCTCTATTTTATTTATTTTCTTTCTGATCTTTCTGATTTCCTTCCTTCTGCTGACTTTGGGTTTTGTTCTTCTTTTTCTAATTCTTTAGGTGATAGGTTAGGTTGTTTGAGATTTTTCTTATTTGAGGAAATCCTGTATTGCTATGAACTTCTCTCTTAGAACTGCTTTTGCTGCATTCCATAGATTTTTGTAAGGTTGTGTTTTTGTTGTTTGTCACAAGGTATTTTCTGATTTCTTCTTTGATTTCATCATTGACCTATTGGGTTTTTAGTAGCATATTATTTAGCCTCCATGTGTTTTTTTTTGTTTTGTTTTTTTCCTGTTTTTCTTTGTGGTTGATTTCTCATGTCATACCATTGTGGTCAAAAAAGATGCTTGAAATAATTTCTGTCCTCTTAAATTTGTTGAGGTTTGTTTTATGACCTAGTATATGGTCTATTCTAGAGAATGTTCCATGTGTGCTTGAAAAGAATTTTTTTTTTAATGTAATGTCCATCCTATAGATATCAGTTAAGGCCAACTGGTCTAGTGTCATTTTAGGACCTCTGTTGCCTTATTGATTTTCTGTCTGGAAGATCTATACATTGATGTCAGTGAGGTGTTAAAAGTCTCCTACTATTATTGTATTCCTGTCACTTTCTCCCTTTGTTAGTATTTTTATATATTTAGGTATTCCAGAATGGGTGCATATATGTTAATGAGTATAATATCCTCTTCTTGTATTGATCCCTTTATTATATAATGTCCTTGTCTTTCTTTATGGACTCTGTTTTAAAGTCTATTTTGTCCAATATGAGTATTGCTACCTCTGTTTTCTTGTCATTTCTATTTGGATGAAATATCTCTTCTCATCCCTTCACTTTCAGTCTGTGTGTGTATTTTGCCCTGAAGTGAGTCTCTTGTAGGCAGCGCATTTTAGTTTCTTGTCTTTTTATTGTCTGCCACTCTATGTCTTTTGACGGGAGCATTTAGTCCATTGACATTTAAAGTAATTATTGATCGGTGTGTACTTATTGCCATTTGAAACCTTGTTTTCCAGTTGATTTTGTAGTTCTTCTTTGTTCATCTCTATGTTTTTCCTTTTGTGGTTTGATGTTTCTTTTTTATATTATGCTTGAGTTCCTTTCTTTTTTGGTTGTTGTGAATCTGTCGTATGTTTTTGATTTGTGGTTATCCTGGTTTTCAAGTATGTTGACCCATAACTATATCTACTTGCTTTAAACTGATAGTCATATCATATAAGTTTGAACATGTTCTAAAAGATCTACATTTTTATACTCCCCTTTCCCATATTTTATGGCTTTGATGTCCCATTTTACATCTTCATGTTTATTCTTTTGCTGTTAATTGTAGTTATAATTGCATTTACAAATTTTTTTGATTTTTTTGCAGTGTAAATAATGTAAACATTATTTACAATGTCATCTTAGTTTCAGGTGTACAGCACAGTGATTCAGTTATTGTTTTTTAATCTATGTACTGGCTTATTTAAGTGATCTTCAATCCTTTTATATATTTGCTTTTCTTTTTTTATATATTTATTTTATTTTTGGCTGCATCAGGTCTTAGTTGTAGCATGTGGGATCTTTCATTGCGGCATGCAGGCTCTTCATTGTGGTGCTTGGGCTTCTCTGTAGTTGTGGCACACAGTCTCCAGAACGCATAGGCTCTGTAGGTGCGGCACACAGGCTCATTAGTTGTGGAGCATGGGCTCAGTTGCCCCATGGCATGTGGGATCTTAGTTCCCTGACCAGGGATCGAACCCACGTCCCTTGCATTGGAAGGTGGATTCTTAACCACTGGACCACCAGGGAAGTCCCATATATTTGCTTTTCCTATTGTGATTTTTCCCTATCCTATAGATTTTTTTTTTAATTGAGAACATTTTTTTAAATTAATTAATTTAATTTTGGCTGCATCGGGTCTTCACTGCTGCACACAGGCTTTCCCTAGTTGCGGCGAGCGGGGGCTACTTGTTGCAGTGTGCGGGGTTCTCATTGTGGTGGCTTCTCTTTGTTGCGGAGCATGGGCTCTAGGCGCACAGGCTTCAGTAGTTGTGGCGCACAGGCTGTAGAGCACAGGCTCAGTAGTTGTGGTGCATGGGCTTAGCTGCTCCGCGGCATGTGGGATTTTCCCAGACCAGGGCTCGAACCTGTATCCCCTGCATTGGCAGGTGGATTCTTAACCACTGCACCACCAGGGAAGTCCCCTTATAGATCCTTGCTTCTCTGCTATTTAGAGAAAACCATTCAATATTTCTTTAAGGGTAGGTTTAGTATTGCTGAATTCTTTTAGTTTTTGCTTGTCTGAGAAATTCTTTATCTCTCCTATTCTAAATTATATTCTTGCTGGGTAGAGTTGCAGGTTTTTCCCTTTCAGGACTTTGAATATATCATGCCACTCCCTTCTGGCCTGCAAAGTTTCTGCAGAGAAATCTGCTGCTAGCCTTATGGGGGTTCCCTTGTAACTGTTTTTCTCCTGCTGCCTTTAGAATCCTTGCATCAACCTTTGCCACTTCAATTATGATATATCTTGGTCTGGGTCTGTTTGTGTTCATCTTGTTTGGAACCCTCTATCCTTCCTGTACCTGAATGTGTTTCATTCTTTAGGTATGGAAAGTTTTCAGCCATAATTTCTGATACATTTTTGATCTTCTCTCTTTTCTCCTTCTGAAACCCCTGTTACGAGTTGGTTGGCACACTTTATATCATCCCATAGTTCTCATATGGTGCTTTCATTTTTTTGTTTGTTTGTCTTTCCGTCTGCTGTTCTGATTGGATGATTTCCAGATTTCCATTATTCTATCTCAGATCACTTATTTGTTCTGTTTTATTGCTTCTAGATTGGTTTTTATCTTGGGAATTGAGTTGTCTAATTTTGATTGATTCCTCTATAGTTTCTAGTTCCTTGTTACAGTGATCTGCATTTCCATCTATAATCCTTTAGCATTTTTATTACCTATTTTTTAAACTTGGGGTCTAGTTGACTGGTAAAGCCTGTTTCATTATTAGTTCTTTCAGGGGATTTCTCTTGTCCTGTTAATTGGGAGTAGTTCCTCTGCTTTTTCATTTTACTTAACTGTTTCTCCTAAATTCATAAAGTTAATCTACTGTGGTCTTGAAGGGCTGTTTTAATGTGGGAGTGTCCCTGTGTAGACTGTGTGAGTCCTGTATTTTTGATGCAAGGGCTGTTTTTGGTATGCATGCCAGCCACGTCTTTCCTCAAAGTGTACTGGCCGTCATCCTCCTGATAACGGATGTGATTGGTGGTGTGTCCAGAGCCTGAGCTGGATGTTGGGTGGGGCCTCCTCTTTGCTCCGTGGCTGTGACACACGGGGTAGGGTGTGCTCCCCAGTGGTTGGAGCAGAAGCCCAGAGGGTCAGGTTCAGTAAGGCTCCACGGCCCTTGAATGCATGCCCTGTCTCAAAGCATGTGGCTGCTGAAGCAGGTGAAGCCCACATGGTCACAGTGAACCCAGGCACCGCCCACGCAGGTGTCTGCACCTCTGCTCAGCAGCAGCCCAAGGCCATGTCCCTTTCTCCGTTGTGTTCGTCCCGGGCCTAGCTCTAGGCTGTGATGTGGAGCGGGCTGGTGCAGGGGGCCAGGGTGCGATGGCTGCAGGAATCCAGGTGGTTGTGCTGCTGCCTGGGACCTGGGCTGCCTCTGTGGTGGACCTCTTCCAGGACCTATCTGCCCCAGATCTGGCACCGAGCTGTAGTGTGGGGTGGGCGGACCTGGAGTGCTCCTGGCAGGTAGTGAGCCACTGTTTACTCCTCCCCAGAGGCTGTCCACCCAAGACGTTTCTGTGGTGCCACCCAGTGTGTGTGCTGACCAAGCCTGCCATGGCTGGACTGCCCCTACCATGTGAATGCTGACAGTAGACTTTGAGGTTTGGCCCTGACCACACCCCAGGCCCTCTGGACTGTCTCTTTGCAGCTAGGCTGGGTCCTCTCTCAGGACTTGTCCATCCGGGATTCAGTGCCTAAGCCCTGTGTGTACTAGCAGCACCCCTCCCAGCCCTGGCAAGTGTTTTGGACTGGAAGTGTGGCCAGGTGGGTGCCAGCGGTGCCCTCTCTCCCCTGATTGCTTGCTGGCCAGCCAGCTTGTACACTCCTTGCAAGCAGAGTCCAGGCCCCTCTAGCCCCTCTGTCTATTCCAGCAAACCTCCCAGTAGGCAAGGGGGCCCCTCAGGGCTTGGGCCTGCCCCTGTGGACCTTCCCTCCTTCACAGATCCCTCCCAGGGGCACCGGTCCTGTCCTGATGCCTTTTTTTTCATCCTACCTGGTTACACAGAGAACTTTCTTACAGCTTTGGTTATATAAGAAGTCTGCCAGTTTCCAGTTGGTTTTCTGTATGAATTGTTCCATGTGTAGATGGATTTTTGATGTGCTTGTTGGGGGAGATGAGCTCTACGCCCTTCTGCTCCGCCATCTTGATCCTCCTCTTGCATGCATTTCTATTGGAATATACCTAGGAGTGGATGCACAGGGATACAGGGTATACCTGTGTTCAACTGATTAAAGACAGACTTTGTTTTCCAAATTGGTTGTACCAGTTTACATTTCATATACTCTCATGAGTCCTAGTCACTTCACATCCTCATCAACATTTGGCACTTTCAGTCTTTTTAAGTTTAGTATTCTGATGTGTGTGTAGTGGTATCTCTTTTTAAAACCTTTTATTACAGAAAATTTCAAACATATCTAAGAATAGGTATATTAGTATATAATGTTCCATGTTCCCATCAACCAGTTTCAACAGTTATCCGTAAAGGACCAATCTTGTTCTATATACATCCCCCACTGGACTATTTTGAAGCAAATCCTAGATAACATTGGTTTTTTTCTATAATTTCTTCCAGCGTATTTCTCTAAAAGATAAGGATTTTTTTAAGAAACATAACTGATTTGATTATCAACCTAAAAAGTTGGCAGTAAATCCTTCAATATACTGAAGTATGTTATAGACAACACGACTCTTCATTACTAATTATTACTACCTATCTCTAAAATATTCTTACTTATCCTCAGTAGCACTACCATAGACAAAAGTAACAGTAATTCCTAAATAGCATCTAATAACTAACTGATATTTACATGTTTCCAGGTGTCTCAGCTGTCTTGTTGGTTTAAACCAGAATCCAAATAAGGGTTACACATTTGCTCTCGCATTGCATTTGGTTGTTATGCATCTTAAGTCTGTTAATCTACAATAGTCTCCTCTGCCAGCCCCACCTCCAGCCCCACCCCAATGACGTTCTTTACTGGAGAAACTAGGCCAGTTGTTCTGTAGAGTGTCTCAGTTTCTGGATTTGCTCCATTCAATCTCTGCATTTTTCTATAAACTGGATTAGATCTAAAACCTCCTAAGTTTAAGGTTAAACATATTTGACAAGAGTAGTTCATCGGGGTGCTGAGGATTCCGTGTTCCATCACATGAGGAGGCATATATGGTCTGGTAGTCCCACAACTAATGATGCTGGGCCGTGACAGCAGGGCTATGGATTTTCAGAAATGAGGGAACCTTTGAGCTCATGGCTACCTTTTATTTTAAGTGAGAATATCAGGCCCAGGAAGCTGTGAATTGTCCAAGAGGACATAGGGAGTTAGTGACTTGGCTGGGGTCAGACCCAGGAACTTGATCCTGTACTCAGCCTCTCTCCACTATATCCTCCTACCTTCTGCTCTGATTACTTCTGTGTCTGTATTCTTACTAACTCGGTTTTTAAACATATTGTTCAGTGATGATTGCCTAAAGTGGCCACTTACAGGAATTCCCTGGTGGTCCAGTGGTCAGGACTCCGCGCTTTCACTGCCGAGGGCCCAGGTTCGATCTCTGGTCAAGGAACTAAGATCCCACAAGCTGCACGGCGTGGCCAAAAAAAATAAAAAGTGACCATTTAGATGACAGGATCTTTGGGAAGACTAAAAATAGTATAAACAAATAAATTATAGCTCTGTATATAAGTGTATAAATTTCAAGTGGTACTTCGGTACCTTGGTTCTATGGGAAAGTTTCAACTCTAATTTTTCTTTGAAATACCCAATGTTCAGGTGCTACTTAACTTTCTCCTTCTGCTGAGCAGGAAGGCAATGAATTGGTATTCTCAGACTCCCAAAGCATAGTGCCTAATAGATGGAAAAAAAAAAAACAAAACCACTAATTACTCCTGGATTATTCAAGTGTACAGTAAATATTAGGTGAACAAATGCAACAAATGCTGGCAAACCATGATGCAAATGAGTTGATCATTTTATATTAGGTAAATTGATTGCCTATAAGTGACCATTTATTAATCTTTTTGGAGAACTAATATTCTCTCATACTTAACACTTGGCTGAAAGACATGTAACTTCTTCATATTAGATATTAATCAGTGCTTTTTAAGATTATAGAAATGGCTTTGCCTTATCGTAGGTCCTACAAGAACTTAGGTCTTAGGATCCAGATTCTTTCTGAGTCACAACTTGTAGCTGTGTCCTTTTCTTCCTGTCAGGAGGATGGTGTTCTCTAGCAGCTTAGAAATGGGACTGCCCAGGATGGCAAAGAGCACAGAGACCCTCTTTCTGTGCAACAGGGCAAGATTTTTAAGGCCACCATGATGTGTAGAATGGCAATATTTATACTTACAGTTTCAGCCATTTAAAGGAGGTTTTCTTAGCTACATTTTAATGTTGCTGTGGGATAATTAGAACTTTCCTGAGAAAGTGTCCCCTCAACAGAGGAAAGATTTTAAGAATTGCATCAAGAGTTTAACTTCACCAGGAAATACCACGATTGTACTTCAAATTTGTCATTTTATTAATAGTCATTCTTATTTTCCTTTTACTTAATTTATGTGATTTTTTAACTGCTTATGTAAGTGCTTCATTTTCTATGTCTTAAAGCTTCTAGATGTTTTAAAAATATGTTTTCATTGTGTTGAACTGCATTCTAAGTATACTGTATTATGTTTCCTTTCGTCACAAAGAAGTACTGTGTTTTCACTTAGCTCATGATTTCTGTCTCTTCTCTGAAGGTCCATATCGGTTATCTTCCTAACAAGCAAGTTCTTGGCCTCAGCAAACTTGCTAGGTAAGTATGACTGTGTAGTGAATAAGATGACAGGTTTACAGGACCTGCCCCTACATGGTGAGAATCTTATCAGGCTTTGTCTCTTGATCAGTGTGGATCTAACTTGAAAGGTACATTCCAACTTACTTCATAGTTGCAGAGACAATATATAGACAATAAGTATAGTCTAAGACAGACTAAGAGGACCTGAAAACACAAATGCCCTTTCCTTCTTGCTCCCCTATTGCCTGCCTTCCTTCTCCACCTCCCACCTGCACATCCTTGAAGCCTTACCTCACACTTCGCTGACTGGAGAGGACCTGAGGGTGCATTCAGTTCAGCCCCCATTCTTTAAGGGTGGTTTAGCTAACTGCAGGGGAGAGGAAACCGGCACAGAGGTCTAACTGCACTGCACTTTGAAGTGGGGGCCTCAACCCTGCCTTCCACTGTACCTGGGTACCTCCACACATCTCTGCATCCTGTAGGGCCAGTTGGTTCACATCTGGTTCTGTTGCTTCTACAGACCCAAGACCATGCCTTCCTTGGCTTTTTCAGCTTTTTTTTTTTCCCCCTCAGCTCTATTCTGGGACAATACTAACTCTCTCTTTATTTCTCTTTCTGGTACAGTCTTTTTTCATTCTTTGTCCTGTGGGTTCTGGCCTTTGCTACCATTTTTGAGTTTTAGGAAAGAGTGGTGATATATACAAGCATGGTCTCCTGTGTTTAACTAGAAGTCAAACTGAGGGTCAGTGTTCATATATCTCTGATAGGGACAATAAACTACTGGGGACTAGACCTAAATACCCTTTTGTGTAGTTTCCTTGTATAGAGTTAGCGAGTTGTGGGTGATGGGGAAATATTGGGAGGTGTATGTGTTAAAGGAGAGTTAAAATGAAGGAGTAGGTAACGAAATGCCAAGAGTCACCAAGAGTCCCCCTCCTTCTAAAAATAAGCCAAGCTAAGTTTGGATAACTTGATTGAGGTGAAAGTGACCATATCAAAATTGGAATAAACATACCTTTGTGACCAACTGACTATCTGTGGCTCTGATATGTTCCTGCTTCTTCTCCACTTAGACAATCCTGAAATGGTGGTCCAGATCTTTTTCAATTCTGTGTTGGACTCTGTAAACACCACCCCTGCAATCTGATGCCTGGTCTCCACAGCTGTTCTTTTTACTTTGTTTTCATTTCCACTTTCTTACTCATTTCTTCTAGGGATTAAGGAGAAAGTAGGTAGAATAGAGAAATTTAACTTCCCTAGTTTCTGACTAGTTTCCCTAGTTTTATTCCTACTCGGCAATCTCACTACCAGATAGGACTACTTGGTACCATGAAAGGATGTTATTACATCATAACTATAATTGCTTCACTGCAATCAGGCTCTTAATACAAATACGCAAACATGTTGGTGCCTTTCAGTGATCTGTACCCAATGGCGGTGCCAAGGAGTGGCTGAAAAATAGTATTGGTGGTGATGGGGGTAATCAACCTTATTATAATTTCTATTAGCAACCTCCTCTCCAATAACTTACTCCCAAGTGATAAAGTTATATCAGCTGAATACAAGTGTCTTTATTATAATTGATTATTCTTACTGTTTTATAATACATAGTCTAAGATCAGCAGGCTTGCTGTGCAAACATAGCTGTAGGCTCACTCCCCTGGTTCCCTCTCTTCCAGCAAGATTGCCAATCCTCCACCTTATATAGAAATCCTGGCACTGCTCCTGCCTGTATCAGACTGCCCATGTGTGAAAGGTGTAGCATAGACAGTTTTCACATTATAAAAAGCTTGGCAGACCACACTAGGCCATGGTCTTAATGTAAGCAGTCTTCTCTAGAAGACCACACTATATAGGCCATGGGTAACACTTTATAGAAATGGATTCGAGAGTGATCTAGTGAGATCTTGGAAAAAGTGGTGGCTTGGGGGTAGAAGGGAATAGTCTTTGGTTATTTCCTTTCCTAGTGAAAGGAAAAGCTCTCCAATAATTAAGCTTTTATGAACAATACAAAGGAGTTAATTATTAGCATGGGGATTTGTCCTTACACCAATAGGATTAAAACATAAGAAAAAAAAAAGGAGCAGTAAACCAAAGAACTGAACTCAGATATTTTGTAAAAATTTTGAATAAAGGGTCTATTAAATGAAACAGGAGACTAAGATATTATCCAACTTCTTATTCCTTATAAGAAGTTGGAATATTTAGGGAATGAAGAGGAATAAATAAGGCTAAATGTCTTAGCAAAACTTCACTGCTCATTTTAATCTTGTATGTGAAGTTTGTTATATGCTTGCCTTTAAACGAATGACCTTTCAGTGCCAGGGAAGTCAAATATCAAACAGTAAAGCTTTAAGTAACAAGAAAATGCCAAAAGTGAGTTGATCTGGTGTAACTCTAGTAGAATTCTAGAGTAAATTTAGTTTGAATAGAAATTCCTTTTGTTGCTGAAAATCCATTGAACATGTATTCATTTTCTTGAATTAGAAAATTGAGTGAACACAATTAAATCTTGAATATAGAATTGTAGTGCCTCAGGTAGCCATGGTTCAACTGTTGGGCACCTACTGTGAAAGGACAATATGCCAGTTATCGTGGCTGCTAGAGAGAAGTAGGACAGAGCCACTGCCCTCAAGGAGAGTGGACAGTACTCGGCAGCAGGTGCCACAGACGTGCCTGGTTAGGAGGTCTGAGTTCAGAGAAGCCAAGATGGCTGTGGCCTGGCAGGACTGAGGAGACCCAGAGGTAGAGGGCTGAACAGAATTCTGAACAGAAGAGAAATTCCTGTAGGTATAGTTAATGCATAAACAAAGGCAAATCAGAGGGTAGGAGCAAGGCATCTTCCAGTGGATGGGGAGCAGGTTGATTGATACAAGAGATTTAGGCAGAGGTGACTGGGAGATAGTTAACAAGGGTAGATTAGGTCACAAAGGGAACATTAGATTACAAAGGGAACATTGTTTTCCTGTTTCTCTATGCTATAAAAGTAACATACCAGTTAAACTTAAATACAGATGAGTGAGTAAAGGGAAAACTTTTCTTTCCTATTTCCATTCCCCACTAGAGATCTTTCACCATCCTCCTGGAAGATTTCAATGCAAACACGAACATGTAGCCTTAAAACTACTAGCTAAACAAGGCAAAAGGGGATCATATCCTACATTCTATACTACTCTTTTTTTAAACTTAAAATACCTTGAAATTCCTTGGACATCTTTTAGTCTAAAAAAGTTCCTTTCAATGGCTACATAGTATTTCTTTAATATAATTCATTTAACCAGTCTTTGATATAAGTATAGCCTACAGTTTGAGACTACTGTCAAAAATGGGAAAAAGAAGAACTTTGGTGAACACGTTCTTATCTATTTCCTTACTTTGAGTCTGTAACATTGGAGTAGGATTTGCTGGGATAAGGGTAGCTAAATTTTTGATATTACCAAATTGCTCTCCAGAAAAGATCATACTGATCTATACTCTAATAATAAGATTAAAGGTGTGTGTTTCTCTACCCTTTTGCCAACACTGGCAAACATTGAAGAGTGTGAAACCCAAACAGGTAAGTAAAAAATGGTACCCGTTGTTTTAATTTGCATTTAATCGGGTGAAGCTGAATTTTTTCAGAAACTTCCTGCTCTTTGTCTTGGCTAATTTTTCCATTGGGTTGCTTGTCTTTTTATTACTGATCTGTATGAGCTCTCTGAATATTAAAGCTGCAAATAATTTTTCCAGGCTTGTCATTTGTCTGTTTTCTAGTAGTATTTTTCATGAGGTTTAAAACCTATGTAGCCATAGGTTTTTTGGGGTTATTTTTATGGCTTTATTTTTATATTTAGATCTTTGCTTCATCTGGAAATGTATTTTGGGGCAAGGAGTAAGGGGGAATCCATCCATTGCTGTTGTATGCTCACTGACCCCCTGTAACACCTCCACTTCCCTCGCATCATCACCACACTGCCTTCTTGCTATCCTCGCTGCCACTCTCTGGGCCTTCATGTTCCTCCTGGGTTATGTGTTAAATTCCTAAGTCCTGTCCTCTCATCTCTTAGGATCCTTAAATCTGCTCTCATATGCTGCTAGGATGTTCTTTCTCAAGTGTGGATTTGGCAATGCTGCCCCTTCGCAGCTCCATAGCTTTTAATAAAGTTCAAGCTTCTTACCTTAGCTGACAAGTCCCACTGTGATCTGGCTCTATTTCTTGCTCTTCTTTCACTTTTTGCTCTAACCACACTTGAGAATTTGCAGCCCAGTGTCAAGTCTAGCTTGTCAAGTTATATGAAGGCATCAGGAATACTTCTAAGGTTTGCAAGGGTTAAATTATACCATCCATGGGTTCTTCCTGCAAAAGTATCACCAGATTACTTTCCCAGTTGCCAGAGGAGGAAGAGGAGAGAAAGCATAATGCAAGAGAAAACAGAGGATCGAGCACAGAGGTTATAAGACCAGTAAGTAGGCTATGTAAATAAGCTGTCCACTGGGTTAAATCTAGTCTCCAACCGTGTCCCCCTTTTAAAATAATAAAATGTTAATAAAAATCAAGGCAAAATTTGTCAAAGGGGATAAAGTGAGTCCTCTTATTTTGAGAAGGTTGTATAATAAAAGTGGTCATGAATCTTCATCAAATGGGCTCAAAACAAAACATGAACTGGCTGAAATGCATAGAGAAACTGACAAACCTGGAAGGAGTAGGAACACTAATTACCTCTCAGTCTTTGAGGTGGACAAAAAGGATGTACACAGCAGAGTAATAGAATTTTGGCCAAAAGGTAAGCTTAAACTTAAGAAAATTGAACAGGCTGTTGTGTAACAAGAAAACTAGAAATTCAAGATTAAAAACCCAACTATTTACAAGTCAAAATTTAAAAAAATTCCTTAGACATGATAAAAAATCATGATGCTAACACTACATAAATTGTATACAATCTTTACTACAAAGCCATTCTTTGGAACTAACACCAACCCTCCCCAAACTCTTCCAAAAGATTTAAGAGGAACCCTTCCAAACTCATTTCAAGACATTATCCTGATACCAAACCAGACAAGGCCACTACAAGAAGAAAATTACAAGCCAATACCCCTGATTAATATAGATGCAAAAATCCACAATATATTAGCAGACTGAAATCAGTTAATTCATTAAGAGGATCACACACTATGATCAAGTGGGATTTATTCCAGGGGTGCAAGGATGGTTCAACATTTGCAAACCAATCAATGTGATACACCACACTAACAAAATGAAGGATAAAATCATATCATCTCATTAGATGTAGAAAAGCATTTGACAAAATTCAATATCCATTCATGATAAAAACTCAGAGTAGAAAGGCAACCTACCTCATTGCCTGTGTAATAAAGGCTATATATGACAAGCCCACAGCTAACATCTTACTCAATGGTGACAAGCTGAAAGCATGAAAATCTATCATAAGTTGCTTATAAGTCTGAGAGAATAATTCTATTTAGAAGTGAGGGGTTATATAACTAAGAATATGCTTTAAAAACTTTAAAAAACAGGTTAAAGAAAAAGATGGACAGGAGTGAAGCAAGCATTAGAAAACCTGGATCAGCTAGTAACCATTAGTAAAAGTCAAATTAATGTTGGGAGAGGGGTGGAGGGGAAGGGGCTGGACCCAGTCAATTTACCAGGCATTCTTTCAAACTTCTAAGTAACCACTAGTTTTCATGTTGTGTAAGTAATTCAAGAGCATGGAAAAACCTGAAAAGCTATACCATTAATTAGATGAAGCTGTCTGTCCCTGATAACAAAGCCTGATAAAGCTGTTAATTATAGACTACCCTCAATTATGAGTAGTCGTAAAAATCCTAAATATCAAAAAACCTACTTCAGTAGGCTACAAGTACTGTTTTCATCATCCAAGGAGCTTTACTTCAAGAATACAAAAATAGGTTACATTAAAATTTGAGAACTACTGATTCCAAGAGTATGGTAAACTAGATTGTAATGATATCTTGGTATAGCATACTAAGATATCATGTGTACTAACATTTCACACATTGGGGGAAATATGAAGCAGTTATTGTAAGAATCCACAGGAATTACCCAGCACTGGGGCCAAAGTCAGGGTTTTGTCCTCCCTATTCTCCCCTAATTATTCTGGGGATAGCAGGAAGAACCACTCCTAGGCACATAGTCACTCAGGTGTGGGGTCAGAATTCACATTACCTGTGTGGTCCTCAAAAAACCCAAGGCAATTATTTAAGATGTCACTAAGGAGGTAGCCTTCTAGCACCTAGCAGAAACAAGTGCGTGTTTGGATAGTTTTATCCAGGCTTCAAAGAATTCCCACAAATGTTCCTAAGAGCATGTGTTCACTGAAAGTAAAAGAAAGTCACCATGTGCCAGATTCAGCTAAAACAATTGGTCAAATAGGGCAGATACCAGAGTTATCAGAAAGATGTGATAATGGAATCCGAAGTCCAGTACACTCACATCAAACAGATTTGGCACAGCTGAAAATGAGTTAACCCGAAGAAAGGTCTGAAGAAACTGCATGGAATACAACACAGACAGGTGGGAAGTATGAATGAGAGTGTAAGACATGGAAGACTAAGAAGGTATAATATGCCGTTCATTGAAATTCCTGGGGGTAAGAGGCAATGGGGTAGGTGTAGTATTAGAGAAGTTAACAGCTGAGACGTTTCCAGAGCACATGCAGCCTATCAGTCTTCAGATTCAGGAAGCCTAATGGATCCCAAACAGGACAAATGAAATTAAACCCCCGTCTAGACACAACATAGGCAAGAGTGCACATACTCAAATACCATAAAAGCAGCCACACTGAAAAGTGTTACCTACAAGGTAACAGCAATTAGACTGACCGTTGATTTGCCTATGGCAGTACTGAAAGGCAGATAAATGTCAGTGTCAAACTAGAATTCTATTCCCAATAAGTACCTCTCAGCAAGTTATCTTGACAGATAAGGGCAAAATAAAGTTTTTTTTTAAATTCAGTGAAGCTATATGTTGGGCTGCACCTTACAGGCCTGCATGCTCTGTAGTTGCCCAGCCTCAAAACTGAAGAAAGAACCTAGAAACATCAACAGTTTAGTGGACAGAGGGATCTTCCTAGTCCGAAGAAAGGTCCTGGAGTGACACCTCGCCGTGCTTGGCAACAACCTTCACTACTCGGGGTAGAAGGCTACCACTTATAGGGGAAATTGATGTCAGGTTGGCTCATCAGTTACCAGGGAAACTGGCGGCTAGGGCAGGGGGCAAGCACAAAGGCGGTAACTGATGAAGCCCTATGACTAGGAGGATTGGCTAGTCATGTGAGTGAAGCAGGGACTGATCAAGCAAGAGGACAGCCATCTTGAATGGCTTGACCATACCGTCTACCCTTACATACCCTGCACGACCCTTACAATCTTGGTCACCCCTCTTCCTCAGAGTCTCTTTCCAAAAGTAGCAGCCCCACACTCATAGCTCATCTGACTGCACTGGGCTGGCTGGTGAACACAGACAAAACTCAAGGACCTGGAATAGCTAGAAAATATAAGCATACCCCAACTTACCACCCCTAAACAATTACAGACACAGGCTTTAGGGATACTAACTCAGGGGCAGGCTCATTTTGCAGCGAGCCCACTGTTGTCACCCAGCCCTGGAACAGATTCCCTCCCCTCAGGCAAGGGACAAAATATAAGATGTTTAACAGGCACAATACAGGGGAGGTCATGACCATTAAGCAAAACATAAGCAATAATAGCATCCTGAGACAACGTGGTTTTTGTCCTGGCCTGTGGGACCACACCACCTGTCCACCCTCAGTCCCCACAGCCGTGCCTAGTATTGGAGAGGTGGTGTAACAACGCTGCCTTTCTCCAGTAGGGGCCCAGATTAATTACCTCAGCAGTCTTAGGCGGGGCTGGGTAGGAGACAGGTGAAATCGCTAAGTCCCTTTCTAATCCTATTCCCCAATGGGGCGGCAAACCCAAACCACCTGGGACTTACTGTCAGTTCCAGGGCCATTTTATAATGTGTTCCCCTTGGGGTTAGATCCTGTGACAAGGGCAAAAATGAGTTATTGTCCTGTGGTCAACAGCTGAACTCAGATGGTGTTGACTGGTTACCTCTGGGTGAACATGACATAGGCACTGGGACCATTGATCCTGGGATGTTCAGTTATAGTTTGTAGGGCTTGAGTTAGCTTCCTGGCCCATGCGTTGAGAGAGCCGGTTTCCCATCTCAGTTGTTAAGTAGTCCATTCAGCCTTTCAATTAGCAGGCAGCAGTGAGGTTGTAGGGCAGGTGGAAATGCCAGCGTGTCGTTTCTATCAGCCCATTCCTGAACTTCACAGCTGGCAAAGTGGATTCCTTGGTCACTATCGATGTTCACGAGGGTCCTGTGTGTCACAAGCAGCTGTTCTAGACCCCAAATCATGGTTTTGTGCATTGCTCGATGACCCGGGTAGGCCTTTTGTAGCGTCTTCCACTTACTGTAATGCACTGCAGACTGCATATGGCTGTTGTTCCATGACACTATATGGTTGCTCCACCCCCTTCCACAGCTGGGACCAGAAGCCCATGGGTACTCGTATTAGTTTGCCGTTGCCACAGACCCCCAACCAAATCCTCCCAGGTAACTGGCCACGTCCAATTCGCAAGCCTGCCCCTGAGTTAGTATCCCTAAAGCCTGTGTCTGTAATTGTTTAGGGATGGTGAGTTGGGGTATGCTTATATTTTCTAGCTATTCCAGGTCCTTGAGTTTTGTCTGTGTTCACCAGCCAGCCCAGTGCAGTCACATGAGCTATGAGCATGGGGCTGCTACTTTTAAATTGGAAGGAGACTCTGAGGATAACAGGCTATCATCAATATAATGGAAGAAGACGGCATCTCTCATGGCAGTCAGCTGCCACAGGGCCCCACATGGCTAGTGGACAGCCACCTCGCGATTCCCCCCCCCCACCAACTTTCCGTTCCCCACCCGTATTTCCCAACATCTCTGCATTCACGGGAGTTTCCTCGGCCTCCTGGCTGGCTCAGCAATTATTGGGATGCGCCTCGAAGGCCTGCAAGCCTTATGATTGATTGCCCAGCCTCAAGACTGAAGAACGAGCCCCAAAACAGTGACAGAGACATCAACGGTTTAGTGGAGAGGAGGATCTTACTAGTCCAAAGCCAGGTCCTGGAGCAACACCTCACCGTGCGCGGCAACAACCTTCACTCCCCGGGGGAGAAGGAGGCTACCATTTATAGGGGGAATTGACATCAGGTTGGTTCATCAGTTACCAGGGAAACCAGCGGCTGGGGCAGGGGGCAAGCATGGAGGCAGTTACTGATTAAGCCCTATAATGAAGAGGATTGGATAGTCATGTGAGTGAAGCAGGGACTCATCAAGCAGGAGATGTAGAGAGAGCAACACAACAGCCATCTTGAATGGCCTTCATACACTATGTGATTATCTTTAATGCTGAGAAGACAGAAATCCAACACCTATTCTTTACTTGAAAAACAAATAAACTAGGAATAAGAAATGATAAACTCTGAGCATAGGGGCCCTGTTCGCCACATAATCATATGCACAGTAGGCACTCAATAACGAATGACCCTCTTCTGACATGGTCGCCACTATCTACCAGCAACAGGCAGGCACCGGGGCTGGCAGTGAAATGTTAGAGGCATTCCTGTTAGGGTAGGCGGGCCACCTGTGACTGACTTCATTGGCTGTCGCAGGTATAAAGAAGCAAGTCATCAGTTCTGTCTGAGTGGCACAGTGGGGGAAAGGGCCATAACATACCTCATAGGTAAGCTGACCCTTAAATTGAGTCCAAATTCATGACTAAAAGGCCAAATTAAAAAAAAAAGACCCTTCATGTGAATTGCGATCCTCAAATGTGTAATTCTGTAGCCATCTTTACATTTTACAGCCAGAGTAAAAGATGTTGAAAGGGGAAATTCATCACTTGACAGATTGTGTTATGAGCTAAGATCAGGGGCTTTTATTTGGAGGGGGCGGTTAATCCTACTGAGTGCTTATGTAGACCTGTATTATAAAGAGATGTCTGAAGAAGTCTGTTTAGCTCTAATCTGATTATCCTAATAGGTTTAGTTGGTACATAGTTGATATTTGTCTGCTATTAATTAACAAATAGTCTTTATTTTTAACTTGAGCTTTAAGCTCTTATTAAACAATATGATTAATTAGAACACGTGAGACATGACCTAAAATTGATGACGTGGGAGCTTGAAAATTACTCACCTCTAATTGTTGTTTTTCCTAAGTGAATGTTACACTTAATTCTCTCTGTCTTTGTGGACTTAGGGAAGCACCACTGTGTCATGGTTGGTGGTCTCCTTTAGACCCTCCCTCTTCTCATTTACTTGTAGTTTTTGTATCTTTCTATCCTCCTCCTATAAGCATTTATCTCCTGCCCAGACCCTACAATTACTTCAATAAAGCAATTATTCTTTAGACTTATGGGGAAGCCTTGCCAATTTCACTTCAAACAATTTATAATTAACTAAAACAATTCTTTCTTTTCTAGGATTGTAGAAATCTATAGTAGAAGATTACAAGGTAAACTTTGAAACTATTTTATTTACAGAAAAACATTTTTTATTAAGGAAAAAGTATTTTTTGTTCTTATTACAAGTGTAATACATATGGCTTATAAAAATCAAGGGAATTCCCTGGCGGTCCAGTGGTTAGGACTCAGTGCGTTCACTGCGGTGGCCAGGGTTCAATACCTGTTCAGGGAACTAAGATTCCCCCAAGCTGTGTGGTGTGACCAAAAAAAAAAAAAAAAAAAAATTATAAAACAGAAAGTCTGCTGCGTTTCAAGCCTCCAGAACAAATCATTGTATTTGCACATTCTTTCACATTTTATTGCATATATCAACATTTAAAAAATCAATCTACTTTTATTATTGTATTTGAAAATTGGTGTCACCTTCTTTTTTCCCTACTTTTTCACTTACCAAATCTTAAACATTTTTTCACATACATGTAACCATCTCATTCATTTTGCTGGCTGTTCAGCATTCCATTGTACAGCTACGCTGTGGCTTGATTTAACCAGTTCCTGGGGATTTTGTCGGTTTTCAAATAGATGCAGTGCTGAACACTTAATGTTTTCAAAGGTGTTGTTTATTCAGCACAGGAACTACATTATTTAGGTTAAATCGTTGGTTTTCAACTTTGCTCTAAGTACAATTCAATAATTGGACTGTAGCTCCTTTGTTAACCCTGCTTCAAGCTATTTATTATTAAATATTTATTTAATAATATTTATTTATTTTACTTTACTCTGCCTCCACGGGGGTGCTTGTTATCAATATTGGGTCAGTCTTTCCGCACACCTAAAGAGACAGTCATCATTCTGATCTGTTCCTTCCAGTGGTGCTGGAGGGCACTGGGGGTTCCTGAGTTCCCCTTGGCACCTGTACTGCAGGTGAGGGGACTGAACAGGGGCATCCTGTGGCCCAGACAGCAGAGCAAGCAAACTGGTAAAAGGTGGTGTGTCTTGGCTCTTAAACCTCACCAAAGTCTTGCTTTTTAAGATTTCAAATATTCTAGAGACAACAAAAGCTTCCAGGTCTCTGTTTGTGTCAGACTCTTAAACTGAGCTCCTTGTCATATCCACAGTTCAAGAGCGCCTTACGAAACAAATTGCTGTAGCAATCACAGAGGCCTTGCGACCTGCTGGAGTGGGGGTAGTGGTTGAAGCGACGTAAGTCCGTGTTTGCCTATAATAATGTCCCAGTGGTGTTTTGGGCTGGAGGTGTAGAGAGTCATAGGCTTAGGTGTAGAGAATTTGCACAACAGTGCAAATCAGTCTTCTCTTGATTTCTTCTTTAGCTCTTTGTTGCTAAGAGCAGAGTTTTCCCAATATTTTGTCACACATTTGAAAAATAAAGAGTTGTACTTAAGAATAGGTACAAAGGGCAACTGAAGACACTTCTTTAAGTTAGAATGAATTATGAGAATTGCGACCATCTTGTGGGCAGTTTTCACCCATTTTTTGTCATGGCGTGAACTGTGCACTATGGGTGCTGTCCAGCTTCACCCACTGTGGTCACCGTTCTCTGGATTCTGCCTGGTGAGACCAGCGAGCCTCAGTATTTCTCGGAACACCTAAGCTAGCTTAGTGCTGTCTCGGTCCTGAAGATGGATCAAGTGAGAATCCTGAATTTCTTTTTATCTAGAAGTTGTGTATCTCTGTAGACACTTTGTATTAGTTTCACCCAGGAAGAAAATTCTATTTTTCCCCCTCCGACTGGATGCCTTAAGGACTCAACCACTGATAAGAATAAGAGCTATAAAGCTTAGGAACTTAAAAAAAAAAAAGTTTTAGACCAAATTTGTCTAAGAAGCGACATTTTGATATACTTGGTAACTGTGAACTCAGTTGAATCAGATTTAATCTTTCAGGCTGCTTTTATTTTAAATACCAAACCAGCAACTGTCTACTCTTTGAAGCCACGTTTGTTGCCTTGTTTTGCAGACACATGTGTATGGTAATGCGAGGGGTACAGAAAATGAACAGCAGAACCGTGACCAGCACGATGCTGGGGGTGTTCCGCGAGGACCCGAAGACCCGGGAAGAGTTTCTGACTCTCATTAAGAGCTGAACCTCAGCGTGTGCCACATGGTTTACAGATTGTGCAGCTAGTAGCATCATTTGGTCTTAATTGTTTGTACATTCCATTTCCAGTTGTTGCTTATTCCTTGTCACTAATTGTATTTAATAATTATTTAAAGCAAGTCAAGTAAAGATAATTAATAAAGGGGTAATTAATCTACTTTCTTCTTGCCACCTTTTAGTGGCAACATTCAAGCAAACTGCCAATAGTGTAAGTTACTTGCATAAAACCACTGCCTTTCAGGTAACCTGAGGGTGCTGGGAAGGGAGAAGAATTCATGTGTTTTGTTCAGAGTATGGTAATTTGATTCAGAAGCACAGGAGTGTTGGGAATGGGAGAAAACTATGACCAATATATTTATTTTATCCTCCCCAAGCAAAAATGGCATAGTGCTTAAAATAATTTATGTACAGTGTGCAGCATTGCTCTGCAAATTCAAAGTCCAACAGGCTCCACTTTAATCATGTTTATTTAACTGCCAGTGACACTTTATTTTTTATATATTTATTTTTTAACTATCCAATTGTAACATATGTCACCAAGGGAAGGTGGTGGAATATCTATGTTTTTTAATTTCACTGTGAGTTAAAAAGGCAATTTCTACCTTCTATTCTTTTTAAAATTCAAGTACAGGGAATTAGTTCCTGGAGTTGTTTACGAGTGTATTCTCATGTCAGTATACAGGGATTTAGACATTTAACTCTCTGTGCCTTGATGAGAATATCACACCATTTAGAGTGTAGATACCTTTGCCTTTTTTTTAAAAGCCATTATTTTATAAGACTTAGTACTGACACTGCAAATAACTAGCTCTCACAGTTCTACCTTTACACGTTTCTTGGGACCTTACTTTGTGAGTTCCTTGTAGATGCCTCAAAACTTTTTTTTTTTAACTTATCAAATATTTTTCTAAGTATTTACAGAAACTTTTGAAAGTGTCCATCATTTTCAGGTCTGCAGAACCATAGCTTTCGTGAATATGAGAGAATGCAGAATTGCACTGTGGACTGCGTTGAGCTATGTCCCATGTCTAATGAAAGCTGTATTGTTGGTGTCTGTAAAAATGCACCGTCATTTTCTGGAGTGATTGGAAGCTACTGGAAGCCAGTGTTCTGGTTTCCCTTGTGGTCCATGTGGATCTTGTCTTCTGTGTAACTGTTCAAGTGGGATAGGTCTTTTAGTCCAGGAAGCTGCTGCCTTATTAATGATTATCTTAAAATTTCCTCCACTGGGGCAGTGTGGGCCAAATTAAAACAAACAAACGAAAAAAACCCCAACTCTCTGCAAAAACAAACACAATTATTCCATGGAGAAGTCTCTTATTTGGTTGACATTGTGCTCTTCAAATTTATCCCGTTACCTTAGCAAAGATTAACTACAATGCTTGCGGTAACTCTGGTAGTCCTGTCTCTGCCACTCTGATGCCATTTGGCTTATGCTAGGGCCAGATGGCAGTTTTTTTGTTTGTTTGTTTTTTGAATTTTAAATCTTCCCTACTTCTAGTTCCTATATATATATTTTTTACTTGGAGTTTCTAAAGTAGAGTGGTGGTTGATTCTGAGTTCCTTTTAAAATCTAACCTGATATAAACATTATCCTGCTTAACATTTAGAGATAGAATTAAACATTCAGCTCACATTTGGTATTTTAAAGTTTTTACACCTGTGACTTGGAGGACCAAAGAAATTGTTAGTTGTTAATTCATCTTTCTGAGATCAATTGTATTCCTTTTTAATGACTCTTTATTCTAACATTCCTTAGAACTGTTCTCATAAAGGTCTACAGTATCCACAATATTGGTCTAGAGTATTGATAAATGCAAAGTAATTACCTTGTCTGTTTTACTCTGGTCTGTAGTACTTCAAAATTACCTTTTCATATCCATGGCCTTGAGTTCATTTTGGGGATTTTTAAGAATTTGATGCATTTAAATACACTGTTCAGTTTAATTGTTCAAATTGTATGTATATTGTTCCTGAAGTTGGTTTTATTCAAATTATTAAAGTGTTATGACTTTGTTCTTGTGAAAGTAGTTTCTTTTTGAACCACTGCTATAGATATGTCAATAAATTCAATTATTTTTACTGCATTCTGTTTTAGCAAAGATACCCTTCATAAGGGCTTCTCTCAGCCATCAAGCTATTAGAATATAAATCCCAGACATAAATTTACCCCAGGCTCTCTGTTTCCCTTTGGTATTCAGTTTGGGTATTACTGTCCTCACCCTATTGCAGTAATGGGAAGGACAGATGTGGGGTAAGAGTAAGGAATCTGAATGGCCCTCATGTCCCTGTTCTAAGCCTAACTTTGCATAACTGCAGCTCCTGAGAACTCCACTGCTTTCTGTGTGGGAGCAGCTGAGGAGGGAAGAGCTGGCTGGGGCAGGGAGCTGGGCAGTGCAGGGAGTGGAAGAGTTTCCCTCCCTTTTATAGGGAAGAGCCTGCCTGGGCAAAACTTCCAAGTAGGAGCAAGGGTTTTGCTGCCTCTTTTCTGTCCATGCCTGGTGACCACATCATTCCCTCTATTGGGTGGTCTTCCCATTCCCTGCTCCACCTAGGCAGAAGCCCCAGCCATCACTGATTGTCAGCCTGTCCAGGTGCTGGGGCCACTGGAGTGGGCTGCTGCTCTTTGAAGGACCCCGTAGCCTGTAGGTAGTGAACCTAATCACCTAAACTAGGAATGCAAGAAACATTCCTTTTTTTTTTTTTTTTTGCCCCACCACACAGCTTGTGGGGTCTTAGTTCCTCAACCAGGGATCGAATCCATGCTTTCAGCAGTGAAAGCACAGAGTCCTAGCCACTGCACCACCAGGGAATTCCTAAAACATTCCTGAAACCACAACTCACACGTGTCAATAAAACAATGAGCTACTCAATAAGCCCAAGTTGCTGCTCCAGAGGTTTTTCACTAAAGATTGAATTGGCTGAAAGAAGAACAGAGCTGGAGAAATCACGCTCCCTGACTTTGGACTATACTACAAAGCTACAGTAATCAAAACAGTATGGTACTGGCACAAAAACAGAAAGAGATCAGTGGAGCAGAATAGAGAGCCCAGAAATAAACCCATGCACTTATGGTCAATTAATTTATGACAAAGGAGGCAAGAATATACAGTAGAGAAAAGACAATCTCTTCAATAAGTGGTGCTGGGAAAACTGGACAGCTACATGTAAAAGAATGAAATTAGACCATTCTGTAACACCATACACAAAAATAAACTCAAAATGGATTAAAGACCTAATGAAGACCGGATACTATAAAACTCCTGGAGGAAAACATAGGCAGAACACTCTTTGACATAAATCGCAGCATATTTTTTTTGGATATGTCTCCTAGAGTAATAGAAATAAAAGCAAAAATGAACAAATGGGACCTAATTAACTTAAAAGCTTTTGCATGACAAAGGAAACTATAAACAACATGAAAAGACAACCTATGGAATGGGAGAAAATATTTGCAAACCATGCGACTGAAAAGGGATTAATTTCTAAAATATACAAGCAGCTCATACAGCCCAATATCAAAAAAATAAAAATAAAAAAATGGGCAGAGGACCTAAATAGACATTTTTCCAAAAGACATACAGATGGCCAACAGGCATATGAAAAGATGCTCAATATCGATAATTATTAGAAAAATACAAATCAAAACCACAATGAGGTATTGCCTCACACCAGTCAGAATGGCCATCATCAAGAAGTCTGCAAATAATAAATTCTGGAGAGGGCGTGGGGAAAAGGGAACCCTCTTACACTGTTGGTGGCAATGTAAATCGTTATAACCACTATGGAGAACAATATGGAAGTTCCTCAAAAAAATAAAAATAGAGTTACCATGTAATCCAGCAATCACACTTCTGGGCATATATATCCAGAAAATATGAAAACTCTAATTCAAAAAGATACATGCACTCCTATGTTCATAGCAGCACTATTTACAATAGCTAAGACATGGAAACAACCTAAATGTCCATGGACAGATGAATGGATAAAGAAGATGTGGTATATATATATATATGAATATTACTCAGCCATGAAAAAGAATGAGATGATGCCATTTGCAGCAACATGAATGGACCTAGAGATTATTATATGAAGTGAAGTAAGTCAGACAGAGAAAGACAAATATATATCACTTATATGTGGAATCTAAAAAAAAATGATACAAATGAACTTATTTACAAAACAGAAATAGACTCACAGACATAGAAGACCAACTTATGGTTACCAAAGGGGAAAGGAGGAGGGAGAGATAAATTAGGAGTTTAGGATTAACATATACACATTACTATATATAAAATAACAAGGACTTACTGTATAGCACAGGGAACTATATTCAATATCTTGTAATAAACTATAATGGAAAAGAATCTGAAATATATATATACGGATCACTTTGCTGTACACCTGAAACTAACACAATATTGTAAATCGACTACAATAAAAAAAATTTTTTTAAAGATTAAATTGGGTGAGTTCCTTGTTTTATCACTTAGTGGAAGAGCAGTTGCAGACACCAAAGGTTTTAGAGAAGGCTGTCCATCAACACAGAACGCCCAAGATTCACCATGATGGGCCTGGTCCTGCTGATGGTGAGGAGGAAAGTCTCAGTAGATGAGCTCAAGGGCACAGTGTAAATGCCTGACAGCCCCAACCCTTCCAGGGGCACTTGCTTTGTGTTTTAGTCTTTATTACGGAAAAAACGTACAACAGTAGACAGTACATGAGTACATGAGCCTCGCGTACCCATCATCCAGCTTCAGTAAGTCTCAACTCATGGTCTTCGTGATTCCTCCATCTGGATTTCAAAGCAAATCACAGACATCCTTTCACCCATAAATATTTCAGATTAACTAAAAGAAGAGGAGGGACTTCCCTGGTGTTCCAGTGGGTAAGACCCCATGTTCCCAATGCAGGGGGCCCCGGTTTGATTCCTGGTTGGGAACTAGATCCCGCATGCATGCCACAACTAAGAGTTTGCATGCCGCAACTAAGAAGCCTGCACACCGCAACTAAAAGGTCCTGCATGCTGCAATGAAGATCCCGTGTGGTACAACTAAGACCTGGCGCAGCCTAAATAAATAAATAAATATTTTAATTAATTAATTAGTTAAAAGAAGAGGAATCACATAACCCAAATACCATTCATTATCACACAAGACAATGCTTTAATATAAAATATTCAGTTGGCATTCAATTTTTCTCTATTGTCCCATAATTTTTAAAAATAGTTATTTGAATCAAAGTACAAATGAGGTCTATACACTGCAATTGCTTGATCTGGGTTTTTAAAACTGTGGTTAAAAACACATAAAATTTACCATCTTAACCATTTTTAAGTGTATGGTACAGTAGTAACTATATGCACATTGTACAATAGATCTCTAGAATTTTTCATGTTGCAAAATTGAAACCCTCTACCCATTGAACAACTCCCCCTTTTCCCCTCCTCCAGACCCTGGTAACTGTTATTCTACTTTCTAAGAGTTTGCTTCAGATTCCTCATATAAGTAGAATTAGCAGTATTTGTCTTTTTTGTGACAGGTTTATTTCAGTTAGCATAATGTCGTCAAGAGTCATCCATTTTGTAGTATAAGGATTTCCTTTTTTTTTTTTTAAAGGATTTCCTTCTTTTTAAAAGTTGAATAATATTCCACTATATACATATATACTATATTTTCTTTATCCATTCATTTGCTGATGGACATTTAGATTGTTTCCACCTCTTGGCTATTGTGCATAATACTGCAATGAACATAACTATGCAAATATCTCAAGATCCTGTTTTCAATTATTTTGGATATATACCCCAGAAGTGGAATTGCTAGATCATATAGTAATTCTTTAAAATTTTTTGAGGTAACGCCATACTGTTTTCCATAGCTGCTGTACCATTTTACATTCCCACCAACAATGCACGTGGGTTCCAATTTCTCCACCTTCTTGCCAAAACTTGTTACTTTCCAGTTTTGTGATAGTGGCCATCGGAATGGGTGTGAAGTAGTATTTCATTGTGGTTTTGATTTGCATTTCCCTGATGATTAGTGATGTTGAGCATCTTTTCATGTGCATATGACCATTTGTGTATCTTTGGAGAAATGTCTATTCAAGTACTTTTTAAAAATCAGGTTATTTGATGTTTTTGTTGTTGAATTGTAGGAGTTCTTTATATATTAATCCCTTATCAGATAAATAGTTTGCAAATATTTTCTCCAATTTTGTAGGTTTCCTTTTTACTTTGTTGATTGTTTCCTTTGCTGCACAGAAGTTTTTAGGTTTGGTGTAGTCCCATTTGTCTATTTGCCTTTGTTGCCTATACTTTTGGTGTCATATCCAAGAAATCATTGCCCATTCCAATGTCATGAAGTTTCCCCCTCTGTTTTCTCCTGGGAATTTTATAGTTTCATTTCTTAAGTTTAGGTTTTTAATCCATTTTTAGTTAATTTTTGCATATGATGTAAGGTAAGCGTCCAACTTCATTCTTTTGCATGTAGCTGTCCAGTTTTCCCAGCACATTTGTTGAAAAGACTGTTTTTCCCCCATTGTGTAGCACTTGTACCTTTGTCAAAGGTCATTTGATCATACACTTGAGGATTTGTTCTGGATTGTTTGATTCTGTTCCATTGGTTTATATGTCTGTGCTTATGCCAGTACTACATTATTTTGATTACTGTAGCTTTATAATATGTTTGGAAACCAGATGAGGCCTCCAGCTTTGTTTTTCTTTCTCAAGATTGTTTTGGCTCTTTGGGGTCTCAGAGATTTCATATGAATTTTAGGATGTTTTTTTCTATTTCTGAAAAAAAAAATGCCATTGGGGTTTTGATATGGATTGCAGTAAATCTGTAGATTGCTGGACATTTTAGCAATGTTAAGTCTTACAATTCATGAACATGGGGTATCTTTCAATTTATTAATGTCTTTAATTTCTTTTATCAATTTTTAATAGTTTTTCAGTGTACAAGTCTTTCACCTCCTTAGCTAAGTTTATTCCTAAGTATTCTATTCTTTTTTATTAGCAGACTTTATTTTCTAAAGCAGTTTTAGATTCACAGTAAAATTGAGTGGAAGATACAGAGATTTCCCATATACCTCCTGCCCGCCCCCCCACATGCCCAGCCTCCCGTATCAACATCCCACACCACAGTGATACATTTGTTACAACTGATGAACCTACACTGACACATCATAATCACTCAAAGTCCGTAGTTTACATTAGGTTTCACTCTTGGTGTTGTACATTCTATGGATTCAGACAAATGTATAATGATATGTATCCACCATTATAGTGTCATACAAATTAGTTTCACTGCCCGAAAAATCATTCATGTTCCACAGTCATCACCTATTTTATTCTTGCTGATACTATTGTAAATGAAAGTATTTTCTTAATTTCTTCTTTATTTTTTATTTTTTTATGAGTTAACTGCATATTTATTCATAACAAATTCAAAGACATTCATTTGCAGTTGCCATTCATATAGATGTCAAAAATGCCACTTTTTGTTGTGTATACTGTGAGAGGTTAAGTTCCTCTTTAGATTGTTCATTGGTTGATGTGTTTTCAAAGCCTTTCAAAAATATATTTTATTTATTTATTTGGCCACGTTGGGTCTTAGTTGTGGCACGCGGGATCTTTGTTCCAGCATGCAAGATCTTTTCGTTGCGGTGTGCAGGCTTCTCCCTAGTTGTGGTGCGGGCTCCAGGGTACACAGGCTCAGTAGTTGCAGCATGTGGGCTCTCTAGTCGTGGCGCACAGGCTCTCGAGAGTGCGGGCTCAGTAGTTGCAGCATAAGGGCTTAGTTGCCCCATGGCATGTGGGACCTTAGTTCCCCTACCAGGGATCGAACCCGCGTCCTCTGCACTGGAAGGCGGATTCTTAACCACTGGACCACCAGGGAAGTTCCTCAAAGCCTTTTTTAAAGCTGTAGATTCACCTCTTGCTCCCTCAGTCCCATATTCTCCTTTACAATTTATTTGGTCATTTGCTTTTGAGAAGCCCTATGTTTACCCCAAGGAATGTCAAATGCTGGAATGTCCATGGCTGTCCAACTAAGTGAAACTTCAGCTGACCAGAAGACAAAAGGGTTGTTCTCTTCTACAGTACTCCTCCATGACCTTGTATTCCTACTCCTGAGGCAGCCCCCCTCAGCCTGGTCCTGCTCAGCCTTTACCTTGGACACAGCTCTCCTTTGTTTTGTAACTCAGAGTCACCCTCCCAGGTATGGAACAGAGTTCCTTCCTTTTTTGGGAGGGTCTGTCCTCTCTGGACAGGCTTCAGTTTTAAAACATCTACCACGTGACTTCCTTGGCTTCATCGTGGTGTGTTCCTTGGCTGTCAAGATTTGGGTTAAGGAGGAAGTGTTATTGTAGGACTGGAATTGGTGAATCCCACAAGACTGGACATCACTTTGTGGGCCTATTCCTGGGGAATTCCAAGGTTTGGGTTGGACGGTCGGAGTGTTTGGGTGCCTGACTTCAGTTACATGTCCATGGCCCTCTGAGTAAGAATACCAGGCTCTGGCTGACTGGGGTGGGGAGGGAAGTGACACACCCAGTCTTGTATTTAAGTAGCTTCCTTTATGCTCTCCATAACAGTGTAGTTATGACTTGCTTACAAATCCTGTTGGGATGACTCCTAGCACATGCAGTACACAGCCCTAATGCGTCCATCTGCTTTTCCTCTTATTTCTACATTCTCCTGTTTGGTTTAAGCAATGTGTCCACAACTCTGACCTTTTGAGAAATCCTTGAACTTCAGGAACTGACCGTGCTGCCCAGAGAGCCATGGTTTGGCTGTTGATCAGTGTTGAGAAGGCTGTGTTGAGGGAGAGCTGTGATGAAATGCTGGGGCGTGTATGAAAACTTCCTCTGAGGCTGTCACACTTAGGCTTTGTTGATTTTCTCCTGATTTTAGAATGAGTTTCTTCTTCTTTCTCCTTTTCCTGGATCTTCTCATGTTTGAAAATGTGCCAAATGAATAGACAAATGAGATACTTTTCTTTCTAATTTGTCTTTTTGCGGGGTTTCCAATGTCTCCCATGTGATGACACTAATCTTTAAAGTCATATTTGATCTTGACTGGTAAATTTCTTTATGGGGATTTTTCTTTTTTAGAGGGCCATTTCACTTCTAAAACCCAGAGATAAACTGAATAGGAAACAGAAAAGCTAGTAGATAAAAATCAGTTTAAAACGATCAGGGACCACAGAATTATTTCATAGTGGCCATTTGGAAAGTACCTTTAACTAAGGACAGCTAATCTCAGAGAAAAATTTCTCATTTCTGGGTCCTTCTGAAAGCTGATTCATCTGTGAGCAAGGAACATGTGAGCTTGAAGTTCTCATCCAAATCTTATCTGACCTTCTCTTGTTTAACAGTTGTCAAATCACCTCCTAATGAAGGGGTAGGAAAGAGAGACTTCTTATGTCAATGCTTGATTATTTTAACAGAATTTCCATATAAATTTAATATTTAGAAAATAATTAGAACATTAAAAGTATCTGGTGCACTTAAAGTATCGATAGGTCAACAATGAATTCTCGGGACTTCTCGGGTGGCTCAGTGGTTAAGAATCCGCCTGCTAGTTCAGGGGACACGGGTTCGATCCCTGGTCTGGGAAGATCCCACATGCTGCGGAGCAACATGCCCATGTGCCACAACTACTGAGCCTGTGCTCTAGAGCCCGTAAGCCACAACTACTGAGCCTGTGTGCCACAACTACTGAAGCCTGCGTGCCTAGAGCCCATGCTCCACAACAAGAGAAGACACCGCAATGAGAAGCCCATGCACCGCAACGAAGAGTAGCCCCTGCTCGTCACAACTAGAGAAAGCCCGCGCGTAGCAACGAAGACCCAATGCAGCCAAAAATAAATAAATAAATAAAATTTAAAGAAAACCAATGAATTCTCATGGCCTTTTTAACTAGAACACTGTAAAAGAGTGTTAAGTTAAAATCAAGGGACTTCCCTGGTGGCACAGTGGTTAAGAATCCGCCTGCCAATGCAGGGGGCATGGGTTAGAGCCCTGGTCTGGGAGGATTCCACATGCCACGGAGCAACTGGGCCCGTGCGCCACAACTGCTGAGCCTGTGCTCTGGAGCCCACGAGCCACAGCTGCTGAGTCCGTGTGCCACAACTGCTGAGGCCCCTGCGCCTAGAGCCCATGCTCCAGGCTCAATGAGAAACCCCACGCACCGCAACTAAGAGTGACCCCCACTCTCTGCAACTAGAGAAAGCCCGCGTGCAGCAACAAAGACCCAACGCAGCCAAAAATATATTAATTAATTAATTAATTAATTAAAAATAAATAAAATCAAGGTGAAACCCTGAATCCTGAGAACTGATAATTTATGTTTCCTGCATTTTAGTGTTTTTGAAGATGGAAGAGAAATCTTCCAGATTTAATGTTTTGTGTGTGTGTGTGTGTGTGTGTGTGTATATGTGTGTACACGTGTGCATTATGTGTGTATGTGTGTACATGTGTACGTGTGTGTTTGTACCCTACATTAAATCTGGAAAAATTGTTATAAAGTGCTACTTCTTTTATGGGATGTATTAAACTTTTAATAGTACTTTCCACAAGTAGTATTTCCTCAACAGCTTTCTTAAGAATATTTATTTCATTTTATCAGTGAGCAAGTTGGGCCTCAGGGAGGATTAAATGACTTGCGTTGCTGCCACTGGGTTAGAGTGGAGGTTCCTGTCTTGACTCTCCATCTGTTGGTCATCTTGTTAACCAATGGGCCTAAACCATGAGGTCACCTCTAGCTCACCATTGTAGCTGGTTAATCTTTTCCAGTTGACCTCTGTAACTCTGAGGCCCCACTTTTTTGAATTGGAATCAGATTTGTTTTTAAATTTTAGATTTTGCGATCATGGCCCAGCCACATTTAATTATTGTGCGGTATTTGCTAAAACTGAATTTCCTGTCCACAGAATGTATTGGCCTCAATCTGTGGAATCAGATTTTTGAAGATGTATGCAATTGGCTTTGCCCTTTGAACTCAGAAGTGCTGCTGGGAGTAACTTTAAGATAGGGGCGTGAACTGGCCACCTGTAGTTCCACCTGATCACACAGTCTTAAATGCTCATATTTTAAAAATACCGTGTAGAGATTTTAAACTGGTAATACGTGTACTTAGCACAAAATTCAAACAGCACAAAAGGATGTTAAGGAGAAGCTTACCCACCTCCACCCTTGAGTGAGCCAGGCAACTGCTATCACCAGGGATATTTTATGAAGTGCTTTACTATTCCTGCACAACGAGAACCCTTCCCTTCTCTAGCCGGCTGACTGTATGTTCTTCCCGATGGTAGGCTGCGTGGCTCTAAAGTGGTGAGTGGTCTCCATAACTGTCAGAATGTAAGATCCACTACAATGATTATTTCTAGTGTTCTTTTTAAGTCAATGTTAGGTGCTTTCTCAAAAAATTGTTTAGCAAAAACTTCTGCCCCCAAAATGTGTTCATTTTACAGAACTTTGACTATCTTAGCAAAAGAAAAGTGCTTCTGGTGAACCGAGTGTCTCAAGCAGAGACTCTTTTAAAATTTGGTTTTGTTTCACTTTTCACCCTTTCTTTTGGAATAGGCAATACATTCATTTGCATAAAATGTGAAAGCACAAAAGGATATACAGTGAAAAGTCTCTCTCTTTTCCCAGCCACTGCTGGGGACACCCAAAACCACTATTTTTGTATCACTTTCTTAAATATACTTCCAAAAATATTTAAGGCACATGTAAGAAAAGTCATACACACAAAATTATTTCTATATTATATATATTACATATCTGTTTGCTTATTTAAATCAGGGGTGCTTGACCATGTGTGTCCATCAAAATCACATGGGGAACTTTTAGATAATCCATGTGCCTGCACCCTAGGAGGACTTATTCACTATTTGTAATTGTTATTTTGAAATAAATCACAGGACATCCCTGGTGCACAGTGGTTAAGAATCCACTTGCCAATGCAGGGGACATGGGTTCGAGCCCTGGTCTGGGAAGATCCCACATGACACGGAGCAACTAAGCCCGTGTGCCACAACTACTGAGCCTGTGCTCTAGAGCCCGAGAGGCACAACTACTGAGCCCGCGTGCCACAACTACTGAAGGCTGCACACCTAGAGCTAGTGCTCTGCTACAAGAGAAGCCACTGCGATGAGAAGCCCACGCACCGCAACGAAGAGTAGCCCCCGCCCTCCGCAACTAGAGAAAGCCCGTGCGCAGCAACGAAGACCCAATGCAGCCAAAAGTAAATAAATAAATAAATAACTGTATTAAAAATTGCCCTTGATTATTCTGGTGGGCTCCCCCAGTTGTGAACCACCAGCCTAAGATACAACCATTCAGACCTGTGGAACCCACCAGGAAGCTACTGGGCCCATACCCAGGCGATTTGGGCTGGAGAACAGCTGCGTGGATCACTCTGTGAGAGATCGGTTCCACCACCCAGGGTTAAGGGCGTCTGCAACCACTCAGCTGATAAGTCTAAAGGTAAATTGCCCCTTAAAAGGGACTGTCTCCAGATTAATATAATCAGTGCTGCAATTACCTGTGTATAAATCACTTAGTTCTCTGGCCTGATTTTTCTAAACATATCCTACTTTTTTTCCTCTGATTTTTAGTTGTTCATCATACAAAACATAGAAAATATAGTAAGGCATAAAGAAAAAGATGAGGTACCCATAATTACATAGCCCAGAAAGAACTACTGTTAACATTTGTTTTATTTTACTTACTTTTTAAATTGTGCAAATAATATATGGACCCTTCTGGAGTATTGAAGCAAATCTATCCAGACATTACCTGTATGTGCTTCAGTATGTAACACTAATGGATAAAGGGTAAGGAAGGATTTAAAACACACACACACACACACACACATTATTACACCCAACAAAAATCTACCATGATTACTTAATATCATACCCATACTGCACTGACTCCCTGGATTGTCTCAAATTTCCTTTTAGCGTTCATTATTAACACTTTGATAGCTACTCTGCCAGTCTTTGCCTCCTGCTTCTCCCCATGTAACTGTCTACAATACTTGGATACTGTAAAGTACACATAGCCTTTCCCTCTCTTATCTTGGTATCTTATCTTGTAGATTTGTTTAAATGGTCACGTGACATTCCATGGTAGAAATGTCCTAATGTCACGATCAATTTCATAATGATGGACTTTTAGGTTGTCTCTGGTTTTTTATTACTATAAATAATGCTACAGTAAACATCTCTATTTCTCAAGAATAAGGCTCTAGATACGGATTTAACTGGGACAAAGAAGTCACCACCTTTTCTCTCTTCCCCTCCCCTAAGTGACAAGAATAGATGGCTTAGGATGAGCTATTCACTGCTCATCCCCTGCAATGTATAGCTATCCTCTGTCTTATAGCTAAAATTTTTATAGCACACAAATTAATTTCTTTCTTTACCTATGGGTACCTTATGCCTCATTTATCTTGGCAGGTTCACATTTTTAAATGGAACATTTTATCAAAACGATTGTAGATTTACATACAGTTGTAAGAAACACTATGCAGAGATCCCTTGTATACTTTGCCAGGTTTTCCCCAGTGGTAAATTTAGCAAAACTATCATACAATCTCTCACAACCAAGATGTTGACATTGATAGAATTCACCAGTCTTATTAAGTTTTCTCCACTTATACTTATACTGACACATGTGTGTATTAAGTTTAATGCAATTTTATTTTTTTATTTATATATTTTTGAATAAATTTGTTTTATTTATTTTTTTTTTGGCTGCATTGGGTCTTCATTGCTGCACGCGGACTTTCTCTAGTTGCGGCGAGCGGGGTCGTTGTGGTGCGCAGGCTTCTCATTGCGGTGGCTTCTCTTGTTGCGGAGCACGGGCTCTAGGCACACGGGCTCAGTAGTTGTGGCTCACGGGCTCTAGAGCGCAGGCTCAGTAGTTGTGGTGCATGGGCTTAGTTGCTCCGCGGCATGTGGGATCTTCCTGGACCAGGGCTCGAACCTGCATCCCCTGCACTGGCAGGCAGATTCTTAACCACTGTGCCACCGTGGAAGCCCAAGTTTTATGCAATTTTATCACACGTATGGGTTGGTGTATCCACCACCATAGTCGATATTGAATGGCTCCAATGCTGCAGGTCCAGAGATAAAGCCATGCACCTATGGTCACCTAATCTATGATAAAGGAGGAAAGAATATAAATGGAGAAAAGACAGTCTCTTCAATAAGTGGTGCTGGGAAAACTGGACAGCCACATGTAAAAGAATGAAATTAGGACACTCCCTAACACCTTACAGAAAAATAGACTCAAAATGGATTAAAGACCTAAAGGTAAGGCCATATATTATAAAACTCTTAGAAGAAAACATAGGCGGAACACTCTCTGACATAAATCGCAGCAAGATCTTTTTCGATCCACCTCCTAGAGTAATGAAAATAAAAACAAAAATAAACAAATGGGACCTAACTAAACTTAAAAGCTTTTGCACAGCAAAGTGAACCATAAACAAAACGAAAAGACAACCCTCAGAATGGGAGAAAATATTTGCAAATGAAGCAACCAACAAGGGGTTAATCTCCAAAATATATGAACAGTTCGTGCAGCTCATTATCAAAAAAAAGACCCCAAACAACCCAATCAAAAAATGGGTGGAAGATCTAAATAGACATTTCTCCAAAGAAGACATACAGATGGTTAAAAAGCACATGAAAAGATGCTCAACGTCACTAATTATTAGAGAAATGTAAATCAAAACTACAATGAGGTATCAGCTCACACCGGTCAGAATGGCCATCATCAAAAAATCTAGAAACAATAAATGCTGGAGAGGGTGTGGAGAAAAGGGAACCCTCTTGCACTGTTGGTGGGAATGTGAACTGGTACAGCCACTATGGAGAACAGTATGGAGGTTCCTTAAAAAACTAAACCTAGAGCTACCATACGATCCAGCAATCCTACTCCTGGGCATATATCCAGAGAAAACCATAATTCGAAAAGATACATGCAACCCAATGTTCATTGCAGCACTATTTACAATAGCCAGGACATGGAAGCAACCTAAATGTCCATTAACAGAGGAATGGATAAAGAAGATGTGGTACATATATACAGTGGAATACTACTCAGCCATAAAAAAGAATGAAATAATGCCATTTGCAGCAACATGGATGGACCTAGAGATTGTCATACTGAGTGAAGTAAGTCAGACAGAGAAAGACAAATATCATGATATTGCTTATATGTGGAATCTTAAAAAAGGCTACAAATGAACTTATCTACAAAACAAAAATAGAGTTACAGATGTAGAAAATAAACTTATGGTTACCAGGGGGTAAAGGGGGAGGGATAAATTGGAAGATTGGGGTTGACAAATACACACTACTATATATAAAATAGATAACTAATAAGGACCTCCTGTATAGCACAGAGAGCTCTACTCAATGCTCTGTAATGGCTTATATGGGAAAAGAATCTAAAAAAGATTGGATATATGTACATGTATAACAGATTCACTTTGCTGTACACCTGAAACTAACACAACATTGTAAATCAACTATATCCCAATAAAAATTTTTTTAAAAATCCTTTGTATTCCCTTATTGTAATCACACCTCCTCCCTTCACATTTTAAAGACTCTTGATAAATATTCCAAATTACTTCCTGGCAAGGTATTACCAGAATTGGGTATCATTTAAAAATGTAATATATTACTAGGGGGACAATATTTTCACTGTCCTACCTTTATTTAACATAAAAGACTTTAACAGTCTTTTAATGCATTTATTATCAAATTTGGTCTCAAAGAGTATTACAAATCCTCTCCTAGAGAACATGGGACAGCCGTTTCTTTCATTTCTCTGGTTATCCAATACTTTGAAACATTATTTTCAGCAAAAATCAAGTCACTGAAGCTGCCAAATGCAATAAGCATACAGACTTCTACCTTCAACAAAACTGGTACTAACTTTATAGAAACTCTTTTCATGGAGTTGAGACAATAGTATTTTGCTTAATGGGGTTTTCTGGCTAAGGACAGACTGGAAGACTTTGCTAAAATTATTTCTAAAAGGGATTTGATCTAAATCAAAGGATACTTACCTTTTCTAAGTACACCTTAATGAAAAATAGTTTTATTTTCTTCGAGTGGGAGGTAATCTCTGGGAGGAGGGGCCCTCACAGTCTCTGTCTCTGAGAAATGAGCATATTCTTTCTGCTTGTTACTGGTCAGGGTAATCCAGGTCATCATGGCAGCAGGCTCCTTTTGTGGGGTCAGAATTCTTACTGGTCTAAAGTGAATCAGTGGGGATCTACCTTTTATTATAAGCTATCATTTCTCCTAAAGGCAGAGCATTGCTGAACTTGGAATTGAGGTGATCATAAACAACAATATAGGGATGAACTTGGACTAGAAGGGATCTAAAGAACAGTGCAGGGGGGGATAGGTGGAATTAGAAGGGACTGTCCTCAAACAAATACATCATGGGGAGTTACGTGGGCCAGAAAGGCAATTTAGGATAAATCATTCCCCAGTTAGCCTGGAAAAATGAACACATACAATGCATAGAAGATACAATTTAATTTTAGCCATGTTGTCATGAACATTTTAGATCTAGAAATCATATATGGAATATAAGCAAAGAAGATCTGATTCTGAAAGGCTCTCTCTCTCTCTCCATATAGATATATTTAAATTTAAAACATTAAATGCATATATCCCTTGCCTCAACAATTCTACTTTTGGGAATTTATCCTCTACATGTATTTGTATACATGTGAAGGTGACATTTGTGTACAAGGTTATTTGTTGCAGCATTGTTTGTAATAAGAAAGCTCTTATTTATAAGTCAGCTCTGAACCCAAAATACATGAAATGATCTCATGAAGTTTGGGTTGTGATTTTTAGCATCCTTCTACCCAGAGATAGATCAGAGTTTGATCCACTGTCCGTTTTTATCCCTTGGGCTCCCATGGAACAAAGTTCTGAGGTTGGGCAGGACTCTTGGTTGGTTCTTTTTGAGAACACTTCAAGGAGTTAGTTAGCTTTTCATTATAAGTGTAGCATGTGGCCGGGCGCTGTGGCGTTCTCGACTGTATTTTACATTAGAGATTCGAGCAAGGAGGTTTGGGGGAATTTGTTCTTTGATAAAATGTTCTGTAAGCAGAGGAAGTGAGGGATGCAGAACTGTCTTCATCATCCTTTCCTTCTTTTCCCTCAGGATCAGAAGCAAAAGGCCAAAATCTACCTTATATAAATGCCACATGAGATATTACAATTTGGAAGGGAAGTTCAGGCCTGAGTTCCTGTAATTTTGAACAGACTGTTTATTTTTTTAAGCAACATCTGTGTTTCACAGTCTGTTTTAAAGACATGTAATTGCTCTCATAATTTGCAGTGTCCTGAGTTTGGGGAAGATCATTGTTGGAGGTCTAGAACTTCGGGTAGTATTGGGACACAGCGTTCCCCTTCTTAGCTTTTAAATACATGGAACAAAATAAAATGAGGTATAACTTAGAAATATAACCATGGAATACTACTTGTCTCTGTGGTGAGAAATATTTACGTACTCATCATGTAAACACTGATTACTGAGGTATCTAAAATTTGTGAGAAAACCTCTCTTAGAGGAAGGAATATGAGTTAAATCCTCATCTGTCATGATGCAGCTTAGATAACATCTAAATTGAACAATCAAGAAAGAGCAATTATGCTCAATTTTTAGGTAAGTAAATACAGGAGAAACAGCTAACTTTTCAGCTATTAAGATTTAACAGCGACTTTTAAAGAGTTGTCTGTTTAACTGGGGCGGTGGGGAGGACTTTTGCTTGAATTATAAGCCTTCTGTCACTATTTGACTTTTTAAAAAATCATATGCCTGTACTTCATTAAAAGTTAAAAATATATCTATATCTTTATCTACATATATAGAGCCAAGAGAATAGGGTGACTCTAGTGTCTGTAATGATTATTTGAAATATCTTTGAATGTTACAACTAAAGTAAAGTTTTGGGGGAAAAAAGATAGAAGTGAAGTATGTGAATTCTTGGATGAAATAAAGGAATCATTGCTTTCATCTAACCTTAGTTGGCCTGAATTTTCGCATCTTTATTTCTCTGTAATTCATGAGCCCTCTGTGTTCTAGATCAGGGCTTGGCAAACTTTTTCTGCAAAGGGCCTAATAGTAAATATTTCAGGTTTGGCAGGTTACATGGTTTCTGTTGCGGCCACTCATTATAGTATGAAAGATGCCCTAGACAATACATAAGTGAATGAGTGTGGTTGTGTTTCAGTATAACTTTATCTATGGACACTGAAATTTGAATCTCATATCATTTTTATGTGAATATCTAATATTCACATATAACTTAGTGTTCTTTTGGTTTTTCTTCTTTATCATTAAAAAATGTGACAATCATTCTTAGCTCCTGGACCTTACACAAGCAGGTGGTGGGCAGGATTTGTCCAGCAGGCTGTAATTTGCCGACCTCTGCTCTAGCTGTAACACAATTGTGTGTTTCCCCCCAAGCATAGCAAAGAGCTGTGGCCGTCTGGGCTTCAAGGAGGAATTGGCATGGAATAGGTCAACATTGGTTCCCCAGCATTCACAGCTATGGAAATGATCTTTAAATTCCTCACAGGCTGTAAAGAGTTAAACTCTGTTTCTTGTCTCCTCCTCCCTTATTCTCATTTATTTTTAATGTCTAATTATAGAAACATCTCTGTGAATGAAGCTATATTTCAGTGAGTCCATCATTGCTGGAAATTTCATTACCAGAGATAGGAATAATAAGGTGGTCATAGACGTAGAGCCCTGAGTTCCCTTTGCTCCAGGAGAGCTGGATTGGGCCACCTTGGCTCCAGCAGTTTCTGAAGGGTTGGGCAGAAAGGAGGCTTCATGGATGTCAGGCTCTGTCTCCACCCACAGGTGACCAGCCCAGGTGAGTCCTGGGAGTGAGGTCCTGCCTGCCCTGAGAAGACCTCCCTAGAGACAGCACATAGCCCCCTTCCTCGTCACCATAGTTGCCATCAATGGGGAGGACACAGATCTTCCCTACATGGCTTTGTTCCCTTCAGTCTGTGTTGTGTGTTGGAATATAAAGATGAGTGAGACTGCCCTGTCCTCAAACCTAGTGAAGGATGCATGTCAATAAATATTTGAAGCACATAAAGAGCTCCAATATATGTGGAACCCACAATGGAGAGGGGAGAGTGGAGAAAGAGGGTGGAAGAGGTAGGCAGAGGTCCAATCACAGAGGTCCCTGCCTATGTCCTGCCCAGGAACTGATCTGGAAGCTGTGGAAAGCTGGCAGAAGTGTGGGCTGTCATCAGAGTTGGAGGATAGTGAGGTGAGCTATTGCATTAATTCAGAGAGGATAATGAGGCCTCAACTAGATCAGTGGCAGTGGGGGCTGAGAAGGGGATAGCAGACAGATTTAGGAGGTAGAACATGAAAGAGCTTGTCTGCAAACAGCTGAAGACAATTAGTGCGGGACAACCCCCAGTTTGGGGGGCTTGAGTGTCTGGGAATCACAGCATCATTGATCTCTGAGGTAATGATAGTAAGAGAAATGGGCTTTGGGGGGTACTGGGAGTGGGGAGAAAGGTGGCTGTGGAGCCTTCGCTTAGACATGACCGTTGAGATGGGACATCCAAGGGCAGATGTCTAGTAAATAAAGTTTAGGAGTGAGGTCTGGGCTGGAGGCAGAGATGTGAAAGTCAAGTGCAGACCAGTGGAGCCGAGGTCAGCCAGGGAGAGGATACAGAGTAGGGAGACTGGAGACGTGAGAACTCCCCAGAGACCATCCACAAAGGGACTCAGGGAACCCTGAGAGATGGGTGTGCCCAATGCCAAGGATGGGGTTTCCAAAAAGAGTGAATGTGAGGAAATCAAGATGGATGTGTGCATAGATATGTGTCTGTGAGGATGTTTATTCTGGAGTTGTTCATAATATTGAAAAGTTGACATTGCTTAAATATCCAACAACAGGAACTAAATCATGACATGACCCTATGGTAGACTACCATGCAGCTGTTAAAATATGAAAATGTATATGTAAAACATCAGCAGCAAATATACCAAAGTGAGTAATAGAAAATTCTATTTTATTATTTATTTAGTACTCATACAAGTTTTCCTATTTACCTCTTCTCTTTTTCAAATTATATACCATGAACTTGTATTGCATTGATAAGCACACCCATGTAAGTAGGCAGGACCACACTGCAGAAGTGCTCTTTGGGTCTAGTACCGGGGAAATCATTAACCTGGTAGAGCCAACACTGCTCGAGGAGCGGATGGGAACAGAGGAGGTAGAGGCTGCTGCAAGTGTAGATTCCTTTTTGAAGAGGGTTGGTTCTAAAGGGAGAGTGAGATAAAGGGGCCATATCTAGAGTGGATGAGGAGTCAGGGGACTACTTATTCAGGTAGGAGAGTCTTGACCAGGTTCATAGGTTAAAGAAAAGAATTAGTCTCTAGGGAGATGTTGAGGGTTACAGGTATGAGACGGGATTATTGATGGGCTAGGGACTCAAGGAGAAGGAAGGAGGAAGGGTCTAGAACTTATTTTAGGGATGACTTGTGGGCAGGATATGGGAAAGAGGATGGAAAGAATGCAAAGACTTTTGATGGTGTATGAGTATGGGGAGCAAGGGTGGAGCCGGGTACCTACTGAAGCATTTCTGGGTGAGATGACTTCATGTCTGGGATTTGCTTTTAAATACTCTGTTGGGGGGTGGGGTCAGGATGGGGGGGTTGGGATAGATGAGACAAGATTAGTAAATTATTGATAATCGTTGAAGCTGGGTAATGGCGGCTCACCATATAGTCCTAAATACTTCTGTGAACTTTCAAAACGTTCCAAAATTAAATATTTAAAAAGCAGTCTTCTTACCTGAGGATAGCTGCTGAGTCTGATCTGACTCCTACCTGTGGCTATTAACCCAACTGTTTGCATTTACCTACCCCTGCATCCCAAACAGTAGATGCTTCAGCTTCCTGGCTACCTCATTCTTGTCCCAGCCCCTCTGGGCAGGAAGGGGCCCAGGGCAAGTCCCTGCTACAAATGGCTGGCTGTTTCTGAAGCAAGGGTTCAGTGGCCAAACTAGACACCTTAAAAAAGAAGGGAATCTTGAATGCAGACCCCCCAAGTAATCTTGGGCCAATAGCATCGAAACATGCGGTAAACAGTGGGCTGTGGCACCACTTGAGCCCCCCTTTTACCACCCCCCACCCCTGTATTATGCTGTCCAGAGGTTCTGTGGGCCGAGGGGTCTCTGGGCTTTAAATCACAGTAGAATGATAATTTGGGGAAGAATCATCACATTTGTGCTTTGCTCAGGTGTCCAATTCTCCACCCCAGCAGCCGGGCATCATTCTTAGAAACTCATCTTCTCATGTAATTATAGTACCCAGAATAAAAACTTAAGACCTTTTTTCTTGAGATGATGCTTTTAAAGATTTTGGCACAGAATGAACGTTCAGTGAATGCTACCTCATCACCATCATTCCCCGACTGCCTAGAATAGAACTTTCAAGCGTCATAAAGTTTTAGGGCTGATACCTCAGAGCTCATTCCTTTCAGGTCACTCATTTTGTAGATGAAGAAACTGGGGGAGCTTGACTGATTTGTCCCAGGTCACACAACTGTTAGTGGCAGGGTTGATGACAAACTTTTCTCCTTGAACATCCCAGAGTGAGTAAATCTGTTTGTAATCCTTTCAAAGCCTGGGCCCAAGTGAAGAGTGATATGGTAAAAGAAACAGTGTCCAGGATCCCAAGGCAACTTAAAAACAGCTCAAGTCCATTGCTTAGCCTTCTTTACAACTGTCAAGAGCAATACTACAAAGCTACAGTAATCAAAACAGCATGGTATTGGCACAAAAACAGACATATGGATCAGTGGAACAGAATAGAGAGCCCAGAAATAAACCCACACACCTACGGTCAATTAATCTTCAGTAAGTGAGGCAAGAATATACAATGGAGAAAAGACAATCTCTTCAGCAAGTGGTTTTGGGATAGCTGGACAGCCGTGTGTAAATCAATGAAGTTAGAACACACCCTCTCACCATACACAAAAATAAATTCAAAATGGCTTAAAGACTTAAATATAAGACATGACATCATAAAACTCCTAGAAGGGAACATAGCCAAAACATTCTCTGACATAAATTGTATCAATGTTTTCTTAGGTCAGTTACCCCAGGCAATAGAAATAAAAGCAAAAATAAACAAATGGGACCTAATCAAACATATAAGCTTTTGCACAGGAAAGGAAACCATAAACAAAACGAAAAGACAACCTACTGAATGGAAGAAAATATTTACAAATGATGTGACCAACAAGGGTTTAATTTCCAAAATATACAAACAGCTCATATAACTCAATAACAAAAAAACAAAGCAAAACAAAAAGCAACCCAAACGAAAAATGGGCAGAACACCTAGATAGACATTTCTCCAAAGAAGACATACAGATGGCCAACAGGCACATGAAAAGATGCTCAATATCGCTAATTATTAGAGAAATGCAAATCAAAACTACAGTGAGGTACCACCTCACACCAGTCAGAATGGTCATCATAAAAAAGTCTACAAATAACAAATGTGGGAGAGGGTGGGGAGAAAAGGAAATCCTCTTACACTATTGGTGGGAATGTAAATTGGTGCAGCCACTATGGAAAATAGTATGGAGGTACCTCAAAAAACTAAAAATAGAGTTGCCATATGATCCAGCAATTCCACTCCTGGACATATATCCAGAGAAAACTATAATCCAAAAAGATACATGCACCCCTATGCATAGCAGCACTATTCACAATAGCCAAGACATGGAAACAACCTAAATGTCCAACGACGGATGAATGGATAAAGAAGATGTGGTACATATATACAATGGAATACTACTCAGCCATAAAAAAGAATGAAATAATGCCATTTGCAACAACATGGATGGACCTAGAGCTTATCATACTAAGCGAAGTAAGTCAGAAAAAGAAAGACAAATTCTATATGATATCACTTATATGTGGAATCAAAAATATGACACAAATGAACTTATCTACAAAACAGAAACAGACTCACAGACGTAGAGAACAGACTTGTGGTTGCCCAGGGGGCTGGGGGCTGGGAGGAGGGATGGATTGGGAACTTGGGATTAGCAGATGCAAACTATTATATATAGAATGGGTAAACAGCAAGGTCCTACTGTATAGCACAGGGAACTATATTCAGTATCCTGTAATAAACCATAATAGAAAAGAATATACATATGTGTATAACTGAATCACTTTGCTGTACAGCAGAAATTAACACAACATTGTAAATCAATTATACTTCAATAAAATAAATTAAAAAAAATAAAACTGTCCAGAGGATTCCATAAATCACATAATAAATCATAAATCACAGAAACAATGATAAAACCTCTTGCCTTCATCTACCACATGCGCAGTGTTTCCAACTGCCCAAGAACATCCCTCCCTGTAATTCAAACTCTCCCCAAGTACTGCTTCTCTCTCCCTCCTCTCACCCATTCCTCCAGAGGAAAGGACTCTCCCTGTTTGGGAAGGGGAGGCAGAGGGGAAGTCTCTTGGCACTTGCAGGCTGGCAGAGGAGGCAAGGCTGTGGACACTTTCATGATAAGATCTTATCATATCCTTAGAAGAGCAGCTGTGAGTGAGAGGGTAGTGATGATGGGTGGGGCATACATGCCCAAAGTGGGGCCTTTTCAACAAACATTCAAGGAAAAAACATTGACTTGCAAGTTCTGAGACAATGATGAAAAGATGTTGAGCGAGCAAGACTGTGGGATACAGAGAAGGTAGTCAAATGGAGATGCTTTTTTCACATGCTGGGTCCCTCAGCAAAATGACAAATGGTCCAGTGCATCCCCCACCCATGGCTTAGGACTAAGCTACATGTCTGTACACCTTCCTAGATCCTCTTCCATCAGCTTTAGAGTTGGTGCTGCTAGATGAAGCCTTTCCCTGCCACACATGGGTATGTCTTATTGGGCCTCTTGGCTATGCTTCCTTCCCAAGTAAACTTGAGATTTGGGGCCAGTCATCCTGATGTCCTGGCTTACCTTCTTGTTGAGTTGGAGCATTTAGTGGCCAAGGAAGGATGAATATCCAAGACATCACCTATGGCTAATCAGGGCGGGTCCTGCCCTCTAGGGATCCTGTGGAGGGCTGACCATGCCGTGCTGGGTTCATGGAGGTCCATGGAGGGCACACGTGTTGAATTACTGCAGCTCTGTCCAGGCTTTCCAGAGGATTTGGATGGAGTTGGAATCATTCAGTCTATAATTCTCTGTTTCTGTCTATGTGAAAGAAATATGAAGGACTGAATCATATCTACCTTCCTAGAATATATGCGCTTTCAAATAAATATGAAATGAAATTAAGGCCAACAAGCAAATACACACATTCTTCAGATAAATGAGTAAAGAGCTTTTATCTAGTCTTGTAATTAAGGATTAAAGTGTTCTACTCTAACGCAAAACCTGCCATGTCTCATCCAGAGTAATTATAAAATTCATCATCATCGTGACTGAGCCGTGGCTCCTTCCATCCAGAGCAAGATGCTCGCAGATCACCAGCTCCTATTCCACATGGCAGGTGGGCGAGAGCAAGGACTGTCTCCTGGTCAATCAATCTGGCACCCTACTGAGCTGGGATTGTTAAGCAGCAGCCGTGGTGGAGACAACAGTCCCCCAGGTGCACGCAGAGTGTAGAGAAGATGGGGCCAAGGTGTGTATCGCGATCTGAGAAGGGAGCGTCTCTCATAAGCGCCCACTGTGTTCATTTCTTCATTCATTCAACAAATCTTTAATGAATGTCTACTATATACCAGGCACAGTTCTAGACACCAGGGGTAGAGCAGAGAAGAAAACAAATTCCCACCTTTTATGAAGGGTGCCTTCTAGTGGGAAGAGAGAAAACAGGAACAGATGATATATGGCATGTCCTAGGGCTGAGTGAGAAGGACAAGGGGAGGGAGAGTGATGGGGAGATTGCTATTTGGGGTAAGTGTCCAGGAAGATCTTTCCAAATAGATGGCAATTGAACAGAGTGAAGAGAGGATGAGAGATAAGAGGATACCTGTGGGGAGAGACTCCGAGGGAGTAGGAGTTCCAGGGCCTGAGGTGGGAGCGCATTTGAATCTGGTATATTTGAGCTACAGCAAGGAGGAAGCAATGTATCTGCAGTCCAGGGAGAGAGAGGTGGGAGGTGGGGCCAGTCCGAGGGCCGTTTAGGACTTTCACTGAGTGAGATGGAGCCATTGGAGGGGGGTGATCAGAAAAGTGGCCAGATCTGACTTAGGTTTTACAGGGGCGGGGGAGCTGTTCTGGGGAGAATGGAGTAAGGGGGGAAGCTGGGCGTAGTTGGTGGCTCATTGGCTCATGATTTCCAAGTAAGAGATGATGGTGGGCTTCCCTGGTGGCTCAGTGGTTAAGAATCCGCCTGCCAATGCAGGGGACACGGGTTCGAGCCCTGGTCCAGGAAGATCCCACCTGCCGCGGAGCAACTAAGCCTGTGCGCCACAACTACTGAGCCTGCGCTCTAGAGCCCGCGAGCCACAACTACTGAGCCCATGTGCCACAACTACTAAGCCCACACGCCTAGAGCCTGTGCTCTGCAACAAGAGAAGCCACTGCAAAAAGAAGCCCGCACACCACAACGGAGTAGAAGAGTAGCCCCCGCTCACTGCAACTAGAGAAAGTCTGCGCACAGCAACAAAGACCCAACGCAGCCAAAAATAAATAAATACATAAATAAATAAAAATTTTAAAAATAAATAAATAAAGTCCCTTTAAAAAAAAAAAAAAGAGATGATGGTGACTTGGACCAGGGTGGTTTTGGTGGGGGTGAGAAAAGTGGAAGATTCTGGATAAATTTTAAGGGAGAGCCCACAGGACCTGTTGACAGATTGCCTGTGAGATGTGAGAAAAGAGAAGGTTCCGAGGGTGACACTAAGACCGTTATCCTGAGCTACTGGAAGAATGGAGCTGAGGCTCTAGAAGGGACACAGCGAAACGAGGCTGATCCAAGGGCTGGGGGGCCAGAGGCACATGGAAGCAAGGCTGACAAACTGGAGCGTACCTATTTATTTATTTATTTTTTACATATACATGTATCTCTTCTTTTTCAAATTCTTTTCCCGGTTAGGTTGTTACAGAATATTGAGCAGAGTTCCCTGTGCTATACAGCAGGTCCTTATTGGTTATCCATTTTGGAGTGTACTTATTGATGTACAAGTGTACTTGTTCTAATGAGGAAGAAGTTGCAAACTGGTGGCCCATGGGCCAAATCTGGCGGGCAGACGTCCTTGGTTTGGTTCTCAAAGTATTTATTAAACAGCTGAATTAGCTGGTGAGGTTTAAAACTCATGGCATTTTATATAAAAATCTGGATTTCCTGCTCTTTTAGAAAAGTGGCAGATCTGGCAACCAGGTAACAGCTGATTGGCCCTGAATGACAGCTGTTCCCTCTGGCAAGGCGTGCCCTGTTTAGTGGGCAGTCACGCCACTACTCCCTATTATCTTACAACTGAGGCTACCCTTTCAGTGCCCAGTCTTCTCATTTGAAAATGGGAATAACAGTAGTACTACCTCTTGGGGTTGTTAGGAAAATTAATGGAGATAACTCATGTAAAACAACTAGAACGGTGTCTATTAATTGTTCAGAAATGTTTGCTCTTATTGCTGTCATTACTATTGTTGTTATTATTAGCTGTCCGTTCTTACAGGGCTCTGAGTTTGTAATGCTAGCAATGAGGATTTCAGAAAGCTGGAAGAGGATTCTGACAGGGGTTGAGAGGTGAGCGAAGCTTCCCTTAATAAACGATGGCACCAAACCAGAAAGCAGGAGAGGAGGCAGCACAGCTCCCAGACACTTCAGAAAACTGTGACCGCCCGAGCGCCAGTGGCCGCACAGATCAGGGTTCATTTCCCTTCTTCCGCAGAGCTCGGCACAGTGGCCTCAATCACCCGGTGACTCATCTAATAGCCCCGTGAGTTTGCCCAGCTTGCGGCGTCACAAATTACATTTGCAGCCTCCTTATCAGGCAAGCTAGGAAATTAAACCTAAACGGCTATGGTGTTGCTAAGTAATATGGCTGCATACACAGACACCCGAGGCTCAGACCATCACAGCCCCATTAAAGCATCATTTCCCACTGTGGCTAATAAGGTTTGAAACCTTCAAAGGAAACCTGCTGTTCTTTTTTAAGGTCAGAAAATGGGGTAACTTGGTTATAAGCAAGAGATAGAATTTCCCTTCCTAGATGCTAGGGGTGTGTGTGTGTGTGTGTGTGTGTGCATGTGTGTGTGTGCATGTGTGTGTGTGTCTGTGTGTGTGTATGTGTCTGTGCATGTGTGTCTGTGTGTGTGTATGTCTGTGTATGTGTGTGTATGTGTGTCTGTGTATGTATGTGTGTGTGTCTGTGTATGTGTGTGTATGTGTGTCTGTGTGTGTATGTGTCTGTGTCTGTGTGTGTCTGTGTGTCTGTGTGTGTGTGTCTGTGTGTGTGTCTGTGTGTGTGTGTGTGCGTGCTGGAGATACTAGCTCATGGCTGGTGGAGGCAGAGGGTGGGGGTGGGGGGAGATCAGAGACAGCCATCTTGCCCTCAGGACCCCTCTGCCCTGGGCCATGAGGGCCTGGTCAAATCTACCTCTGTGTCTGGCACTGGCCCTCTGGAGGTGTTTGCAGAGTGGCTGTTGGCTTCCTTCTTCCTGGGGATACTTCTCAGTGGGTGTGGCACTAGATGATGGGAGCATTCCTGGCGATTTCTCCCTCAGGGCAGTTTTTTCTTTAGGGGGCTTTTCTCTTTCTACAACGGAGCCCTTGAGCCCAGAGTGGGGATCCTGGCCCATGGGATGCTTGGGCAGCTGAGCTGGTCCAGGGGTTTCCTTTCCTCATTTCTCTCCGGTCAAACCATCTGTGTCCATTTCAGTGTTTGGCTCCTCCTGGATCCACCACGTTTAGAGCTTGAGGGCACAGCTCCAGAGTGAGGCAGTAGCTCCATGGCCACCTTAGGTCAGGCAGGTAGGGACTTAGCATCTTAGTATCTTCACCCACCCCACGTAGCTCTTCTGCAACCCCATAGTTATGCTGGGTGGGGAAGTTGTCCAACTATTTGGGGCCATGTGGTCAGAGGTTTGGGGCATCTGGAGCCCTCCGCAGCTCCCCTCTCTGGGAGGACTCCCTCCATCTTCTCTGATTTGGACTCCTGGGATGGGGCAGCAGGGTGAAATTCCTCCTCCTTAATTTGTATTTTAAATCACGTCTTCTCCATAATGCTGAGGATTATTCTTCAAGACTCATTCAGATAGGCTGGGCCTCACAGGACTTCTGGTTGCTGAGAAGAGGGTGGGGCTCGTAGGCCCCCTGGAGGGAGATTCCTGCAGCACAGAGGATGCGGCCAGATCTGAGCTCTTGATAATCTGGCCTAGCCAGTCCCCGTGTTCGCCAAACAGAAGAAAGTGGAAGAGAATCCCTTCTGGCATTTGTTGTATGATATGAGACTTGGCTGTGTCCAGAGGGGACAAAGACTTTCAGACTGGGGATGTCTCCCAATCAAACTTTCCATAAGGATGCATTCTTTCCCCTTTTTTGGCCAGCTGCAGGCTTGGAGCCATCTCCCTGGGGAAGAGAGCTGTCCTTGCTCGAACCAGACTGCCCTGGGGGGCTATCTGGGCCGGTCAGTGGTCTGAAGGTTTTTCTGACATCTCCCTGTTCCACCCTCGCATATCACACCAGGAAGCACTTCACCAAGCAGGGGTCAGATTTCAGTTCAGCCTTTTGTTTTAACAAATAATTGAGTTTAGATATTGACATTCAATCATCAACCGCTAAATCCCATTTTGCAGAGCTTTGCAAACCTTGTGTAGCTGGGGACTGTGATTTGTTTCATATGAATGCGCCTTGGCGCTTGGGTCTCATTGGTTAGTTCTAATATAACTATTTTTGCCAACTGTTTTCACTACTAATTGGCTACTTAATAAGTTAAAGAGCCGCATGATTTCTATCTCCTCTTCCACTATTCCTATGGAAGAAAATGCTGGCTATATTTAAACAGCGCCCATTTTATTTCTCTGGAGAGCAGACACTTGCTGGGTTGAAAAGATGTGTTTCCTTGGATGGTTCCTTTATGACTTCTGTTTGTCCTGCTGCTGGAAAAACTTCCAAAGTGTGAGCTGGCTCCAAGCTGAGTGTCTCCACGGCTCTGCTGACCTTCTGGTGAGTTGCTAAGCACATACATCTGCCTGTCTATGTACTTGCCCATTTCCAAGATTGTCAACTGCAGCTGAATCCCCTGGGCTGGTAAAGGGACAAGGGGAAGGGACCAGAGGCCCTGCCCCCACTGGCAGGGTCCCAGGCCAGGACAAGAGCAGCTTCAGGGCATCCCGATTTTCTGAGGGCCTTCAAGACATCACTCTCACCTGTGGATAGCAGCTCCTTGGTGGAGCAGCCTTTCATTCTTGAGACAGTCCCACCTCATTTAGAATTGTTTCCATCACTACTGCTGTTGGAATATCCTGGCAAGTCTAGGGTACCCACCCTTCCTTCCTTTCCTTCAAAGTGAAGACTGGTAAGAACCCTAGAGATGGTGATGCACCTTTAACAGTGATAACCTTTTACAAAATTCAGATCATAAACTGTTGCATATTCATGGTGGAAAAATGCTGAAAAAATAGAAAAGCACTATAAAGATGTAAAAATCACCCATAACCCAACGGTAACCCAGAGATAACCACTAATAACATTTTGAAACATTTATCTCAGAATGTATATATCTATATATACTCATATTTACATAGGTATATGTATAATTTTTAAAAATGGGATCATACTATTTTGCACCTGCTTTTCCCATTTAACATTGTACTATAAACATTTTCCCATGTCATCAGATTACACTACGTCATCATTTTGATTGCCTAGCGTTCATGATGTGAACACGTTCTGATTTATTTAACCAGTTCCCTGTTAGGTGAACTTTAGGTTGATTCCAATATATATATTTTTGCCATTATAATCACTGCTGTAATGAACATCCTTGAGGTTTCCTCTTTATGTCAAAATTAAGCACATTTTAAAAGACTTTGATTGATATTCCTAAATTATTCTGAAAGTGCATATTCCTGACTAGCTGTGTATAGACGCTTTTTATTGCAATTTAAAATATACTTGTCGGGACTTCCCTGGTGGCTCAGTGGTTAGGAATCTGCCTGCCTAATGCAGGAGACACAGGTTTGAGCCCTGGTCCGGGAAGATCCCACATGCCGCGGAGCAACTAAGCCCGTGCGCCACAACTACCGAGCCTGCGCTCTGGAGCCCGCAAGCCACAACTACTGAGCCCACGCGCCTAGAGCCTGTGCTCCGCAACAAGAGAAGCTACCTCAAAGAGAAGCCCGCACACTGCAGTGAAGAGTAGCCCCTGCTCGCCGCAACTAGAGAAAGCCTGTGCGCAGCAACGAAGACCCAACGCAGCCAAAAATAAATAAATTAATTTATAGAATAAAGTTAAAAAAAAATTTTTTTAAATAAGAAAATAAAATATACTTGTCAATTTTATAGGTGAAAAATGAGCATCTCCTTGTTAATTTTAATATCTTGCATTCCGCGAGGTTAAACATTCTCCTTGCGGTTAATTGGCTGGCAGAGATATCTTGTGCTCCCTTGCTTCCAGATGATGGAATTTAAGTGTCATTAGTTATCACTTAGCAAGATGAAATTGGGGCGTGCTGCCAGGGAGCTGAGGGCAGTTAAAGTAGTTGCTAGTAGGCTTCAGAGCCTAAAACCAATCTTCCTAAGTGTCTGTTTTCAGTCTTCCCTGAGTGGGCCTTCTAATCTGAGGGCAGGGCTGGATGAAGCATGACATGGGACGCAAGAGGCTTGGGGTGGCTTTGGGATGCAGGCAGGGCACCTAGCTAACTAACAGACTGATTTTCTACAGCTCCAGTCTTTCCCCCTTTTCTTCCCCTCATTCACGCAGAAAATCATATGTCAAAAATTTTTCCTTGTGTTTTGTGGTGTCTGTTCCCTTGACGATGGGGTAAATAGAGGGTTTGGGGCCAGGGTTGATATTTCGAGTCTGAGGTTGGTGGATAATCTGTTGAGCAGGTAGTTAAGGACCAGCTGTGTATGGATGCCAGGCTTCTGGTGTTTCTATGTATGCAGGTCCTCGGGCCCAGGTGAGGGGAGAGGTAGGAGGAGGGAATCCAGATTTGGGAGGTGGTGGTCATTGTGGGCATGGGATCCACTCTGAATCAGACCTATAAGCTGTAATATGTAACCAGCAATGTGTGGGGAGAACTAGCAGTCCTGGGGTGGTGTGGCTGGGCTTTGAGGAAAAGTAGATACTCTGTGCTCCTTTCATGATACAAAAATGACTTCAGTGCAGCTCATTCTAGTTAGAAGGTCCAGGGATGGATCTGGATGGCAAAATCACAAGGTGCTTTGCCCCCAGTTCCAATAACTGAGTTTATGAGGAGAAAAGCAATGGCTGTGGTCAAGGCCTGGGAGGCAGGGAAGTCTGAGGGGACGCTGGTTTCCCTCCAGCCGAAGCAGGTGGTGTGAGCTACGCCCGTGACGCCTGGGCTAGAATGGCCCCTTCATCATCCCAAACCGGCAGGTGCTCCCAGAAGAGCTGCCAAGGTGTGAGAGAAACTGCATCCTTACCCGGAATGTGGGAAAGAGGATGGAGGTTTCATGTATAATTTCCTGTCATCAGAATCCAATATAGTCGTAATAAACTTGGAGAGGCAACCTGTAGGAGAACTAAACACGAACGCGTCTCGTTTCTGAGGCGCTGGAAACTGAGAGGAATTCAAATTGCATCTTTCACGTTGGGTTATGACTCTCAAGTAACTTGGCCAAAGCTAACTATAGTCGGCTGACATAAAGGGCCCTGCAAGGTGACATGATGCCATGGGGATGAAGACTTTTCACAATGGAAAAAGCAGGTTTGGCATAGGTAAGCTCTGAACTCTTCTGAGGTGATAATCCTGGACTCCCCGTAGTTCTTTGAGGGTCAGAGACTAAGAATATCAGAGCATCGTGATGGGGATGTACATCAGCCCTCCTTGCTGAGAAGGGACTTGGGGTCTTTTGGTGTTGAGTACACAGAGGAGAGGCTTTGGGAGGATGGGTGGCACACACAGTTGGCTGCCATGGAGAGGAGAACTGCCTCCTGGAAGGCATTTGGTCAGACTTAGCACTGTGCCAGTATTTATTATTAATCACCATGAAACTGCTTTGTGTTTTTCATAGGGCTTTCTTGTAGATCTGGTTTGATCTTCCTAATATAGAATATTTTCCACAGGGTTATTTAATTTCAGTTTTTCAGTCGGTATTTGACCAACTGCTCAGCCTCATGGGATGGGCAGTTTTATATCAGGTGTGTTGAGGAAGCTACGTGTGTTTTCCAAGCCACGGCAGTGCATGTTTGAGGAGTCGGGCATGGACCCCCACTCCTGATGGGGGCTGCGTACGGCAGGGTCAGGATCACAGAGTCAGAGCACAGTAGATGCCATTGGAGGCTTAGCTTCCCTCCGCCTTGTAGGCATTGGGACCTTGTTTTCTGCCCCAGGATGTATATGTAACTAGAATAGAGATCCTTTCACCTGAGAGCTGTTGTCTTTGCTGTTTCTGGCAGGTTAGTTAAGCTCTCCAGCCCTTAGTTCTCATTTGTAAAATGAGATAATAATAGTATCCATCTCAAGGAATTGTGTGAAGATTAACTGAGTTAATACCTTAAAAAAAAGAGCAGTTAGCACAGGGAGTTTGCACTCAATGCATATTATAATGACAATGATGATGACCATGAATGTTGGATTTCACAGATGGAGGCAGCCTAGGATCCTTAGACAGTTTCCCTGTCTCCAAGCAGGGTTCCAACCAATACTTATTTTACACCTTCACGGCCTTGCCAGGGACATGGTGAACAGCCTAAGGGGAAAGGGTTATGGTTCTATCTACTTCTGGAGGGGGCTGATGGAAAAATAATCAAGCCTGTGAATTCATGAAATAAAAGGTCAAATGGGAAACTTGACCTTAAGAATTTCATTAATCTCTCCAACTACATTGAAGGCAGCAGAGAAGTGACTTCTCACAAGGGACCCCAAGAATTGAAAAAGCAGATGCTGTCCTCAAACTCTTGGCTCTGCTACTTATCAGCTGTGTGACCTTGGGCCAGTTACTTAACCTCTCTGAGATTCAGTTTCCTCATTTGTAAAATAGGAATAATACATTACAGGATTGCTGGAATTACTAAATCAGATGATATCTGTAGAGTTCTTGGAATCTGCTGAGGGCTCAATAAAAGCCAGTTTTCATGTCTGTTGTTGTGTTTATTATAAATGCTTATTATTATAAGCTACTTTATAGCTTACAATTGACAAGTTGGAAACTGGTTACTTTTCACAACAGGGATTGTCCTGTGATGGTCCTCTCTCTCACCTTGAAAGATGTTAACACTCAGAGGAGTTCCCCCACCTTGGCTGGACCTGACCCTCTGAGCTTGGTGCTTGTGCATGTGAAGATGGGGAGAAGGTACTTCCCACCTGGTTGCACAAGGGCTGGGACCAAGTCATCTTGCCTCTGCATGGGTCAAAAATGGGGAATGGCGCATGGCTCCTATTGGATGATAGGGACTTCTGAGGATTTTTGAGGTGTCCAGACTCAAATCTTCCTCATCACTGGCTCATTTTGCTGGGCATATACATAGGAGTAGAATGGAAGGATTACGGGGTAGATGTGTGCTTAACTTTGTAAGAAACCGCCAACTGTTTTCCAGCCTGGTTGTCCCATTCGATGTCCCCACCTGTTCAGCTTTATAGTCGCTTTGGCCACATTTTCTGGTCTTCCCCATATATCGAAGTCAGTTCTTTCAAACTTTAAAAAATAGATATATATTTTTAAGAAGCAGAACCTTTTAAAAAATAAAAAAGGTCATACCTACACCCTCAATAAATAAAGCAGATAAGGAGATAGAAGTTTGGCTGAAGGCCTCTGTTTGCTCCGGGGCCCAGGGGAGCCCAGAGTGATGACACCACTCTAGGTACAAGTTTGAGTCATCTTTCATCAGATTTAACTTTCAGTTGAGTTCTGAGTCGATCACAGGAGCAGTGATACTGGCCAGGCCGGGGCTGCCCGCATCTCTGCCCGCCGTGCCCAGAGCTCTCCTTGGGGCCCTCCAGGCTGGCGGCAGAGCCGAGGCCCCCAGAGGCTGACCAGGTACAGCAGCCCGGCTGTGGGGATGTTTCCTGCTGGTTGGCATTGGTCTTTCCACCACCACACTGTGTTACTTAAACTAGCTCCATCTCCAAGACAAACATCAGAAGCTGTGCGACTCCAGACACCAGGAACAAAGAAACAAATTGGGAACATCGTGCGCAAAAAAGATTTTAATAAAGATTAAACTGCCTCCGTGCGTAGATTCTGCTACTCTTCTTATTGTGATCTTGACAGTGATGTGGGGCAAGCAGGTAAAGGCTGAGCCCGAGGCGGTTCACATTCCTGGCACTGACGCCGAGTGTAGCCTGAGTGGCGGCTGACAGCAGACGGGCCTTTGCAGGGGTGCTCCAGGGGCACCCAGCCTCCCAGCCTCGACTGGCTCAGGGCTCCAACCCTGAGCTTTCTCAGGGCGTCTGTGAGGGCAGATGCCTGCGCCCTCAGCTTCACTCAGCAACCCCGGGCACGGGCCTGAGACGCTGCATTTCACCAAGCTCTCCGCACGCTCCCTCCTCCTCCTTCTACTTTTTATTATGGAAACATTTAAACATGTACAAAAGTAGATAGAATCGTATCATGAACCCCCATCTACCCACAGCCCAGCTTCAGCAGTTACCAATATGACAATCTTGTTTCATCTCTACGCTGACTCATGCCCCTCCAAGTTATTTTGAATCAAGTCACAGACATCCGATTATTTCATCCATAGACAGCTCAGTACATATGGCTAAGAGAGAACTTTTTTTTTTTTAAAGGCATAACCATAGTATCATTATTACGCCTAAAAAAATGAGCAATGGTTTCTGGGTGTTTCTAATGCAGAGTCAAGGGTGAGGACCACAGGCCAACTGGGAGATCACATCCTCTGGTGGCAGGAGCCATGCCTGACGTGTTAGAGGACGCTTGGCATTTTTAGAGGAAGCTGGCAGGAGCCTGACTTCTTAAAATCCACACTCACAAGAGAAAACAGAGCAAAGTCAGGCTGACAACTTGCATTGCACAAGGGTCCCTGAGTATTAGGCCCAGGAATCTTGTCATCTTGTAGTCGAAGCCTTCTAGTTATTGTTCAGACAAATTTTGTATTTTAACCTAAAGGGCAGCTGATGCTGGGTTCCATCGGGGATAGTCTCTTGAGGGCTGCCGGTCTGATGTCACTCTGCGGGCTCCCTGACATGACCCTAGGTTTCAAATGTCCAGTCAGAAAACCGGGGTTTGATTTGTGGCTCTGCCGTATAAAGGGCTGGGTAGTTTCCTTGTCTGTGTTATAAGGATGGCAGCGTTGCCCCAGTCAGCAGGCAGGGGTGTGTGCCTGAAGTAATGACAGTAGCTGCTGTGCCAGGGGAGCGTGCCGGGAGAGTTCTCCCCTGCCTGCCTGTGCTCACCGCCTGCCCCAGAGCCCGGAGGCCGTCCAGGCAGCTTTCCAGGTCTCACCTCCACGCCCAGATCTCCAGTCATGGCTTCCTCCAGGTGCAAAGTGGGAGCCATCTGGGCTTCCCTGACACCCAGAGCCCCCAAGGCTGGTGGGCTGCACAGGCCCTGCTGGGACTCTTGCTTCACCTCCCCACCTTCTGGAACCCTCCAAGTGTATGGTGTGGATCTCCTTGGCGGACTGTCTTCTGTGCTGGTGAAGGTGTCCTTGCCCACACCTCCCAGTCCCCTCAGCAGTAAGACTGCTTTGGCCTTGGCTCACCAGGTGTCCCTGGATTCCAGTGGGGCACCGGGAGAGAGGAGAGGGAGCTTTGCTAGTGAAGGAGGCTGCACGAGGGGGCAGCGAGTCGCCAGGGCCTTCTCTTGCCGTCTCTCCTCACAGGCACTTGCTGCTTGGTGGTAGAGGCATCCAGCAAGACGGGCTCGTCCGTGTGGAAGACCGTGCAGTGAGGCCAAAGTCTCAAAGGCTCCCTGGTAACGGAGCCTCTTCCTCTCAGCAGGGGCCAGAGTGTGTGCAGACCCTTGGAGAGTGGCCTAGGGAGGGGCTGGTGACTCTGAAGTCCGGGGATAGAGGTCACTTCTCTGCCTCCTTTTAGATGCTTGGGGAGACTGTGTGTCCCCAAAGGGCCTTGTCTGTCCAGGAGCTACGGCTGGAGGGACATTCTACCTTTAGAGCCGGAAGGCTCCCCTCCTCCATGAACCCCGTGCTTCCAAGGTGGTTCACGAGAGCCTCCTGGCACAGCTCTGGCAAAGGTGATTAGGGCCTGTCCAGTGGGTCCGAGTTGTGACTTTGAGGGTTTGTCGAGGAGGGGCATGCTGTAGGAGAGACAGCCTTGACTGTGGAGTCAGGAGGCCCTGGGTTCCATTCCCTGCCAGTGGTGGAGGCTGGGGTCAGGTGGTACAGCCATACTGGAGGGAAGATGGTGACATCCCTCAAAATCACAAATGCACGTATCCTTTGACGCAGCAATTCCACTTGTGTGAAAGGGACATACGTGCAAGGAGGTTCATTGTGGTGTATTTGTTTTTTTTTTTTTAAAGAATGGATGCACTTATAAATTTATTTTATTTTTGGCCACATTGGGTCTTTGTTGCTGCGCACGGGCTTTCTCTAGTTGCGGTGAGCGGGGGCTGCTCTTCGTTGCGGTGCGCGGGCTTCTCATGGCGGTGGCTTCTCTTGTTGCGGAGCACCGGATCTAGGCGCGCAGGCTTCAGTAGTTGTGGCACACGGGCTCGGTAGTTGTGGCTCGTGGTCTCTAGAGCGCAGGCTCTTTAGTTGTGGCGCACGGGTTTAGTTGCTCCGTGGTGTGTGGGATCTTCCCCGACCAGGGCTCGAACCCGTGTCCCCTGCATTGGCAGGCGGATTCTTAACCACTGCGCCACCAGGGAAGTCCCCATTGTGGTGTATTTGTAATAGCAGGAGACTGGCAACATCAAAATGCCCATCCATGGACAATTAAATGACCTGTGGTTATTCCGTACAATAGACTCTTGAAAAGAATGAGTCAGCTCTATACATTTACTGCTACAGAATGACCTTCAGTGATATTGTTGAGTGAAAAAGGCAAGGTTGAAAAGAAGGTATAGCATGCTACCTTTTGTGCTTTTTAAAAAGGACTCCTTTGATACGCATAGAATATTTGCGGACAAGTTGCAAGAAACTAAAAACTGAGGTTGTCTCTGGGGTGGTGACCTGGGGGGACAGTGGTGGGGGAGATGTGTTTTTACTGTGAACTCCTTTGTAAGATTTGAGTTTTGCACCATGTGTATGCATTTTAAATAAATACATGTAAATAAAATCTCTGGCATTTCTCTGGTATTTATGGGCTGGCTGTGTGACTCTGGGCAAGTTGCTTACATGCTCTGAGCCTCGTCTGTAAAATCAGATAAGATTAAAGTCACAGTGAGAACTGGTGGATGAGAAGAGCCTTGTGCAGGATGTGGACATAATGGGGATTCAGTGAGAGGAGCTTCCATGATTGTTTATTGGTTATGTTTAAGCTGTTACCATCTGGATGTCGGGGCGGGGAGAACAAGTCAGGCTAGGAGAGACATGATGGGGAGGCTGTGGGCACCTCAGAAGCGAGCATCGCCTCTTTCTCACCCTCGCCTTCTCTGCAGCACCCCCATCAGGCACAGAAACGTGTGCTGACTTGAGTTGTGCTGTTGATTTGCGCTGTGCTGTTCCCGAGCACATGTACGGGCAGCTGAGCCAAGACTGTCCACCAGAGGGCATCAGCCGCCGCGCTGCCTCCCCTCCCGTTTCTGGAACCACTTCTTCAGCCGCCAGACTGTGACAGGAGGTTTGCCAGGGAAAAGATTTAAGGTGAGCTTTTCTTCCTTTTTACGTCCACTGAATACGCTGATTGGTTTCACTTAGGCCTGGGGGATTCTAGTCACCAAGGTGCTGCAGGAACTGGAGTAACACCCCTGGGGATGGGTGTGTGTGTGTGTGCATGCGTGGGCTCGCAAGGTGTATGACGTGTGTGTGTGTGTGTGTGCATGCATGGGCTCGCAAGGTGTATGACATGTGTATGTGTGTGTGTGTGCATGCATGGGCTCGCAAGGTGTATGACGTGCCCTCCTGGGGCTCCACTGGCTGCAGGGAGGGGTTGAGCTGAAGCCTCTTCACTCCCGGCACATCCAGTGGAAGTGGGTAGGAGGCCGCTGCAGGCACTTCTGCTCTCTAGCACCTGTTCCTTTTTATTTTATTTTTTGGGTCAGTCCCTCAAACGGTCAGGTTGCTGGTTTCCTGCTGGCTCTCCATTGAACCCAACCTTTGAATGGGAGACTGAGTCAATGCTGCCTCAAATGTGCCTGGAAGGTGAGAACCGCTGCTCATAAAAGCACTTTTCATAGCATTAAAATCCTCTGCTCTGGAGTCTTTGAACCTGGAGTGATCCACAGGTTGCAGCCCAGCTGGAGACGTATGATAAAAGAAATTGGCCTACTCAGAGTCCAGTGGGAGCTGACAGAGGAGGAGAGTTTAACAAAGGTGAGGCTGGGTCTGATTCTGAGGTCTGGCGATTCCACAGTGTGCCACGGGTGGGACAGGAGGTCAACCGGCCACTCAGGATACCACCTGGTCCCATGAGGCCACTTCAAGCTCCTCCAGACTTTGAGAGCTCGAAGAGAGACAGTGAACTTAGATAAAGTGACCAGAGTTTGTCTTGATAATGTGCCCAGGTGGGGAAGGACACTGGCCAATCAGGGAGCCTAGGAACTTACCCACCTGGGCACAGGGGAGGATTACACTTCCCTGTGCCTGTGAGCAGACAGTGAGGAGAACTTGGGGCTGAGCAGCTGAGCAGTGGCCAAAGTGTTCGCGGCGGAGATGGCAGGAGGCCCGACTACCTCCTGAGGGCAGTTCCAGGCACCCTGGGAATTGGGAGCTGCACTGACCATTGCCTCAATCTCTCTCTTTTTTTTTTTTTTTTGGCTGCACCGTGCGGCATACAGAATCTTAGTTCCCTGATCAGGGATAGAACCTGTGCCCCCTGCTGTGGAAGCACGGAGCCCTAACCACTAGACCGCAAGGGAAGTCCCCAGTGTTGCCTCAATCTTAATGAAAGTGTCCCTGACAGCGTGGAGTCAAGGCCCCTTCTCAGCCCATCATGTCCCTGAGTTCTACTTGGTGTTTGTTCTCTTGCACCGACTGTATTTTAGTTCCCTAGGGAGCACTCCACTTCACCAAAGCTGGATGCCCCAGAGCGCCCTCCTTTCTCCACTTGTCTGGCTTCACCTACTCTTACTGCTCTCATTCTGCAGAGGACTCTTTGCAATTCTTCTTGAGGAATTGGGAAGAATGCATATTTATTAGGCACTGTCATAGTCTGCATTTAAAAATATATTTTAAAATGCCTGAGAACTTATTAACCACCTTTGTGCATGCTGTGGATTTGATATTTGATCTCAGCTACCTCATTAAATATTTTTGGAAAAAAAAATCCTCAACAGGAGATCAGCCAAGATGGCAAAGTAGAAAGACCCTGAGCTCACCTCCTCTCATGGTCACACCAAAATCATAACAATTTGCAGAACAACCATTGATGAGAAAGACCGGACCCTACCAGAAAAGATGTTCTACAACTAAAGACATAGAGAAGGAACCACAATGAGACAGGTCGGAGGGGTGGACTCGCGATATAGTCAATTCCCATATCCCCATGGGTGATCCACAACCTGGAGAATAATTACATTGCAGAGGTTCTCCCACAGGAGTGAGAGGTCTGAGTCCCGCATCAGGTTCCCCAGCCTGGAGGTCCTGCACTGAGAAGATGAGCCCCCAGAGCATTAGGCTTTGAAGGCCAGCAGGGCTTACTTTCAGGAGTCCCAGAGGGCTGGGCAAAACAGAGACTTCACTCTTAAAGGGTGCACACAAAATCTCACATGGTCTGGGACCCAGGGCAGAAGAAATTTGATAGGAGCCTGAGTCAGACCTACCTGCTAATCCTGGAGAGTCTCCTGGAGAGGCAGGAGGCAACTGCAGCTCACCCTGGGGACACAGACACTGGTGGCAGCCATTTTGGGAGCTTGTTCTACCATATGGACACTGATGCTGGCAAGTGCCATTGTAGAATCCTCCCTCTAGCTTATTAACCCCAGGACCCAGCCTTGCCTTGGTCCTACAGCCTGTAGGTGCTGGTGCAGGGACACCTCAGGCAACTAACTGGTGGGGACATAGCCCCACTCATCAGCAGACAGGCTGCCTTAGGACCCCCAGGCCTACAGCCACCTCTGGACATGGCCAGGCCCACCAGAGGGCCCAGGACCCAGCTCCACCCTCAGTGGGTAGGCACCAGCCCCAGAATCTCCTGGGCCCTGATCCAGCCCTCCAGCAAGCCTGCTCTAGCCCCTCTACCAGCTTCAACCATCAGGGGACAGACACCAGACTCAAGAAAATCACTATCCCACAACCTGTGAACCCAGTCTACCCACCAGCAGGCCAGAACCTGCCCTGAGAGCAGCTAGGCCTTGACCCTGCCCACTAGCAGGTCAACACAAGCTTTGAGACACCCCAGACACTGTACCCAACTGTGTCAAGAACCACCCTACCCCACCCCCAGAAATCTGACACCAGCTCGGGGACCCCTGGGCCCTGAAACCAGACACCAGGACCTGGCTCTGCCCACCTGTAGGCCAGCACTAACCCCAGGACCTGGCTCTGCCCACCAGTGGGCAGGCAACAACAACAGAGTCTTTTGGACCCTGACTCCATCCATCAGTGAGCCAGCACTAGCCCTGGAGCCACCTCCTGGGGTTCTGTAGTCAGCCACCTCATGACATGGTCCTGTCCACCAGCAGCTGGCAGCCTCCACAGGAGGCAGAGCCTGGCAACCAACCGGAATGGGGGCCAGCCAAGTCTACCAGACCACCCACATAGTCAGCATGCCACAATAGAAGGACACACACAGCCCTTGTAGGGGGAACCCTTAGGGCATACAACTCAGGTGACGAGGGGAGTGTGCTGCTGGGACACATAGGACATCTCCTACAAAAGGCCACTTCTGCAAGGTCGGGAAACATAACCAACCTACAAGATACATAAAAATACAACAACAAATTAGGCAAAATGAGGTGACAGAGGAACATGTTCCAGATGAAGGAAGAAGATAAAACCCCAGAAGAAGAACTAAGTGAAGTGGAGATAGGCAATCTACCCAAGAAGGAATTTAATGTAGTGATTGTAAAGATGATTAAAGAACTCAAGAGAAGAATGGATGCACAGAGCGAAAAGTTAGAAGTTTTCAACAAAGAATTAGAAAATATAAAGAAAAATCAAACAGAGATGAAGAATACAATAACTGAAATGAAAAAATACACTAGAAGGACTCAACAGTAGACTAAATGATACAGAGGAATGGATCAGTGAGCTGGAAGACAGAGTAGTGGAAATCACTGATGCTGAACAGAAAAAAAAAAAGAATGAAAAGAAATGAGGACAGTTTAAGAGACCTCTGGGACAACATCAAGTGCACAAATATTTGCATTATAGGGGTTCCAGAAGGAGAAGGGAGAAAGAGAAAGGGGTTGAAAACATATTTGAAGACATAATAGCTGAAAACTTCCCTAACTTGGGAAAGGAAACAGACATCCAAGTCCAGGAAGCCCAGAGATTCCCACACAGTATTAATCAAAGAAGAACACACCAAGACACACAGTAATTAAAATGACAAATATTAAAGATAAAGAGAGAATATTAAAAGCAGCAAGGGAAAAGCAACAAATAACACACAAGGACATTCACATAAGGCTATCAGCTGACTTTTCAGCCAAAACTCTGCAGGCTAGAAGGGAGTGGCATGATATATTTAAAGTGATGAAAGGGGAGCACCTACAGTCAAGAGTACTCTACCCAGGAAGGCTCTCATTCAGATTTGATGGAGAGATCAAAAGCTTTACAGATAAGCAAAAGCTAAAACTTCAGCACCACCAAATCAGCTTTACAAGAAATGTTTAAGGACCTTCCCTAAGTGAAAAAGAAAAGGCCACAACTAGAAACACAAAAATTATGAAAGGAAAAAGACCATTGGTAAACATACAGTAAAGTTAGGAAATCATCCACACACAAAGCTAGTAGAAAGGTTAAAAGACAAAAGTAGTAAAATCATCTAGATCCACAATAAGCAGTTAAGGGATACCCAAAACAATTAGATGTAAAACATAATATCAAAAAGAGTAATCATGAGGGAAGGACAGTACAAATGTGGGGTTGTTAAAATGCATTTGAAATTAAGAGATCAGCAACTTAAAACCTCATGGTAACCACACACCAAAAACCTATACTGGATACACACACACACACACACACACACACACACACACAGAAAAAGGAATCCAAACATAACACTAAAGATAGTCATAAAATCACAAGAGAAGAGAACAAAAGAAGAAGAAAGATACAAAAACAGACCTACAAAAACAACCCCTAAACAATTAACAAAATGGCAATAAGAACATATATATCAATAATTACTTTAAATGTAAATGGACTAAATGCTCCAATCAAAAGACATGGAGTGGCTGAATGGATACAGAAACAAGACCCATATATATGCTGCCTATGAGAGACTCACTTCAGATCTAAAGACATACACAGACTGAAAGTGAGGGGATGGAAAGAAAATCAAAAGAAAGCTGGGGTAGCCATACCTCTATCAAATAAAATAGACTTTAAAATAAAGACTGTTACAGGAGACAAAGAAGGATACTACCTAATGATCAAGGGATAAATCCAAGAAGAAGATATAACAATTGTAAATATATATGCACCCAACATAGGAGTACCTAAATATATAAAGGAAATATTAACAGACATAAGGGGAGAAATCAACAGTAGCACAATAATAGTAGGGTACCCCATTTACATCAATGGAAAGATCATCCGGACAGAAAATCAATAAGGAAACACTGGCCTTGAAGTAAGTCAGAAAGAGAAAAACAAATACCATATGCTAACACATATATATGGAATCTCAAAAACAACAACAACAACAACAAAATGGTCATGAAGAACCTAGGGGCAAGACGGGAATAAAGATGCAGATCTACTAGAGAATGGACTTGAGGATACGGGGAAGGGGAAGGGTAAGCTGGGACAAAGTGAGAGAGTGGCATGGACATATATACACTACCAAATGTAAAATAGATAGCTAGTGGGAAGCAGCCATATAGCACAGGGAGATCAGCTCAGTGTTTTGTGACCACCTAGAGGGGTAGGATATGGAGGGTGGGGGGGAGGGAGACGCAAGAGGGAAGAGATATGGGGATATATGTATATGTATAACTGATTCACTTTGTTATAAAGCAGAAACTAACACACCATTGTAAAGCAATTATACTCCAATAAAGATGTTTAAAAAAAAAACCTGAACAAATTTTTAACAAAAAGAAAAAAAAAAAAAGGAAACACTGGCCTTAAATGATACATTAGACCAGATGGACTTAATAGATATATAGAGAAAATTCCATCTGAAAGCAGCAGAATACATTCTTTTCAAGTGCACATGGAACATTCTCCAGGATAGATCACATGCTAGGCCACAAAACAAGCCTCAGTAAATTTAAGAAAATTGAAATCATATCAAGCATCTTTTCTGACTACAACGCTATAAGACTAGAAATCAACTAAAAGAAAAATACTGCAAAAGCACAAATACGTGGAGGATTAACAATATGCTACTTAACAACCAATGGGTCACTGAAGAAATCAAAGGGAAATTAAAAAATACCTGGAGACAAATGAAAATGAAAACACAACGATCCAAAATCTATGGGACGCAGCAAAAGCAGTTCTAAGAGGGAAGTTTGTAGCACTACAATCCTACCTCAGGAAACAAGAAAAATCTCAAATAAACAACCTAACATTACAGCTAAAGCAACTAGAGAAAGAGGAACAAACAAAACCCAAAGTTAATTAAAGGAAAGAAATCATAAGGATCAGAACAGAAATAAATGAAATAGAGACTGAAAAAACAATAGAAAAGATCAATGAAACTAAGAGCTGGTTCTTTGAAAATATAAACAGAATTGATAAACCTTTAGCTAGACTCATCAAGAAAAAAAGAGGGCCCACATCAATAAAATCAGAAATGAAAAAAGAGAAGTTACAACCCATGCCACAGAAATACAAAGGATCATAAGAGACTACTATGAACAACTATACACCAATAAAATGGACAACCTAGAAGAAATGGACAAATTCCTAGAAAGGTACAATCTCCCAAGACTGAACCAGGAAGAAATAGAAACTATGAACAGAACAATTACCAGTACTAAAATTGAATCAGTAATTTAAAAACTCCCAACAAACAAAAGTCCAGAACAAGATTGCTTCACAGGTTAATTTTACCAAACATTTAGAGAATAGTTAACACTTATCCTTTTGAAACTATTCCAAAAATTTGCAGAGGGAGGAACACTTCTGAACATATTCTATGAGGCCACCATCATCCTGATACCAAACCCAGACAAAGATATCATAAAAAAAGAAAATTATAGGCCAATATCACTGATGAACATTCATGCAAAAGTCCTCAACAAAATACTAGCAAATCAAATCCAACAATACATTAAAAGGATCATACACATGATCAAGTGGGATTTATCCAAGGATGCAAGGATTCTTCAATATCTGCAAATCAATCAGTGTGATACACCACATTAACAAACTGAAGGAAAAAATCATATAATCATCTCAATAGATGCAGAAAAAGCTTTTCATAAAATTCAACATTTATTTATGATAAAAACTCTTCAGAAAGTGGGCATAGAGGGAACAAACCTCAACATAATAAAGGCCGTATATGCCAAAACCACAGCAAACATCGTACTCAATGGTGAAAAACTGAAAGTATACCCTCTAAGGTCAGGATCAAGACAAGGATGCCCACTCTCATCACTTTTATTCAACATAGTTTTGGAACTCCTAGCCACAACAATAAAAACAAATAAAAGGAAACCAAATGGAAAGGAAGAAGTAAAACTGTCACTGTTTGCAGATGACATGATACTATACATAGAAAATCCTAAAGACACCACTAGAAAACTACTAGAGCTCATCAATGAATTCAGTAAAGTTGCAGGATACCAAATTAATATATAGAAATCTGATGCATTTCTATACACTAACAGGTACTATTAGAAAGAGAAATTAAGGAAACAATCCCATTTACCATCACATCAAAAAGAATAAAATACCTAGGAATAAACCTACCTAAGGAGGTAAAAGACCTGTACCTGGAAAACTGTAAGACACTGGTGAAAGAAATTGAAGACAACACCATCAGATGGAAAGATATTCTGTGTTCTTGGATTGGAAGAATTAATATTGTTAAAATGACCATATTACCCAAGGCAATCTATAGATATTGCCTTGGGTTATATGGTCATTTACTATAATATTTCTGTGAAAAATACCAAGGGCATTTTCCACAGAACTAGAACAAATAATTTAAAAATTTGTATGAAAACACAAAAGAACCCAAATAGCCAAAACAATCTTGGGAAAGAACAGAGGTGGAGGAATCATGGTCCCTGACTTCAGACTATATTACAAGGATACAGTAAGCAAAACTGTGGTACTGGCACAAAAACAGACACATAGATCACTGGAACAGAATAGAGAGCCCAGAAATAAACCCACACACTTATGGTCAATTAATCTATGACAAAAGAGGCAAGAATATACAATGGAGAAAAGATAGTCTCTTCAATAAGCAGCCAGCTACATGTAAAAGAACGAAATTAGAACATTCTTAACACCATATACAAAAATAAACTCCAAATGGATTAAAGACCTAAATGTAAGACTGGAAACCACAAAACTCCTAGATGAAAACATAGGCAGAACACTCTTTGACATAAATCATAGCTATATTTTTTTTGGATCTGTCTCCTAAAGTGAAGGATACAAAAGTGAAAATAAACAAATGGGACCTAACTAAACTTAAAAGCTTTTGCACAGCAAAGGAAACCATTGACAAAACGAAAAGACAATCTACTGAATGGGAGAAAATATTTGCAAATGATATGACCAGTAAAGGGTTAACATCCAAAATACATAAACAGCTCATACAACTCAACAACAAAAAAACAAACAACCCAATTAAAAATGGACAAAAGATCTAAGTAGACATTTTTCCAAAGAAGACAAGCAGATGGCCAACAGGCAAATGAAAAGATGCTCAACATCATTAATCATCAGAGAAATGCAAATTAAAATCACAATGAGATAGCACCTCACACCTGTCAGAATGGCTATCATCAAAAAGAACACAAATAACAAATGTTGGGACTTCCCTGGTGGCTCAGTTGTTAAGAATCCACCTGCCAATGCAAGGGACATGGGTTCAATCCCTGGTCCTGGAAGATCCCACATGCCACAGAGCAACTAAGCCCATGCACCACAACTACTGGGCCTGCACTCTAGAGCTGACAAGCCACAACTACTGAGCCCTCGTTCCGTAACTACTGAAGCCCGCATGCCTAGAGCCCGTGCTCCGCAACAAGAGAAGCCACCACAATGAGAAGCCCACACACCACAACGAAGAGTAGCCCCTGCTCGCCGCAACTAGAGAAAGCCCGCGTGCAGCAATGAAGACCCAATGCAGCCAAAAATAAATAAATAAATTTATTTTTAAAAAAACTAAAAATAGAGTTGCCATATGATCCAGCAATTCCACTCCTAGGTATAGGTCCAAAAAACAAAACAAAAACAAAAACAATAATTCAAAAAGATACATGCACCCTGATGTTCATAGGAGCATTATTTATAATTTTCAAGACAGGGAAGCAACCTAAGTGTCCATCGACAGATAAATGGATAAAGAAGATGTGGCATATATATATATATATATACACACACAAACACAATGGAATACTACTCAGCCATAGAAAGAGTGAAATTTTGCCGTTTGCAACAACATGGATGAATTTGGAGGGTATTACACCAAGTGAAATAAGTCAGAGAAAGACACTGTGTGATATCACTTACATGTGAAATCTAAAAACTACAACCAACTAGTGAATATAACAAACAAGAAACAAACTCACAGATATAAAAAACAAACTAGTGGCTACCAGTGGGGAGAGGAAAGGGTATATTGTACAACACAGGGAATTTAGCCAATATTTTATAATACCTATAAATGGAGTATAATCTTTAAAAATTGTGAATTACTATGTTGTACACCCATAACTTACATAATATTGTACATCAACTATACTTCAATAAAAAAATAAAATTCCCCAACAGTTGGGAATTGGCCAGACAGGGATGCCAGGACCTTACCCACCTGGGTGCAGGGTAGGGCTGTGCATCTCAGCTCCCTTGAAGTCAGATGTGGCCATGTGACTAGCTTTGGCGGATGAAGTATGAGCCGCAGCGATACTTCTGGTGGAAGCCTCATCCTTCCTTTCCTCTGCCGTGGCAAACATCAACGCTCCAGGTGGTGGCAGTTGTGCCAGCCTCAGTTCCAGAGTGAGCTGTGTGGAGCAGAGGCCCCAGGTGAGCTGGGATGGACGTGCTGCTCAGTGAGAAATAAGTCTTTGTGGTTTTAAGCCACTGACATTTCGGGGGTGTCTGTTACTGCAGCATAATCTAACTTACGCTGACAGATACGTGGATAATCAGACGGATGAATTCTGGCTGATGGATCCTTCGGCTAATGTGTTATATATCCCAAGAAACAACATGGATTAACCTAATGAAAGTACAAGTCATTTCCAAAATTGAGTCTTTGTGGTAGGCATTGCAAGCGCAATTGCAAGTTAGTGGGGGGGGAGAAATTTGGGAAGTGGCTCTGAGCCTGCTGAAACCCCACTGCTTACTCTGCCGGGCCTAGAGGATTCCCATAGGTAGGGCGCCCAAGGACGGTGATGGGTCAGGTGCTTAGTTCTCTAATGAGTGAATGGAGACAGCTGCCTTTTACCCTCATCTACTAAAGAGGCAGAAGCACAGTCACAGACCACTTCGGTAAAAGAGGAGAAGCAGGTCCCTTTAATGGGTGGGTCTCACCCTCGGCTGCACATTAGAATTACCTGGGAGCTTAAGATCCCCACCCCCGGGTCACGCCCCAGGCTAAGTCAGAGTCTCTGGAGGTGGGATTAGCGTGAGCAGCTGGTGAAGCTCCCTCCGTGATCTGTGTGTGTTCCAGGCTGAGCACCACCGCCCTGAAGGCTCCTCATCCTCCAACAGGGGCCATATTTTAACCAATGTTTGAGGCAGTCATTTTATAGAATTCTCCTGCCTATACCTGTGGCCTGTGTCTCAGGCTGCGACAGATGTTGGAAGGAAAAGGCCTGGAGATTGACCGCAGTCTCCTAAGTGCAAGTGCTCATATGGGGAGATCTCGGAGCCTGACAGCCAGCCATGGTCCCCTCCTAGCAGGATTTGAGAGTAGACAGACCTGGACTTGAACCCCTGCCCTGCTCTTCCCCATAACAGTTCTGTGACCTCGGACAAGTTGCTTGACATCTCTGAGCATCAGTTTCCTCAGCTGCAGTGTGGGGATAATCTAATACCAACCTAACTGGCTTAGCACAATTGTCTCCGCATAACTACCAGCTAGTTATTATTTCTCCCAGGTGACTTTTCTTGAATGATGAGGTAGGTCCAGTAATATAACAAATTCCATCTGCTGCCCTTACCTGTAGCTCACTCCTTCAGTGGTGAATGGAACCTCGACTCCCCAGCTGCCCCAGTCAGAAACTGGGGAGGATTCTGGACTCTTCAATTTCTCTTTCAATCCCCACATCCAGTCCGTCATTAACCATGATGATGCTGCCCGCTAAGAATCTCATAGACCCATCCAGTTCTCCCTATCCCTCCCGCCACTCACTCAAGCTTGTGCGTTGTCTGAATAATGCAGTAGCCCCTGGTGGGTCTCCCCAGCGTCACTCTGCCTCTCCTCAAATCCATTTCCCAGAATGTAGTCAGAGTGATCTTTCTAAAATATAAACCTGCCTATTAGATATTAAAGCAAATTTTTAAGTTGCAATAATTAAAACAGTGGGGATGCTGGTAGATGAATAGACAAACTTATCAATGGAAAGAAAAAAAGTAAGTCTAGAAATAGACCTACATACATAGAGGAAGTTGGTATATTACAAAAGTGACATTTCAAATCAGTGGAGGAAAGATAGATTATTCAATAAACAGCATAGGCACAACTGGGTAGCCATCTTTGCATAGAAATAAAATTGGATCCATACCTCATACTTTACACAAGGAATGGTTCAAATACATAAATGTAAAAAAGTGAATCCATAGAAGTACTAGAGGAAAACATAGTATATCTCAAAGCAAAAAGGGCCTTTTAAAATAAGATTCAAAATACAGAAGCCAAAAAAGAAAGAATCAAGAAATTCAACTACATTAAAAAGATTCTCAATGGAAACAATCACTATAGGCAAAATCAAAAGACAAACTGGGAAAAGTATTTTAACTCATATCACAGACCAAAGGTAATTTCCACAATATAAAAAGAGCTTCTACCAATTATTAGGAAAAGACCAACAACCTGATAGTAAAATGGGCAAATATATGGACAGACAGTTCAAAGGAAATTACGAATGACTATTAAGCATATAAAAATATGCTCACCCTCACTCAAATAAGTGAAATGCAAATGAAAAGGACATATATTATTTTTCACCTATTAGATTGGAAAATATTTTTTAAATTGGTGACATAGGAATTGCTGAGAGGGTAAGAAATAAATCACTGTCATCCATTGCTGCCAGATGTATAAATCTATGGAAGGCAACTTGGGAAAAGGTAGCCAAATGACAAATGATAAATGTGATGGTTATCAGCTTGGCAAGGCTCTAGTACCAGTTATTTAATCAAACACTAATCTAGGTGTTGCTGTGAAGGTATTTTGTAGATGTGGTTAACAGCATCTATAGTCAGGTGACATCAAGTAAAGGAGAGTGCCCTTGATGATGTAGGTGGGCCTCATGCAATCAGTTAAATGTCTTAAGAGCAAAAACTGAAGTTTCTAGGAGGAGAGATTCTGCCTCAAGACTGAAGCGTCAGTTCCTGCCTGAGTTTCCAGTCTTCTGGCCTTCCCTACAGATTTCAGACTTAACAGCCCCTACAAATGAGTAACTGCTTAAAATAAGTCCCCCATATCTATCTATCTATCTATCATCTATCTATCTATTATCTATCTATCTGTAATTTATCTATCTGACTGGTGTTTCTCTGGAGAACGCTGATATAATACCCTTTAATCTAGCAATTCCACTTTCTCACTTGTGGGAACACTTGTACATATGTGAAATGACCCATGTACAATGTATTTCATCATAGCAGTGCCTGTAACAGAAAGAATGAAGGCAGCGTGAGTGCCCATCAGCACAGGACTGGTGAAATCCCACTAGCCCAGAGAGAGTCGAGCCCTGAGCAGTCATCAGAAAGTATGAGGCAATGATAGAGAGTGGTTTCCAAAACTGATCTAAGCGGAAAAAAAGAAAAATAGCACACAATGACAAACACTCTGCACATTGTGCTCTTTTGTGTGTAAAAAGAGAGAAAATACATCAGTGTTTGTAAATGTATAAAATATCTCTTGGTGGCTACAGAAGAAACTAACTCTGAATGCCTGGGGGTGGGGTGTGCTGAGTGCCTGGGGCAGGAGGGAGGCTTTTCACTTAGGTTCTTTGTTCTACAAAACCAGAAACCTCAGGCTTCCCTGGTGGCGCAGTGGTTGAGAATCTGTCTGCCAATGCAGGGGACACGGGTTCGAGCCCTGGTCTGGGAAGATCCCACATGCCGCGGAGCAGCTAGGCCCGTGAGCCACAGCTACCGATCCTGCGCGTCTAGAGCCTGTGCTCCACAGCAAGAGAGGCCGCGATAGCGAGAGGCCCGCGCACCGCGATGAAGAGTGGCCCCCCGCTCGCCGCAACTAGAGAAAGCCCTCGCACAGAAACGAAGACCCAACACAGCCAAAAATAAATAAATAAATAAAATTCAAAGTACGTTTAAAAAAAAAAAACGTGCTAAGCAAGATAAGCCAGACACAAGAGACCACATAGTGTATGATTCCATTAAAAAAAAAAAAAAAAAAGAACCAGAAACCTCATATCTGATCATATTGCTGGCAGGCAAGGGCAGCTACGATCGTTAAGGTGCAGTCTACACTTTTCACCATGGTTAACAAGGCCCTTTATGACTCTGCCACTGGCTCCAGCCAGTCCCCAGCCCCTAAACCCACCACTGCCCATTCTCCATTCCAGTCGTCTGTTTCCTTATTTCTGTTCCTCAGATTCACAAGCTCTCTCTTGCCCCCAGATCTGGAATGCTCCCAGGCTCTCTCCAAGAACTACTTTTCATCGGGGTTGCTCCGTCTCTTCAGAGGAAGGTGGGAGGCTTGGTGGGTGTTTGACTTCCGTCTGCTGGGAAGAGAGCAGCACCCCTTATTCCCCTGCTGCCCCCTCGTGGACACCCTGACCCCTGGGCTCATATCATTCAGGCTAAGAGACTAAAAAGACCCCCCAGGGGGCCTGATGGGGCATCTCAGGTTTTCTCTGGGTGGCACAGGACCGATGGCTCACTGTCACTGGACTTTACCTACCGGGTCCAGAAGGACCTTGGTTCTTGTCCCCTGCAAAGTATCCTCTGTTTCCAGACATGCAGCTGGTCAGCACCTGGTCCCCAGGAAATCCTGTTGTAGGAGGAAGACAGCAAAACTGGGGTCTGTTCCCTGAAGCTTTTTCTGGGAGATGGGTTGGATCTGAACACTTTGGAAGCACCTCTGGATAAATGCAGTGACTGCAGGTGAACGAGGGCTTGGATTCTGTGTCTTAGGAGAGCAAAGTGCAGTCAGTTAGGAGATGAAGCCATCTAGACTCCAAAGCACAGAACAGGAGAAAGCATGTAGGGTGTGTTTTCTCTGCCCCGGGTTGGATATACGCATTTGGTAATGGAGGGAGGGAAATGATGTCATGTATGCATTTTATTTCTCTCATCCACAATTTGCTGTCTTTGGACATATTCCATCTTGGATGAGTAACACAGTTATAGGTCAATGCCAAAAGGGACTCAGTCAGGTAGAGGTACTGGAAATCCATGCTTAGCTTTTTCCCAGTGAACAGATCTGGGATAAGCTTAACAGAAAGCAAAGTGGAGAGGTCCAATTGGACAGATTTGATCTTGGGGTTTTGTAGGTTCATCTGACTTCACTCCAAGCCTGTTAGAATTTTATGGCATGGAAAACTGGAACTATCTCCCAAGGATGTTGGCACAAACAGGGACACCCAGTCCCGGCTGTGGTCCCCACAGGGAGGTTTAACTGGAACCTTTCAGCTGTCTTGAGTTCCAATAGCTCTGGTGGGACCATTTCACTCACCAAAGCTCCGATTTTGTTTCTCCTGGATTGGACTTAAAAACATAAAACCTCAAAAAACTGTGGAACACACTATTTAAAAACATGCGCTCTGAGTCAAATGTCAACACAAAGCTGTCTTTTTATAAAGTCTGAGCTTTATAACGTTGCCAAAATATTTCTCCGTGGGTTTTAAAAGTTGAAGTAGAAACCACTGAAGAATGAAAAATATTCCTTGGAGGAAATTCTCAGTCATCAAATGGCCAGGTTCATATCACAGAGAAGTCACTGTCTGTGCACAAGGGCCCCTTGGGCAAGGCTGGTGGGCTGACACCCGGGAGGACAGGGGAAGATCACGCGCTCCAGCGGAGCCCCTTGGTCATAACTGAGATGTCGTGCTGACGTTTGCCAAAGTTTGCAACTTCCCAGGCACCCGCATTTCCTACTTTATGTACCTGTGTCCCAAATGCGTGGGCAGACCCCCCCCCCACACACACACACAGAGGGGCCACCCTCTGGTCTCAAGACACCTGGGCCAGAAACTGAGAGGAGGAGAGTGAAGACCACTGCTCAAAGTTACCATGGAAACGGTGCTCTTTCACGTGACCCATTTCCAAGCCCTTTAGGTTTGGGCTCTAACCTCCCACCACCGGTCCCATTACCTTCTGGACCCTCCTCTTCCTTCCCTGCTGACATGTCCCCTCTCTCCAGGATTGCGTTTTTAGCTCTTAGAAATGCCCAGTGAACAAAGCACTTGCCACTTTTTTTAAAGATTTTTTTTTTTTGATGTGGGCCATTTTTAACGTCTTTTCTTGAATTTGTTACAATATTGCTTCTGTTTTATGTTTTGGTTTTTTGGCCGTGAGGCATGTGGGATCCTAGTTCCCCAACCAGAGATCGAACCCGCACCCCGGGCATTGGAAGGCGAAGTCTTAACCACTGGACCGCCAGGGAAGTCCCAGCACTTGCCGTTCTTGAGCCAATGTCTATGCATCTCTCAGATGTGATGGTTACTCCTCTGCTGTATTGCAGGCATTGTTAGCCCAGGGGAGGGACATGTTGGCGTCAGGATTTCCACCGTCTCATCCTGAGGGCAATCTCCCAGTCTGATTTTGCAGGCTGATCCCAGAACTTAGGGAGCCACAGCAGGACTACTTTTTAGCAATTTGACAAAATAATTTTGTCTTTTGAATCTAGCATGAGATTGGGGGATTGTGATTTTTTTTCTTTTATTTTTCTTGTATTTTAAAAAAGAATTAGACTATGTGGGTTGGAAATAAACAGCCACCCCCTACAACTAAAATTCACAGGTGGTTTGAGAAGCACCGAGTGAGCTAGGCCATCCTAGAGCTACAGTTAAGCATCCAGAGGCTGAAATGCCCAGGGAAGGGGTAGTTTTCAAGTTTTGTGATGTGTGGATGGAAGATAGAAAATGAGAGTGCTTGTAGAAGCCTGTGGAACGGTATCTGTGAGATCAGTGCCTAAGTTTGATGTGCTAGCACAGCTCACTGGGAAAAGGGGCCTGGACAAAGTGTGGGCTGACACACTGTGCTTTGGCGGGGGGCGGGGGGGGGCCAGATCCACCCTGACTGGTCATCTTTCTAGAGGATTAGGTTCTGGTTATGGATGAGATTTTCGATACCCCCAGGCCCTCCCCTTAGCCCCTGGGGACAATAGGTCTTGGGCTGATCAGGAGTCAGGGCTACATATAGATGTAGTGACTGTTCAAGGGACAAAACCAAGGTACTTTCACAGGAGTTTGGTCCCTTTTTCTGTTCCCCCGGGCCGCCATTCTCATTAGCTTGGAGAGTATGAGTTGATTGTACCCATCTGTGCTGCTTCTGGATTCCTGGCTCAAACCCATTGCAGCCTCTTCCGAGCCAGTACGCTATATAGATATTCATCCCCCTTCAGTAAATGCAATTAAATCTCTTTTTGGGAGGGGCTGCTAGGGGGAGTCCTGAAAACTTTACTACAGGAGTAACCTTTTCTCTAGGATTGAACATTCCATTACAAAGATGGCTGACAAAGAGCTACAGCTCTACTGATAAATTGCTAACTAACCCCATTTTGGGCACCATACTGAGCCCTTTATGGTCCCTCTAATCTCACAACTCTCTTATCTCCCCTCATTCCACACATTTCAAAAGTGAGGCTCAACTTTTCTCTTGTACACTATCCCCTCCTCACAGAATACCGAGATAGAGCTCATTTGGGTTATGGGAATTTAACTGTAGGAGGAATTTCATTTAATGTCTCAGCTTACGAGGCATTTCTTCACTTTACCAGGGATCATTTTGGATTTTGCCAGTCTCTTGAGCAGCTTGAGCCTGGCGGAAAGGCAGTCACCGGATGGTCACTGTCACAATGTTAAGCTGTGGTTGCCTCAGAGAAATCTCAGGTTGCTAGGTTTTGGTGGTAATAACCTCTGTATCCTATGTTTTATTTTGTCTTTACCTTTCTTTCTTTCTTTTTTTTTTTGGACTAGAGTTTTAACTACACAAACCTTGAGTGTCATAGGCCAAAACCCAAACCAAACCCAAGGCTCAGAGAGGTTAAGTAACTTGCTCAAGATCACACAGCCAGAGAATGCTGGAGCCAGAATTCAAACCCAGGTTTGTCTCTCCAACCATATGCTTAACTGACACATTATTTAGAATTTATATTAATGTATATTATATATCTTACTGGAATTAGAAGTATTAAAATAAGATTCAAGCCATGTGTATTTAAAACCACAAGGCTCCAAGGAAGCTACTGTTTATGCTGTGGTTAAGGGGTAAAATATGATTTCAAAGGCACTGAGGGTGGAGAGCAAGCTATAAACAGTACCACCTGCAAGGTTAGAGTTTTAATTTAGAAACATGCCCCTAAGTCAGGTGATACATTTATTGGTTACTCTGGGCACAGATCAAGCTGCATAAAATTTTACACCTCTCTCCCTACCTTTTTGTTAAAAAAAAGTAGCTCATGGTTGGAAGACGCAGTTTTCATAGAATGGTCAGGGGGGAACAGTTTACAGGGATGTCAGGCTTATTCTTCCTGGCTGGCTTATTTCTAAGATTCAGTTCTTGTTTTCTAATCGATCATATGGACGAAAATGAAAAAGACACACACCAGTGTTACAAAACCTTGTATTAATCATTTCCCTTCACTTTCAATATAACGTTGATATGAAATATAGCCATGATTCTTAGTTACATGGGAGGAAATGAGTAATAAATACATTGTAGCAAGTTTAAACCACAAGGGTGTTTCACTGGTAACATTTGAAAACTGTACACTTGCAAAGAACAGCTTCTTCAAACATTAGTATATCTGTATATCAGTAAAGCTTTTACATGTAACAAACATGCTATTTCCATATATGACAAATTTAAAAAATATGCATTGCTTGGCAACATGAACTAGGCAAAAATAGTTCTTTGTTCACTAACTTTATACAGGAAAACAGGACGAAAGGCATGCATGTACAATAGGGATGCCTGCACGGGGCATGCAACAAAAGAAAGCTTTTTAAAAGTCAGCTTACATTAGGCATAAATACATGAGGGTTATATATTAATAAGGGAGGAAGTCTTCTGTTTGACATTATTAACATTCCTGTTTTCTTCCTATTCCTCCCAGAGGAATACACATTCACCTTTAAGTAAAGATAAAGGAATTACAAAAAAATAAAACTCACTTTGCAAACATCTCTGATGACTTGTAAAACAAAAAATCAACATTAGTGTTATCACAGCCCCATGTGCAAATTATCCTTCCCCAGGGCCTTCTTGTAACAGGCACACCTGAACGCCTTGGTTAGGCTGCTTCCCTGCACCCAAGCTGGGGCCACCTGCCCAAGACATCCCCAGAGGGCCACCGAGATGGGGGCTGCTTTCTCCTCCCCTCGCTGCCCTTCTGGTTGTGCACCTATGCATTCAACCCAGCTCAGCCCCCAGCCCAGGCTCTCAGGGAGATCCCGGTTCCAGAGGGGGAACGTGCATCTACAAACCTTGCACTGGCAGTAGCTACAAGAGGGGCAGAAGAACAGAAGACCCGGAGAAGGCTCCCATTCCGTAAAAGGCAGCCGACGACACCTCAAAAGAAAACCTTGTTTCCCTCAGTGTCTCTTCAAATGAATGGGAGAGGGGGCCCAGCTCTAGCTCCAATCCTGAGTACCAAAAAGGGACCGTCAATACACAGCATTGGAGAGCTTGGTGCAAACAGCCGCCCTCTTCAGGGCATCTCTTTTGTTTGCTGGCCCTTGGTTTAAAAAGTGAAACTCAAAAAGCATGTGGAAAACAAAACAAAACATATCAGCAGCAATGTTTCATTTCTTGTACACAGTTCATGTGTGTCTTCCTACTGTTTCTGGTAAGAAACCACTATGAATAAAAAGCACCAATAAAACATCATACATGATAACAATATCGTAGAACACCACTGTCCCTGGGACAATGTAGAGATGTCAAATACACACTGCTTAAATCAGAACAAGGGGAGAAAAATACCCATGTAGTGAAATAGATTTGACTCTGAGATTTTTAATGTTTACTATTTACTTAATATAAAACAGTTGCATTTGGGGGTCAATGGGTAAATACAAAAAAAGGCACTGCCGCTTTATTACTAAATATCCGACTTCACAGCCTTATATGCATGCAACTGTTTGATTTTTTTTTTTTTTTTATAAATAAAGTTCTTTTGCTTTAGGATTTTTAGATTGAGCTGTATACCTGCAGTCAACACAGGACTCAAAACAAGGTGGGGACAGGCTCCTAAAATTTATCAGAACACTCAACTTAAAAAAAAATTAAAACTGAGAGCAAAACACAACTAAGTAGATAAATCTATACACAGTCAATGAAAAATAAGCTTTTCTTTTAAAAAAAGAATTATGTTGTTATTAATAACAGACTTTATCATGGTTACCAGCCATAGCAAGTTAATAAGTAACATATCCAAAATAATATCTCTAATAATCAGATAACCATTGTTTCTATATTCAGTGAAGGAATAAATAGAAATTCAGATTTGCAAATACTTTAAGGTCTTCTTCCTTTTAAAGGATTCATGCTAATGTGATTGTGTTCACAATCTGTTTTCTGAACAACCCGAGTGTTTATGGATATATGTGTTTTGCAGCAGATCTGAATGCTTTTTAATTTCTCCACAAGATGTGTTATACCATTGTTTTTTTCTTCCATTCACGTTCTTAGCATCCAAAACACACCTTCGCAAACCCTCTGGTCTTGCCTTTGGCCTTCAACATCTTTGACCTGTCCTTCCCGGCTCACACATGATCGTCCATCCCAACACATTCCCCAAGTAACCCTAAGCTTGCTTAGAAAAGGGGAGTGGAGGATGAATGTTAATGGCACTTGGTTAAAAAATATCAACTAAAAAATGCTGCCTCTTTCTGCAAATGAATTTGCATCTTTAGAACATAGTCACCCATGGAGAGCCCCCCTTTTTTTAAAAAAATGCAGTGCAGGATGTTTTGGATTCATGTGTTCTTTGCTTGCTAAAGGCTCTCTGTGGTTAAGATGTTCCCACATTTTAGACCTTAAGAAGACTTTGCAAGCTTCACAACATCCAAGGCTGTGTTGGGTGTACATTTTCAATCTTGAAGGTAGAAGAAAGCTGTTTGGATTTCATTAAGGCCTTTTAAATTGTATTTACTTCATTATTTAAAAAAATAACCCCAAGCAAACGCAGTGATTTTCATGGCCTGATCTCTTTAATTTCGACTCTGACTTTGCTAAAAAACAAACCCAAAAAATGGTACCAGACACCCATTCAACAAACAGGCCTCCTACCATCTCCCTGATCTCACCTCTGGCTGAGCTGTCACACCATCACTTACACAACCCAATTTTCCAGCGCAGAGCACATTTCCTCTTGGATTTCCTCTAATACCCTCCATTGCATCAAATTCCAAACGTAGTCTTTCTTGCCCTTAAGAAATAGAGCTATTACTTCGTGGTAGCGTAGTTTGTTAATCTCTCACCATGTAAGTAGTAGTTTTGTCTCCCTTCCGTGTGGGTGGATAAATCAGCCGACAACACAGCAAATCCCTGACGTACGTGATAGAATCATCATTTCCATCATGAAGTCGACCTTTCTCACATCTTCTTCCACTGCCCACCTGGGACGTCTCCCGCAGCTCTCTCTGCCACTTGCTGACTGACCGTTTATACACTGTTGCCGGACCTTGCGCTTCTCCTCCTCTTCCTCAGCGGTGAGCGAGCCAAGGGGCTGCAGCCCCCAGGCTGGGGTTCCTGCGAGCAACCCCCCAAAAGCGGCCTTTTGAGCTTATTATCTGGGTATTAAGGCCTCTTGCTAGGGAAAAATATCCATCCTTGCCTTTTCTCCTCCAGTGAAACTTGTACCCACCTGTGTGTGTGTGTGTGTGTGTGTGTGTGTGGAGCGAGGCCAGGAGTGATAGGATGACACCCCATGGTAGGGTGGGGAGAAAGAGGTTCTCCGGGTGAGAAGCAAATCCAGCGTAGAAAGGGCAGCAGGATTCCTTTAGACTCTCTAGGTGACTGCGCGCAATCCCATAACCGATCACATGGTGGCGCCCTTCCCACTGCTCCGCCCACTCCAGCCACATCCTCAACTCCACCTACACACTTCTCCCACCCGCAGGTGGGAGACACAACTCAGGCCTACGTGACCGCTCCGTCTTCCAGAGAAGCAGAGCTTGGCAGCCATTTAAAAAGACGACCCTGCTGCTATTATAAAAATAGAGGAAAAAAATGAATCCATAGCAACAAATCCTTTACAAAAACCATAGTATGAAGAAAAGTTCTATCCCAACTCTTTACACATTATGTACCCTTTAAAATTGTTATGTAAACAATACACAAATCAAAGTTCATCTGAAATTTTGTTGGATGGAATTTCTCCCTTCCTGCCCCCGTTGCCATGTGGACTTCTTCTGCAGCTGGATTTCAAGCAGGGGCCTCAGGGAATCCAATCAGGGGAGACATAAAAGAGCGAGCCGCCATTGTGCTTTGGTCGCAGGCATCCGTGCCTTCCTCCTGGGGCCTGACTCTGAAGGCAGGTCTGAGAAGGCTCCCAAGGGCTGGGGCTTCTGCCTCCCTCCCAAGTCTCTCATCTCTTTCCAAGCGGTATCCTCTTTTTTTTCCCCCTCATTTCCATCGAAGAAGCCACTTGCATTCCCTCCACCCGCTCCCAGTCCTATGTTTCCCTTAGAGATCTCTCCCCATGCCCCACACCAAGCCATCCCACGACAGAAACAAATGACAAAATAACCAATCCCAGGTCTACTGATATGTTTACAAGGACGACCTACGCTCTCATAAAATCAAAATGGGAGAGGGACCAGGGGAAAAAAAGAGGCTGCAAAGTATCTTGGAGGATTCTGTGCAACCCTGAAGATGGCTAACACTGGACCCGCAGCAGTCGATTTCACGGCCAGCGCGGTCACTCTCATCTTCAGCTCTAGATTGTGGAGGTCCGGTCAACCCCGTCTGGGAGAGAAAGAAGGACACAATGGGCACAGGTGAGCAAAGCAATTCCGTTCATGCCCACCGATTCCAGCGTCATGCATGTTGGACCTCCCAGTCTCTGAGGACAGATAAGGGTTAAATTCATCCATCCATCCATTCACTCATTCTTCACATACCCACCCACTCAACATAGCTATTTTTGCCCGGAGCCATACTGCGCCTGGAAACCAAGATGAAAAGACCTAATCCTCACACTTAGTCCAAGTATATATATATCCTAGACAGGACACAGACATGTAAACTGACAATGACATATGAGGGATAGTTGCTGTAATGGAGTATGTACCAGGCACAGCAGGAACATGGGGGAAGGAGTGTTTAGGTTGCCCTTGGAAGTCAAGGATGGTTTCACAGAGAAAGAAAATGACTTTGTAGATGGTCTGGTAGGAGAAGAAAAGAGGAGGCAGGAGAGTATTAGGGTGGGGAGGGCATACAGCTCATGTATAGGCGTGATGCTACTCATCAAATGGTGGGCCTGGGGGCGGGTTGGAGGTTTAGGATGAAGGACAGGAGGAGTGGCAGGAGATACGGCAGACAGCCAGCTAGGTTTTGCAATACACATGCAGGTGGACCTGTCCAGCTCATGTCCCTTTCTTTGGGAGCATCTCCCTTTCCCCCTGAGTCCCTGCTGAGAGGCCGGGGATGAGTGGTGGTGATTGTGATCCCTGATCACAGCTGAGCAGACCAGGGGGATGCAGCTGACCCAAACTGATCCAGATTCTCTGTCTCAAGAATCTGTTCGGGGGCAGAGACACCAGGGTGAGATATTTTTTTGGCACCTGGAACTGAAAGATCCAGTGGACATGAAAGAGCGCTGAGGCCACCCAGCATATGCCATGTTGGTGTTATGGAGAATCGGTGAAACCAGGCTATAGAGAAAGTGGGGGACATGCCTGTCAGAGAGGAGAGGCCATGAGTGAGCCAGACCACAGAGGGAGCCGACGGCTGCCCAACCCCTTTTCACACGGGACTGTGGGAGAGTCCCCAGAATCAGACCATAAGGGTCTTGTGTACTATTAACAGGAGCTTGGACATAGGTAATTGGGGATTTATAAGTGGTAGAGTAACCAGATTTGACTTCAGAATGGTTTCTCTGGCATGGCTGGTGGCAGGAGGACCAGTTAAGAGGTCCCTACAATGGTCCATGCTAGAGTTTCTCCAGTGAGCAGAGAGAGGCATGGATTAGTCATAGGAGGTAGAAATGACTATGTTCAGTGACCACTAAATGAAGGCCAGGATGGGATGCAGGATGCCTCCCTGGTTTCGCTGATGTCCACATGTCAGTAGATGTGTCTTGGTCTAAACCTCTGCGTCACAAGGCCCGTCTAGCAGAGGTGTTTCTAGATGCAGTGGGCAGAGCTCACATGTGAGAGGGGCGTGGCCGACTGTTCCAGGGAAAGCTGGAGGACCTAAGTGACACAGAGGAGCACTTAGCCCACTGCAGGGGTCTCCTGGCCGCCTCATGGGTGGTGCCAGGCTGGCATCTTGCCAGCAGGGACTTGGAAGAAAAATGTTTCTTTCATTCAGATTTTTAATGAGATCACTGTAGGTCCACATAAGAAATAGCACTCTGTTTCTGGGTTTGCCCCTAAGGTAACATTTTGCAAAAGTATAGTATAGCATTACCACCAAGATAGTGACATTGATGTAATCTACCCATATTACAGATTTTCCCAGTTTTACTTGTACTCGTGTGTGCGTGTGTAAAGTTCTACATGATTTTTTGAGAGATTTTAGAGAAGGGAAGCAAATGGCCCCTGAGAGCATCTGTTGTTTCAGATTATCAATCCTAGAGGTCCCCAGATGTGAACGAATCACCTCTCCCCGCCTTCCACGCATGTCAACCTTAGCCTCTTGAGTGGTGGCTCAGCAGTGGTAACTGGCTGTGGGAGAACAGTGAGTGTGTGTATGTGTGCACACACACGTGTGTGGGTGGGGTGAGGGTGCAGAGGCCACTCCTTCGTCTGTAGAAGCGCAGTGCACACTCTTGCTGGGCCTCACTCGTCCATTCATTAATGTCAACCTTTCATAGTTGCTGAAATGAGGAGCTGAAAACAAGAAAAATCTCAACTAACCCAGCCCCAAGTTGCATTTTCACAGAATTCTCACCCTATACCTCATCCTCCAAGGGTGATGGTTGGTATTCACCTGCAGGGAAATGACCAGTAGGTTAAGTCCAGACTCACCATTTACAGTTGCGCGGGTCGTGCACTGCACAACTCAAAGGGGCACCATTCACATGCAACCATCATAGGTTTTATAATTATTATGGCAAATTTCAAATGAAAGGCAGAATAATGTCTTGAGAAAGTGGAGCCTTTTCCCGATTTGCACTTTTATCGGCTATAAGTGGAGCTTTAAGTCCCAAGAAGAAGTGAGGAGAGAAGGTGAGAAGGAATGACAACGGGATCAGGTGAAGCACAAACCCCAGAACATCCGAGGATGGACCGTGCATTCGTCTTTATGGTTTGATTCACTATGGACGCCATTCTGCCGGGCGGAGCCTCGCAGACCCATTCTGCTGGTACTGAGTCTCCCTGAACACCTGGGGCCACCAGTCAGGAGCAAGCCCAGCAGAGCCAGATGAAAGCCTTAAATAAAGACTCACAAACCAAGATGGCAGAGGCAACCCACCCCCTGGGCTTCCTCACCGGTTCTGTCAGAGGGGCCTGGGGAGAGAAAAGAAGAGATGGATAGGGAAGGCCAGGGAAAAGTAGCTTAGACCAACACCGAGAGGGCAGCAGTTACTGGAGGAGACTGAAAGAGCAGAGATGCCGGCACAAAACGATGGGCCCCAAGGCTTGGGGCCCGGGGAGCAGCCCCATTAGAATGGCCATCCTGGGATGTGGTGTCCTAGGAACTTGGACACCTCTCCCCTCTTTTCTTGAGATGCCAGCAGAGGAACATCTTTTACTACTCTGCTTTCCTCTCCCTAGTCATTCGTCCTCGTGTAAGATAACTTCACTCACTGGCAGAAATTCTGTTCCCAGCGAAGTCATCTCCGTTGGCACCTGGCAGGGGTTGGCCAGCAGAAAGATGCTGTCGCAGTGGGAGGGCACACCGCTGCCACCGCACCCACCTGGGCCACCCTGAACCTAATTTGCATTCCCTGCTCAGCAAGCTGCTCAGGAGGCTTCCCACCAGAGAGGATTATTGAGAAAAAACACAGCAATAAAAAGGCTTAGGAGATTAACAAGATGAAAACATTAGCAAAAAAAAAAAAAACAGTTCACAGATGTTTCCTGTAAAAATAGAAGAACAGGCTAAAAATGAAGTCTTTCAATGAAGACCTCCCTTTAATAAAGAGCATTTGGCATTACTGCTATTAATGATGATGATGGTGTTAGTACTTGGCGGATTGATAAGAGCTTCCAACACACCAATTACCTGAGATCTGTCAAGCCCGGGGGGAGGTCAGTCCTCCTGGCTGACTCTCACAGGCAATGCAGGACTGAGTGGAGTCGCCCCGCAAGCCAGCCCCTGTCAGGTGTCAGGTGGGAGGGCACCTGGGCTGCCTACAGGGGGCTGAGCTTGGCCTGAAGGCTCAGGTCCGGAGGCCTTCCGTTTAGGACAAAATTGAGATATAATTTGCATGCCACAAATTTCACCCTTTTAAAGTGTACAATTCAGTGGTTTTGAGCATATTCACAAGAGTTGTGCAGCCATCACCACCATCTAATTCCAGAATATTTTGTCACCCCCCAAAAGAAATCTGGTGCCCATTAGCAGCCACTCTCCATTCCCACCTCCCTCCAGACCCTGGCAACCACTGATCTGCCTTCTGTCTCTGTAGGTTTGCCTCTTCTGGACATGTCACATTAAGGGAACCATACGCGGTGTGGCGTTTTGTGTCTGGCTTTTTCACCCATTAGCATAATGCTTTCACAGATCAGCCACGTAACAGTACTTCATTCCTTTCCAAGGCTGAAGGACATTCCACTGTGTGGCTAGAGTGCATCTTGTCCGTCCATATTCATCTGCTGATGGACCTTTGGGTTGTTTCCCATTACTCCTCAGGTGCTGTCAGGGTGCTGACCCAATCTCCTCGGTTACCTGGAGAAGAGGCGCTGGTGGCACAGTGATGCTGCGAAGCTCCTAAGATCTGAACTGAATGGCCAAGGGAGAGAGTGGTGTTTGCAAAGGGGGTTCCCCGGAACCCCAGCGGGGGGTCACGGAGGGAGCTGTGCACCCCACCGTCTGTCTGCTCAGCAGCCCTGGGAGGCCTTCAGCTAGCTCCCTTCTGGTACTGAGCGGAGGCTTTCTCCAGGCTATGGAGAACCTCGCATGGGTGAGGTCAGGTGGGTGCAGTCCCAGCCTGTACTCTGCTCCACACAGAGCATTTACCTTTGTCCTATTTGGTTTCAGGATAAGACTGTGTTTGTAGAGACTAAAAATCTAAACATTCCTGGTCAGGAGGACAAAGCTCTCTGGAGCAGTGGCTTATGACAGCCTTTCTTTTTGCTGCTGCTGGGATAGCACAAATTGTGCCTCTCCGTGTACCCATCTCTGGCTCTGGGGTGGGTGAGCACGTCCAGACCGGACAGGGCTGTCGGGAAGGGTCACAGGAGGCCTGTCTCAATCTCCATGACTCACAGCCTCCCTGGAGGTTGGCAGGAAGGGGCGGACATCTCTCCTCTGCCTGCCAAACATCCCCAGGGCTGGCAGTGAGTCCAGGCCAGAGAAAGGCACACGTTTAGTACCAGGAGGGCACTGAAGGCCTCCCAGGGCTGTTGTGACGATGCAGGGCTGCAGACCAAACACACAGTGGGACGACCCAGCTGCTTCTGGGAGCTCCTCCAGGGGCTGCAGCCCTGCACACCACTGGCGCATCCAACTAGACCGTCCCTGTCACACTGCGAAGGACGCCTCGGACTGCTTGGGGCTCTGGGCGTCGTGGAAGCCATTGGAACAGGGAGATGTAAAAACAAGGAGGGATTTTGGTTTCAGAAATTCTATTTTTAGAGCAAGTTGGGATATGCTTGGACCGGACTGGGGGATCTAGTGCCGAGAAGGAAGGAATCCAGTGCTGTGGGGGAATGTTTCCACTAAAAGCCACGTCTTGTGTTCCTGGCTCCTCCAGCGCCCGCATTGGGCTAGGACAGCTGCGGGGCTGGGACTCCAGTGTGCCCTGGGGGGTGGAGCCTCTGGGGAAAGAGGGCAGCCTCGGTCTCCAGGGACCCGAGTCACCTCCCAGAGAAGGAGGAGGAGCAGGGCGCTGGGGGCCACTGTGTATGGTGTGGCTTGACAAGGGTCCGACAGCACCCTGCAGCCACTCTCCCTCTCCCTCCCTGTCCCCTGCCTCCCCAGCCTGTGCCCTTCCCTTTCTCCCAAGCTGTGGAGGATGGCACGTGGCTGGGGGTTCTCCCAGGTGTGCAGTGCCATGCGGGGAGGATGCACTCACCTCCCAGGGCGTGCTCGGTCATACTGAGGCACAAGGACTCCAGCCTGTTGTTGATGTCGGGTTCAGTCACGGGAAGCTGGAATTCTGCAAGGGACAAAGGGTTCCGTTGGTGACAGGGGCTCTGAGAGCAAGGAGGAAGTAGGCATGGTGTCGCTGGCTCCACCTGCCAGGGTGAGGGTTTGGAGTGCCTCCCTGGGAGGACTCGGGGGACGGGGTGGGAGAGACCAACAGGGCCGGCGTGGAGGGTGAGCTGGACTCGGGTTCAACCAACCTCTGAGTCTGTTAGACACACTGAGTCCATTGCAGCTGGAAAAAAACTGGTGACTAAAAATAGCTGTCATGGTCACAGTCTGCCAGGCCTCTGCTCAGACCCCTCCAGCGGCTTCCCATCGGAGTAAAAGCCAGCCCCTTGCCGTGGCCTGCAAGGCCCCGAAGACCTGGCCCCTTGTTACCTCTCTGCCCTCGTACAGCAACCCCTTCCTTCACTCCCTACCAGGCCCTTTTCTACCCCAGGGCCTTTGCACTGCTGTTCCCTCTGCCCAGAATGCTGGTCTCTGGACATTTCCATGGCTCACTCTCTGCCTGCTGTCACATCTCTGGCTCTACTGTCAGACTTTCTGTTCATTGTATGTGAACAGAATTTTTCCACCCCATCCCTTTTCTCTGCTTTATTTTTCTTCATAGCCATCACCAACACCTGACATGTGTGTATTTGTCACCTCCTCCCAGTTGAATGTTTGCTTCATTGGAGCAGGACTATGGCTTTGCTCCCTGTGCCTAGAACTGGGGCCTGGTGCATTTCTGTTTCATTGCAAGGAGCAGGAAATGGAAACCACAGCCTGGCAAGAGCCTCTTCTGAGTCCAAGACCCTGCTGGGTGTCCAGTTCTCAAGTGGGGCTCCCAGAGGCTAAGTGACTTGTCAAGGCTAGCCAGCTGACACGGAGCTGGGACAGGAACCCACATGGGTCTGACCCCAGAGCTGGTGCTCCACTGCACACTGCATGCCTGCCATGCCTGTCAACACTCTCAAACTCCAAGCACTGAGAAGCAAGGGCTGAGACGTCTGCTCTGCGGGTTCCCGCTACCCAGGACAATACTGTGCATTCGAACCACAAAGCACCCCCTCTACCATGTGCACCCTCCCTATCTCTCCAGGCTCTGATCCCTCCTCCTCCAAGGGGGAGGCACCCCTGAGCCTCCTCTGTCGTGCTGGGGCTCACCATCAGCACCTCCCCCATCCTCCCCATCCTGTGGAACTCTTGAACATCCTTAACTAGTTTGGAAGTGCCTTGCAGACAGCGACGATGCTCTCAGATTTCTCTGACTCTCCCATGATACCCAGCCATGGCCTTCTGCACACCTCATACCTGTCTATGGAGTGATGAAAAAGATGGAAATAGAAGGAAACTGACAGCTATTGTGAAACTCGGACAGAACTGTGAAAGCCTGTGGGGGAGGGCAGAAAAAATCAGCAGTGGGATATGTTCTGAGTGCCTGGGGAGCCTCAGCCTTGCCACTGCCTTCCTGTGTGACCCTGGGAAGCTGTTCCCTTCTTTGGGCCTTAGCTCTTCCATCTGTAAAGTGGGGAAAGGATCCTGCGGCCCAAACTGCAGGCCATTTCCTGGCTCCTTCGCATCTCCACTAGGGGGCGCTTGGGGCCAGAGCGGGGAGGGAATGAAAAATGAGGTTGATGGTTTGGTGGGAGAGGAAGTTGAAACCAATGGCGAAACCAAAGTATTTGTTTTCCTCGAGGAGCTATACATTTCAGCCTTCCCTGCAATCTGTGTTCCCCATTACCAGCTAATTCAGAGGCAGATGTCGTTTCCGTTATTTAAAATTCTCAAAAGAGAAGGTTGGCAGAATGGATCGATATGAAGAACACCAGGGAGCAGATAAGGTTCTTTCTGACACCAGTTCCAGCATCGATGGGTCTGAAAGACAACTGTGCCAGTTCATGAGCAGACAGAGGACGACTGGGCTTCTAGGGAAGCTGGTTTCCCCACACCCGCATCCACCACTGCTCTGAGTAGGGTCGGGCAATTAGACAACCCAGAGGGAAGAGTATTTTAGTATTTTCATCCATTCATGTGAAAATCATATGCATGCAAAAATTAGCAGCCTTCAGGGTGTGAAATCTATAAAATAGAAACACAATTTTATATATAGCCAGTAGGCAAATAAAAAAAAAAAAAAACCCCAGCAGTTACAGCCATCCATATGCTCATTGTAAAATTTAGTTTACTCTCTAGCACTCCCCTTTAAACAAACACTGTGGAGAGATTTGGATAAATAAAGATGCTCGACATTTGGAGAGAAGTGTTTCAGCTGCAGGATTTCTTGCCAACACGCAGCAAAATGGCATTTTCCAAGCCTGGGATTGCGTGTTCCAAAAAAAGGGGGGCTGAGAAATGTGGGGCTCTCTGCTCCAGAATCTCCAAACCCTAGTGGCTGCTCTTTTAGGCTGAAAGTCGGCGTGCTTGCTTTTTATCCTCCAGCTCTCCCTCTGTTGCACGGGGGAGTCGTGACTCCCAATCACTCTCAGAGCAGCTTTGAAAAATTCTAAGTCTTGGAAGAAGCCCGTATGTTCACACTCCAGAGTTTCCTAATAGTGTGACTTTTTAATTGTGTATTTGATAAAAACAGATCCGTGGCATCTCCCTGCACACATGAGACAGCGGGAGACCAGACGGGTGAAGAGCAGCTTCCTTCTCGGCTGGAAGCCCTCGGCCACGGGTGGCTTGGTGGGCAGAGCTCTCAATGCCCCGACTAAGCGTTTGGGCAGCTCCTGCCCACAGGTCCACATGGGCCACAGGCCAACTCTTGTCCTTGCTCCTGCTCAGCCTGGGGGCTCATCACGTTTATCCTGGGCCCCCAGCTGTAACGGACTGGGCAGGTGTAGTTTCGAGTCTTCGGGAGGGCAAAAAGGATAGACTCTGAGCCTTCTGTCCTGTTGCCCTAGCAGGCCTGTTTCCTTAGCTTGGATGGCATCTCTGAGTACAAGGGATTCTTCCCCTCCCCATCAGACCCTTCCAGTATTTAGGATGTATTTGAGGATCCCCAGTTCTAGGATGCCCAAAGTCTAGGCTGATGTGGGACTTTCAAATTGTGCCTTTTCAGAAGTCCCACAAGAACAGGGACCGCCGTTCAGGCCCAGGGTCAAGAGGATTCCGGAAGGAAGCAGCGCCCATCCCTAATGAGGTGTTGCTGCAGGGTCCACCTGGGGGACCCCCACGTGGCTTTTTCTTGGCCGAAGCAGCCATTGCAGCTGAGTCTCATGGCTGTGGCACCTGAAGTGTCCTGCCGCTCTCTCCAAGTCCCTGAGGCTGAGGTAAAGGGGCCAATGTTTTTAGGACTTTAGAATAAGAAACAGGTTGGGGCATTCTAGGAAAAACCTTGAGAATCCCACTTTGTCAAGGACAGCTGAGGCCTCTCTGCTGAGTAAACCAGGAGGGCTTTGAGTCTGGTTGAGTGAGAAGTGGGTTGCTGGAAGGTGAGAAATTAGGAAAGTCAGGCTCTTGAGGAAGGGGCAGGGAATGCAGAAGTGGGAGCTGCACAGCTGTGATGAGGGGAGGAAGGAAGATAAAGGGAAGGCGGGAACCAAGAGGAAAGGGGGAGAATGGTGTCAAAAGGAAAAGAGATCAGTGCGGGCAGGGAAATGGGCCAATGCGGCCGTGCAGAGCTGGTAGTGGTGGGCGGGCGGCAGGGAACACAGGTACGCAGTCGCTCCCTGAATCTGCTGTGGGGAATGGAGCTCTTCTCTGGGGACCTCACTCCTAGACCTGCAGAACTAAGTGCTGAGGAAATCCTACGGGACCCACATTTTCACAAAAAATGATGAGGAGACTATGGCACACGACACTATTGTACCATCTTGCCCCAAGTCGGTTTCTCTGAATTTGGCTCTCAGAAGCAGCGGGGCACAGACCCAGCTGGGTTCTTGGCTGTGAAAGAATTGATTCATTTGCCAACCTCTCTGCCCATTCTCTGCCAGTCCTGAGCAGGGCTGTTTGCCTTGGATTACTAGAAGGAGGGAGCAAATGTTGATCAGGTGCTCTAAGTGGGTCCCTGTTCTGGCCTCTGCTTCCGCAGGGCAGCCCCTTCCGTCCCCTCAGTGGAGCCAGTGCACTGACGGTCCTCCCCCTCTCCCCTCTCTTTCTAAAGGCAGTTCTCTGGAAGGAGTCTGAAACTCACTCACACTAAGGACAAAGGAATGATAACAGCTTTGTGCACTATGCTCCCAGGTATTCTAATGATGGAAGGATTCCAGTCATGAGCCGCTGCACAGGGGAGGTTTGCGATGGAGAACGGATATGTCACATCATGAAATGCTGCCAGGTAAGGCACTGCCTTACCCATCTCACATCCGGGTGGTCCAGTACCAAAGGTAGTTTGCGCATGGTTTCGTGCAAGGGAAGGATGAGGTCCCCTGTGAGGCTGCCCAGTCTACCTTTCTCCATGCTTTTCCTTTGAAGTCAGCTGCTGGCCCCCTCTGCCCTTTCCCATCAGGCCCTCTAGGTGGCGAGGAGCCTCCGTGGCCTCCTAGTGTCACGCCAGGGCTGCTCTGAGATCCTCTCTGATCCCAAGGGTGGCGGAGCCCGGGTCAGCAGGCTCTGCTTCCAAGATAAGGTGTCATTCTACAAGCAGTTTCCAAACTAATTTTCCAGTTGGGAAAACACCCTACCTCTCAGAGAAACATGACCCCTCTCGCCAGGCGCCACCCTGATTGTGAGCTCGTCACCCCCCGGTGATGGTATCAGACCCTGTCCTCCTCTCTCTGGGAGGACCAGCTTCGTGTTTCTTGCTCATCCCACAGGCCAGCAAGAGGCAACAATCACCGATGGCTCTCCTGGCTTGTCCTGAGAAACATCTCAAATCTGTCCACATGGGAATGAAGTGAAGAACCACCCCTCCTGCCCTGGCCTCCAAGGGGCCAAGGATTCTGTAGGTCCAGGAAAGAAAGAAGTGTCTCGCAAATTCAAGCAAGGTGACTGATGAATTGATATACAACTTGGAGGCTGGTTCTAGCCCCCTGGCTTTTCTTTATTCTTTGGAGACATTCCATCATCTTGATGGGATTATTTTAAGTTTATAGAATCCAAACTTCCTTAGAATGTATTGTAGTCTTCAAGATTTGCTCAGATGGTTCAAAATGGGTGCTTTGAAGACATCTAATGGCCAGGAGGAAACCACTATGTTGGAATGTAGCACAGTTTTCTGAGTATTTAATTTTGGGTTGGTCACACATCTCTATTCCACTTTGCGTTCACAATTACTACTGCTTGTGTAAAGATGAAAGCCGCTTTCTGCCTTCTTGATTTCTGCCTCCCTGATATGATGCTTATGGTCTAGTCCCAGCCCCTGGCCCTCAGGCCCTAGATGCAAAGGCTGAGGAGGAACTTTCTCCGCCCGTGGGGGGACTTTCTGCAGCCTGGTTTCCCTTTAGCCAGGGATCCTGGGTCACAGCTGTGCCCTGCCTTGCCCTTCATGGCCATGTCTCAGGAAGAGCCACCCCACATGGGCCAAGGGTGCTGGGCAGGACTTAGGAGTGGCTTCTGCTGAGCCCTAACCAGGGTATTTGCAATCAGGAAATATGGAGCAGTTCTGTCCCCGTGCCGTGGTTACTAGAAATGCCGTGCCTCATCAGGACCTTGCTGGAAGTGGGTTTGTCATGCTCGGGTGAGAGGTTAATTAAAACAACAACAACAATAACCCAAGGGTTCTAGAGTTCTAAGTCCAGTATGCGAAGAACATTATTGAGAGACTTGCAGATAACTACCAGGAAAACTGAAAACAGTTGGAAGTGCTGCTTCTGGAGATGGGACTATGGGCTGGGAGGGGAGGGCAGGGGGAGTCACTTTCTCTTACAAGCTGTTTGGTATTATTTGATTCTTTAACTATGGGAACAAGAGGCTTCATGGGAAGAGGGTGGAAACAATCTTAGGGTCATAGCTGACCTGAGCATAAGCCAACTGTTCAGCATTGCTGTATAACAGCAGAAGGGAAACATAGTGCAGATGGAGGATTCATAGCAACAGACCCAAATGGTTCTTCTCCCAGGGATGGCCCAGCTCTTCCTGGTGGGCCTGGTCTGCCCAATTAAGATGGGGGACAAAGAGGATGACTGAGGACTGGGAAGAGAGCTGCGGGGAGGTAAAAAGAGGTAGGAAAGAATGGAGAAGGCTACAAGTGTGTTAGGATTGGAAGAGAGTGGTCGGCTACGCGAGGGCTCCCGTGAGGTTGCACGGTGGCTGGGCTGCAGTCCTGGGGCTGAGGTCAGGGTGAACTATTCATTTAAGGTGAAAGGTCTCGTGCCCAGGATGTCTTCAAATCTTGTCCAGATTCTCTTGTTACTGGCAATGGATTATACATAATTCTACATGAAAACAGAGGCTGGGACTAAATGACCCAGGGAGAAGGCCTTCACAACCCCCAAATTTTATCAAGTATTTCTTCCTGGGAAGAAAAATAGCAAGTATCAAAATGAAGAAAAGGAGCTTTAAAACAAAAATGCACAAATAGGTATAGAGTTCTAGAAGTCAAGAAGCAACTTTAAACCAGCATCTGGACTATGTGGATGTCCCCTCCTTTCCTGACATACCTTATGCCCTGGGGGCTCCCTGCTATCAGCACCCGCCCTTCTCCTTGGTGGCCTCTCCTCCTCCAGCCTGCCTGCCCTTCACTCCACCATGCTTAGCCCTGTCTGACCCCCCCTGCTCAAAATCTTTTATCGATTCCGCACTGAAAGCAGCTGGAGTCTGAGCTCCTCGGCCTTGGATTCAGGGTCTCACCTTCGGCTGCAGTCTTTCCAGCTCCCTTGGTCTACTTGCCGCTACTTCAGCCTGACCCCTGTGCCGAGCCGCCGTGGGACTCGCTGTGGGACTTGATACCCTTGCAGTCTTGCTCTCTTAGCTCCTTCTGCTTGCAACGCCACCCTCCTCTTTCCATCTCTTCACCCTCTGCTCCCTGAAGCTCACCTATGACTCTAAGAAGCTTCCTTGCCCACCCAGGCCACAGTGACATTTCCCCTCAGACTCCTGTAAGACATGGTACAGAGCACGTCTACCCAGGGTGCGGACCTTCTTCCAGGTGCAACCCATGTAGTAATTGCTTGCGGGGCTTTGTATTACTCATGGAGTCTAAGAGGTCACTGTCTGCACAGAAAAAGGTGCAGGCATCTGCTGGCCTGCACATGTATGTAATTCTGGCTACTCTGTTTGAGGAGGCGTGGTCAAAGGTGAAATTGACACGAGGTGCACCAAGCTGCTCTTTAACCAAGTAAAGGGAAGATGGCTGGACCAGCGGTCACGTGTGCAAGGAACTCCCAAACCAGGGGGAGGTCTCTCAGCATCAGCACTGTCAAGTTTTCTTTCTCTGTCTCACTATCTACACATTCCCCCACGTATATACCAACGACACACACACTACACATGAAACCCCGCCCAACTCCCCCCTGAAAACCCCCCAGTAATATCTCTGGGTTAATCAATCTAGAAATATAACTAGGATCAAAAACACCCCCAACAGATCGCAACCAACTCGAGCTCCGTGTGCTGGCTCCCAGCCAACCAGCCGCTATTCATGCTGGCAAGGCACGGTTTAAAAAAGGAAAGGCTTCTATAAGCTCAAAAGAATGCATGGTGACAGTTGAGGCTAAGCACTTTCTGCCTGGGTTCACTGGGGCATCTATTTTGGCGACCTGGCCTCCCCGAGAGGAGAGCGAGGGATGGAGGGCTGGGCCCTACCTGGCTGCTGGAACATCAGCATATTCTGTGGTGAAGTGTGCACAGGCAGCGAGCGGGTCCTTTGGACTGAGCTGTGGGTGCGGCTTGGCATGCTATTGCTGCCCCCGGGGTTGGCGAACCAGAGGTTCTAGGGAGAAACACGAAAGCAGAACCCATTAGTCCGGACACCTGGGGGGGCCCCCAGCCAGAATCCAGGAGGCAAGTACCCTGGGAGGACTCTCTGCTAACTTCTGGGAAAGGGCTTATAGGCCAGCGCAATCCATCTGCTTATTTAGAGAGAGGGGATTCAGATTCCGTTCAATCCCCCCCTTCCCGCCCCGCGAAACCTCCTCAGCCCCAGGCTCCTTTCTGAGCCTCAGCTTAATCTGGACACCAATCTCCCTTGCTAGCTCCAAAACTCTTTTTATCCCTTCTGTTGCCTTTGCTTTTCCTATCACTTTTCTAGGAAATGGGGGGAGTTCTATAAATGTCTGCAACGAAGAGCACAAACTATTTCAGGGCTCTCATTTGATTTTCTCTGTGAGATTCTTACAATTTACTACAAAGCAAGGAGGAGAAAAAAGAACCTCTCAGCTGGCAAAGAGCTGGCACAACTCAGCTTGTGTGTTTATTATTACGTGGGTGTCCTAGCAGTGATTTCCTCTTGGACCCATCTGGGGGCTTCCCACAATGGTCAGAGAGTGGGGCTTTTTCCTACCCTGTGCTGCTTCCCTGGGGGGAGTGAATCCTGCCTGTCTTGCCAGGAACTGTTTCCTGTTTTTAAATCAAGCTCTCATCCCTTAGTTTCTCATGACAACCCAGAACCTCAGACTCACTTGGTGTTCCTCTACCCCCAGCCCCGACCTGCAGAGTCCCCACACAGCAGGGGCTACACAGGTGGGAGGCACTGGGTGGGAGGGTGGGACTAATGGGACGAGGAGCCAGGGGACAGAGGTTGGCTCTAAATCCCACAGCGAGAATCTCTGGCAGCCTGGCCTTGACCGACTGAGAATGTTTCAATTCTCCCTCTGACAGCCTTTCTCAGGCTCCTTCCTGTGGGTTCTCCACCACAGCTGGGACCATGACAAAGGAGCTATTTGCCTCAGATAAAAAGGCTAAGAAAGCCCTTAGATGCTCTGGAAGCCAAATTTGGAAGGCAATGGGATCTGCTGGGGCAGGTCAAGGATCAAGGCAAAGAAGAAATAGGTCTTGCATTTCTTCCTGAAGGCCCCCCGTGTGCAGGGCCCCCAAGGTTAAAGCGGTCGTGGGGCAGCCTAAACAAATCCCCACAAAGCCAGTTGCTGCTGTGGCCTCGCTTTGTCTTCCCGAGAAACAGTGCAAACAACCTCTGAGCCACAGGGACAACTGTCCTCAGTCTAGCCCCCCTGGGCCTCTCCTCTCGCCTTGGGGTTGTCTGGGGGTATGTCCTGAGCCTCAGGCCCTGAGCTGGGCTCGCCCACCCTCCTCCCCGGGGCCAAGCAGACCTGTCTTCCTTGTTTCATGATGGTGGGGTTGGCTGCGGTGTTGCGCTGGGTGGAGCTGACGAATCCGCTGGTGCCCAGGAGGCCAAGGCGGGCGGAAGGGACATTCCGGGAGGGGATCTGGTACTGGCGTGGGTTCCGTCTGCCCATGCCACCGCCCACAGAGCCAGCCGTCGGGAGGGAGTTGGACTGCCCGAAGCCGCGGCTGTGAGAGCCAAGAGGGAAGAACAGAGGCCATCAGTCACCCTCAGCCCTTCCCAACCCCCGGACTGCCAGCAGGATGCCTCCTTGGGGTCTGCTCACAGTTTGACCGTTATGAGGTCTACGGGGGTCAGGGTTCTATGACTAAATGACAGCTAGCATCTGAGAGCTAACATCATGGGCACCGCCCTGGGACTTTGATGTTGATTCTTCAATCCTCACGACAATCCTATGAAGTAGGCACTCTATCTCCATTTACAGCTGGAGAAGTAAAACAGAGAGCTTAATAATTTCTCAAAGGTCACACAGCCACTGGGGGGCAGGGCTGGAATATGAGCCCAGAAGGTTAACCCGTGTGCTCTACAGCCTTCTTCCACTGTGTCACGGGCCCTGAGCACTCACGTTTCCGTCAAGAGGCCACACAGCAAAAAAGCGGCAGAGCCAGGATCTGTGCCCCTTGCTTCAGACCACAGTCCGGTTCTGATGTCTGTCTGTACAGCAGACTTGGAAGGAGTGGCCTATGAGCCCCACTAGGACGTAAGCTCCATGAGAAAAAAGATGGTGTCTGTCCTCATCAATCCTGCAGGTCCCCCCTGCCTGGATCAGCTCCTGGCAGTAAATGCAGGTTGCGTGAATGAATGAATGAGTCTCTGGCATTATAATCACCTCTCCAAATGGGAGAGCTGACCCCATGTCTAGGGCTCTGACTCCAGGTGAAGAGGAGGGATATGAGAATGAAGATGATGATGTTTGCAATCGCTCTGGACCTAGGACACCGACTGCTCCCCACTCCTCAGGCTCTCCCCACAGAAAGACCCGGAGGTCACAGGCTTCGCCTGGGTCCACGCAGGGAGGCGGCCGCGGACCCGTGGCATCATGCTCGGACACCGTGCTCCCATTGGTCTGGTGACCTCAGCGCTGAAGAACTCGTCCTCTCCAGCAGGCCTCAAGTTCTGGGAGGGTGCACAGCAGCCAGCAGGGTTTCAGGAACCAGCACATTCTTTCCAAGAAGAGTCAGCTTTAGTCATTCACTGATGTTTCAGTCAAAATGCTTTACCTCCGATGGCCACAAGATGGAATAGACTTGCTTTCCCAGCTACACAGGGGAGGTTTGTACCAAGCCTGTGAGGAGACTCCAGGAGACAGGGCTGACGTAGTTTAACCAGATGATGGGGAGGGGAGGTGTTGCAAAACAGTTATTTCCTGAGGGAGAGAGAGGTGTGTGTGTGTGTGTGTGTGTGCGTGTGCGTGTGTGTGTGGTGGGGTGGAGTATCTAAGTCATCAGCACAGTTGATCCCAGAAAGTGTTTCTTCCTTAGAATTCCTAAATTTCCTGGGGGGGGGAGCAGGGAAGAGAATGCCACAATGAGCTGGTGGCAACTGATTTCTGGGCTGTGTTTTTCCACTTCTCGGCTTTTGTGACCCAAAAGAATGGTTCCCGATTCCAGTCAGAGGCTCACGTACACGTGGTGAGAAGGACACTCACGGGTTCTAGGTCTCTTGGTTTATCTCATTCTTTCTCCCATTTTCCCCCTTTCTTCCTTCTTTTACTAAGGTTTAAAATGTTCGGTTTGAAAGAAGAAATTCGGGCCCAGAGGAGTAGAAGTAATCTCAAGTGATGGAAGAGACCTCCTCTGGAGTATGGACAACATGTGACAGGTGGAGGCAAGGATCAAGTGGCTGTTTTTTGGGGGGTTTTTTGTTTTTGTTTTTTAAACTATGAAAACTAGTCCTTTGGTTTTTGGAGTCAGAATTTTGGCCACCTGGTATGATGATTTAGTATTCTCCTAAGATTTTTCCTTATTTAGTGCAGACAGCTTTTTTGCTCATCTTCCTTTTTGGTTGGATTTTTAAAAAGTTATTTCATATGCAAAACAGAGCAGTCAGCGAGTGATGCTAAAATGATTTGTGCTTCCAGGCAGGCAAGACTATATTCTTAAGCAATATAATGTAGGCAGAGGATTCTGTAATGGGACATTTAGTCATGGGAGAAACGTGGACTCCTAAAGTTAGCATTCACAGAGCTGGTAGAGCCCAGAACATTTTGGGGATAGGCTGGATGGAGGGGAGAATTTGGTTAGGCCATCGAATGACGGTGGATCTCACTGTGGTGTCCTAAACTTGGTTATTACAAAGTCAGACTTATTGAGGGTTGCCACTGCTGGTAACCAGAGTGAAAGCTTAAGTCACTTAAGATCACTAGGCTTAATGAAATAATCATTCTTTCTAGGGAGAGAACAAAGTGACAAACGTAAGTTTTCATTTCTCATTCTCTTGCTCTGCCCATCTGTGTCTTTCTGTGCTTTCCTAAATCTAACCAACTGAGTTCATTTCCTTGAAATGCATGAAAAGACTGATAAAATAACATTAATAAGAACCAATTAATTTGGGATTTGTGATAGTTCAAGGAGGGGCTGGGCTGAAGTTACCTTTGTATTATGGGAAAAACAGGTCTTCAAAGCAAATTAATAGCATAAAAAGATCCCAGAGGTAATATTTATGAGAATGAATTATTTTCTGGAGCTTTAGCAACTTCCAATTGAACATCCATAATTGACGACTGAATTCATTCTGATCTAATCAATAAAAGGAGGACCAATCTGGCAAACCTTGGGTTAGCCCAATTCAAGCGTCAGTTAATAACACTGTAGAGAAGTCAAGGTTAAGGGCAACAGTGATGTGGACCAAGGACAAAGCAGGGCAGACAGAAGCAGCGGATGGCACTTTGGGGAGGAGGAGCAAAGAGCCTGAAAGCTCTGTTTTCATCTTCAACTTCTGAATTCCTTCTTCCTCTTGGAACTTGTCTCCCAAGGGCCTGGTGTTGCAAGAGGGGTCTGGATCTTCCTCCTCTTTCTTGGGGGTTTTGCTGACCTTACAAGAAGAGGGAGAGCCTGGGAAGGGGGCAGCCCCAGGGAAGAAGGCTAAGGAGCAGGCCTCGCCTTTCATCTGGGCCCCCAGGAATCCTCAGGGTGCACAGGTGGTCCAGCCCAACCCTCCAGGGAGGCTTGGGGCCAAGGAGCTGGCAGTAGAGTATTGTTTTGTCTGATTCTCTTTTCTGCACATCATCCGGGGACCAGGAGAGCTGCCCGCAACCGCAGTGGTTAAGAGCACTGACTCTGGAGCTGGCGCTGGCCTGCCTGGTCCAAATCCCGGATGCCACTGCCTCCCAACTCTTCTGTAAATTGGGGTTAATAATAGCACCTCTACCTCATATGGCTGTTGCAAGGATTAAATGTATTAATATTCTGAAGTGCTTGGATACCCACTTGGCACAAAGTACATGCTAAATGTTTGTTTAATAAATAACTGTGTTCTATATGCTGGAATATGGTAACACTTCAATTTTTACATTAATCTTCAATGAAGACTTTTCACAAATTCCAACTGGCCTTATCTCCCTGAAGTAATTTATAAAACAGTGTTGTTTCAAGGCACACTTATGCAAATAAATGCCAAACATTTTAACACAGACAGAGCTTCTACATATGCACTGAAAAATGAATTCAGAACTTTCTAGGCGCAAGCGAAAAAAATGAGTATCTGCTCATGTTGAAAAAAGTAAAATAGAATGTTGACTTTTCAGCATATCTGCATCATCATCATTCCCTTGTCTCCCCAAAACTCCCTGTCATTGTTCCAGGCTTCACTCTACCCCTCCCCGTGATTCCTCCCCCAGATTGTCACTGTAATTCACCTTTAATATGCAATTAGATTCCTCAATTTAAAACCAGATTAAGGTAATGGGTTCTAAAGTACAACGAGGCTTATTTTTAACTGCATCCAAGAAGCTGAAGTACTATGAAAAATCAAGAATGGTACTGCTTTACTCTTAGATTGCAGCTCAGACCGAAATAGACTAGCATTGGGCTCTTCACCCTGCCACCAACTATAATTAGCTTGTCTGCAGCAAGAAGGGAGAAAAAATTACACTACCACTTAAGGTGCGGAGAGAACAACCCGTTTTTGTCCTTTCAGAGCCCCCTGTTGTGGATAAACCACCAAGTGTTTTGTGGGCATTCATTAAATCATACCCACTCCCCACTCGATGCCCATCCAGACTAATACCGTCATTTTGACCATGTAAATTGAGTTGCCAAAGATCACATTCAGCTCTTCCTCTGGGAATTCTTTCCCTCTACAGCTTTTTCCCAACCCCACCTGTTTAAGGAATGCGATCTGGACTTGTCATAGGGCGCCCTGATAAACAAGGAATGATGCCCTGTGTAGTCCTGCCCCTGGAACCTAAGCAGACAGTGAGGTACTGGAACCACCATGCATTACAAAGACTGAAATCCCAACATACTTTCTTTGCTGTCGATATCCTGATATGTCTAGAAGGGTTTTCCGAGGGAAAGACCGAAAGAGCTTCTGCACCTGCTGTTTCCATGACAACAATCGTTTTTTCTGTGTCTCTGTAAATGCCTGCAAAAACAAACAGGACTTTTTAATGGGTGACGCAGCCTGGCATTAGAGGGAGAAACACGCGATTAATAGGGGAAACATAGGAGTCCTCCAGCTGCCTTTTCTTCACCTTGTTTCCAACCTGGTCCAAACAGCAGTCAGTTTTATTTGGGAGATGCCTGTACTGAAAATTCAAGTTATTTGACATTGGAGGTGCCTGGTAAGGTACATGTCTTAAGCTTTTGACAACCCTCGATTTTGGTTGCATTTCTGGCAAATCCATACCCACTTTCCACTTTCCCCTGACTCCACTCTGGACTCTGCTTATTAACCAAGAATGAATTGCAAAATTGATTGTTGACTACTCGGGCTTTTACAGGCATTTTCATAATCCATGGAAATGCTAAACCACTCCAAAAAATCAATCTGCTTGATGGTGTGTGTTCACCTTGGAGTGGTCTGTGGGGCTTCAGAAAAGGGAATGTACTCTCTGCGTGTCTGGGCTCTGCTGAGAAATCTCCAGTTAAAGGGCCCCATGCTCTACACAACCCCAGTGCACCATTCCTCACCTAAATTTTGTCTAAGGTTTAGGAAAATGGGTAGATCTGATGCCTTCTCAAGTCTTTTCTGGTAAAATTGGTGTTTGGGGATGCTTTGCCTACTGCCCCATATGTAACGCACTCTCACCTATATCATGTGTCTTTGTGTGTACAGCCTATGTACTCAAGCGCAGCCCAGGGAAGGATTTCACAGGGGCTATGAGACCCCCAAGGCGGGGACTCTCAAATTCATGATATATTAGGATCCCCCCAGGAGACTGTTAAAATGCAGATTTCTGAACCCCCTCTCCCCACCAGAGCCTGATTTCATAGATATGGAGAGGAGTCTAGGGGGTTTGTGTTTGCAGCAAGTGCCCTGGGAATTCTGCTGCAGATAGGCCATGGCCATGTAGTGTTCTAAATGGTGAGGACCACACATGCAATATAGGAACCCCCTGTCAAGTGCCTAGAACTGTGGTCCATGCACTGTCATAAATCCACCAGATCTGACTGATTAGCAGTAACAGTGATGGAGATACCATACCCAAGTAGTTTTGTCAATAAAGCATGAAATACTTTAAGTAGAAATAAATGAATACTTAGAGTAACAGACTATATGTCTGTTTCCCATAAAGGAAACAGATTCCTTAAACAGGCAGAAAAAAATGACAGCTTTATTTTCTTCCAATGACATTTCATCTATAAGGACCTGAACACAGGAGAGCTCTGTGAACAAAAGCAAGAAGACGTTAGTCATATTGTGGAAAAGGTACTGACGACTTGCCAACCCCTTCCTCCTGGGTGACCTTAGCCAGATGCCACTGAGCACAGTCATCAGGGAGGACTTCCCCAGCAGGCACTCAGTGCCCCGTTAGAGAAAAATGTGCTGACACGCCTTAAGGTGCATGGTGGACGCTCTCACGGCTGAAAGGTGAGTATGTGGTTCTCCTCTGTGGTCCCTCTCATTTGCTGGTGATGCTCAGCGAGTGTCCAGCTATACAGGAATAGCTCCAAAAACTGCAAAAGGCAAGCATTTCTGCTAGACTAATAAAGGGATGGGTAGATTCTGCTTTTGACCAGCTTATTCAGCCAAATGTTGAGCGAGGACACAAGATGCAGATGCGCTGCTCAAGATGACTTGGGGAGGAGAGTCCAGCCCAGTGGGTCAGTGGAAGCCTCTGGATGCAAATGGGCAGGGCTCGAATCCCTGCACATCTCTATGCAAGTTCCTCTACCTGAGACTCAGCTCCTTCTAAAAACTCAGGTTAATAATACCTCATCAAAGGGATGTTGTAAGGATTAAATGAAATTCACACATGAAGGGCACTTAGGATACTCAGAACACGCCTGGCTCTTCGTCATGGTTCACTGTGTGCTGCCCATAGACACTCTGACTAGGTTTTTCGCTTGCATGGACCAGCCCTTCGGTGGCGGCATGTGAATGCCCATCACATTCATAAGCTTTGGTATTCAACCATGGCCTTAAACTCCAACCAATGACTTCGAGGTCTCAAAGTACAACATTGAGCTGGTCTGGAGCCCACCTGAGTTTCCAAGTGACAAAGGAGTAAATGGCTCACTTTACAGATGTGCATTCAAAGTGCTTCCAGGGACACTGGTTCATATGTGACATTTCCCATGGTGGCAAAGAGCGCCCAAGAAGATGGAAATGTTTACGCCCCCTCAGAGAGGTCAGCTCAGCCACTCAGCAGCGGGCCAGGAGGCTCACATAGTTGGGGCTGCAGATGGGAACGGGCCCCTTAGGCGTGCTGAGTGTGTGGCTCTTCTTCTCAGTCCTGGGAACTGCGGCTGGGAGGCCTGGAGAGGAGCTGGACCATGGCTGGTAATGAGTGATTTCTGAGAGCTGGTTCCCGTGTGCTCCTGCAAATAGCACTCAGTTGTGGGAGCTCTTGCTCTTGGCTGGGATGCCAGCACCTCACCTCAGCCCACTCCAGGCAGCTCTCGGCTGCGCTGGCAGCAGCTTCCTCGGGGGCTAGAGGGGAAGGAAGACTCCACACTCCAGAATGCCCAGACACAGCCGGTCAGCCACTTCTGAGTCCTCTGTCCCTGTCAGGCCCAGACCCATATGTCTGTCTGGATGAAGATGTGTCCTACAGCTCTTGTGGCTGGATTACAGGGGTCATAAAGGGGGCAAGAGCTCATCTTCCCAGAACCTTCTCAAGACGGCGAGGAGGTGAGAAGCCTGAGCTTATAATCCAGGAGATGAAGTGACTGGTCTCAGAAATAAGATTCAGAACTTTCCTGTCCTTTTACTCCTCTAGGGAGTTGGCTCCTTTGTCCCTGGGGAGGAAGGAAGGTGTCTGGGCAGTCAACACCCTCCCATCCACTGGCTAAAGAACAGCACGATCGGGCTGTGAAAGGGAGCCCTGGGTCTCGGAGCCCCGACGAGTCTTCAGCCCGGATGGAGACTGTGCCTCGACAGGGCCTCGCAGGGAGGGTGGGTTCTGCACACACACAATAACCCGAGGCTGTGGAAAATTATTCAAACGTGTTTCCTCTACTCTAAGCCTCAAACACCATTTTCCCTCTCGAAGCAGAGAGCAGGCCCCTCCATCCTGACACGCATGCAGGCAAGCAGACGGGGCACGAGCTCCTTTCTGCCCGTGACTCCTGTCAGTGACGCGCCCCCCTCCACTGCAGTCAGGGGAGATGAGCCCACACGGGGCCACCTTGGCGCCTGTCACTTGGAGCTCCAGGGAGGAAAAGGGGAAAGACACAGAAAGGAGAGCCAGGATGCCCAGGGAGGGCATGCACGACGGCAGGAAAGGGAGAAGCACCAGGCCACAGCGTCGGGGCTGGCGTGGACCGATTAGGAAGCTAGCGCGCCATCCAACGGAGGCAGCTGGAGGGCTCGTTACTCTGTCTCCTGGGCTCAGCAGACTGGAGGCGAGGTGGGAGGGAACTTGTCCTCCAGTATCTTCAAGGCTCAGTGCTGAGCGTGGGCATGGGAGAGGAAGCAGGGTTCCGGTTTGCTTTTTCAGAAATTTAAATGCTCTCCTGATCAGACCCCGCTGAAGCCTACTCCAAGCATCCTCCTCCCCTCCGAGCGCTGCTCTCTCTGCCTGACTGCTCTCTTCCGCTTCCTCACGGACCAAGTCTTTCCCACTAAGATTCTGCTCGCCTTTCAGGTCTAGCTTGGACGGAGTGCCTCTGGGCTCTGGGTGGGTACCCACCACACCTCCTGGGCTCCAGTTCCTCGGAGGTGGCCTTATTGTCATATGTGTGATGACCTGTTTTCCTTTTGTCCCACTCACTCCCCTCCCACAGGAAGCTCCCTAGCCAGGGGCACGACCTAGGTGCTTAATAAATATCTACAGAATGAATGAGCTCTAAAATCCATCCCCTGTTATTGCCTTCTCTCCTTCCTATTGTTTTTTTGCTGGCCCAAATGAGAGCAGAGTCAGGATTGGACGTTGAAAAGGGTGAGTGGGAGGTTGGGTGGAGGCTACCTAGAGATTGTCATACTGAGTGAAGTAAGTCAGATAGAGCAAGACAAATATCATATATCACTTATATGTGGAATCTAAAAAAATGGTACAAATGAACTTATTTACAAAACAGAAACAGAGTCACAGATGTAAAAAAAAAAACAATTTACGGTTACCAAGGGGGAAAGTGGGGTCGGGGGGTGGGATAAATTGGGAGATATTGGGACTGACATAGACACACTACTCTATATAAAATAGATGACTAATAAGGACCTGCTGCATAGCACAGGGAACTCTACGCGATACTCCGTAATGACCTCTATGGGAAAATAATCTAAAAAAGAGTGGATATATGTATACGTATAGCTGATGCACTTTGCTGTACAGCAGAAACTAATGCAACATTGTAAATCAGCTCTACTCCAATAAAAATTTAAAAAAATAAAAACAATTCCTATAAGAATCACAAGTCAAAATACAGCAGACTAACCACCAAACCACATACAACATACACACAGACACACATTATTTCTTCTGAACGCTCTCCTTTTCTCCCCGCCCTCCTCCAATTTTCCTGAGCTCAAAGGGAAAATGTTTCCACACCCCCGGGGCTAGGTGGCAGCACTGTGGTCGGCCACCCCAGGCTCGGTCCCTCGGGCAGGCTTCCGGAGCCAGAAGTTTCTCTCAGGCATCTGCCCCCAAGTCAGAGCTCAGTCCAGGCGAATCTTTGGACCCCAGAGTAATATGCAAGCTGCGTTTAGGTTTGAAGCCACCACAGCCAAGTTCTGCCCGAGCTATTATTAATGACCCCCCCAACCCCGCTCAAACACAAGGTGTTGGACACCCAAATGATCACAGCACAGAAACTCTGAGAACCACTTCTAAGCAATGAGAAAAAGCAGTTTCGTGAAACCTGTCACTACTCACCTCATGGATTAGACACTTGTCTATGAGCTGTAAATAGGAACTTATATTCTCCTCGTCGGGTCTGGAGACCAAGAGCTGTGTGCACACTGGGAATTAAAAAAAAAAAAAAAAAGGGAAGGTGAATTAGAGAAATGCACACCTATCCTAACCTCTGAGATCTGCCTCTGATTTCCTTTCAGGACCAATATTTTGAGAGGTATGTGTGACTGTGGCTTTATGTCACGTTCACAAAAAAGGCCAGGAGGCTCCTCATTCCACTGAAGTCAAAGGCTTGGTCACCACAGGAGCCCTTGTCTCCAGAAGCCCCTTTGGTTAATTCCACGCATACCATTCTATATTAAGCCTTCTGCAACCCAGCCCGAGACAGACACTCTGGGAGAGGAAGAATGCAGCAGCGTCCCAGAGCCCTGTCTTTGAAAGAGGTTCCTTTTGAGAGGGAGTTCAAAGGCATTAAAGACCATCAGCCCTTATCAGAGAGCAAGAGCCATAATTTTATGAATGAGCCGCACATCTCGTTTGGAGGAGTGAGGCTGGCACATCTTTTAGGATGTGAGGTGTGTGGGCACGCACATGAGCAGGGAGCCTGCTACTCAATCACAGGAGGGTGATTTTCTCAAAGCGATATCCACATTTATACATGCACAGGCTCACATTCACCTACACACTCAAGTAAGTTCTCGTAGAGACAGAGCAGAGCTAGTCTGCAGGTGGAGGACACACCCACCCTGGACAGGTCATGGCCACGCTAGTGTAGCCCATTCTAGTCTCATCCTAGAGGTCCTGATGCTCTGATTTTGATGGGAATGTTTAGAAGGCCAGGTGGAGATGGTTGGACAAAGACGTCAGTGAGAAGTAAAAATGCCTCGCCATGAAGCTTGAAACCGGGCATCAGGATTCCTTTCTCTCCCTAATCCTGCATAACCAATCTGTCATAGAATCCCATTTATACCATTTCACATAGATTTTCAGTATAGCATTGCTGGTAATAACAAAACATGGAAACCATCTCAATGTCCATTAATTGTGGCCCTGTTAAATTATGGTTTATGCATACAGGGGAATAGTATGCAGCCTTTAAAAAAGAATGAGGTGGTGCTTTTGTATTGCTAGAAATACTGAAAGCATATAATGTAAAAAAAACAAGCTGCAGAGAAACATGTAAGCAAGACCTGTTTGTGTGTAAAAAGGATGCTCATGTGCTTATATATGATTATAATGTTTCTGAAGGGATATTCCACACCGTTTAGTGTGGTTACCTCTGAGGAGGAAGATGGCAGGGCCTGGGGTGGAGGTGGGCGTATTTTTCACCTTTCACTATTTTGTTTAGCTTTGATTTTTTATGTAGAGCATGAATTAATTTTATAATTTATTTGAAAGTAGTTAAATTTTAAAAAGACACCATGTCAGAGGACTGAGAGTCCCCTGAGGGCAGAGCCCACATGGGTCTCGTCACAGGGAAGGGGGGTGACGTACCACACTCTCAGATAACCACGCCCACCTGTACCTCCACCCACGGGGCCATCTGCTCTAATCCACACAGCAAAGAGCCCACTTGGGGGTGGGGGAGAGTGAGAAGGTGGCGGGACCCACCCTGACCAGGAAGCTACTGGCATTTCAGCTCCACGGGATGCTACAAACCATCTCCTCTGAGCCAGATTTCTACAGATTTCAGTCTTTTTAAGGACATGTACTATAGGGAAACTCTCACTGCGCCTATAAGATTCAGCTGTCCTTTTCGTTAGAACCCAGTCTTAAATGGTCTGAAATATTGCACAATGGAAGAGAAAAAACTTGTTTCCCCTTCCCAAAGGAAAAGTACTGGTATTCACTACATTTTTTAAATAATCGAGATTTTTTGAGAAATACCCCATCAAGCACAAATTATTCTAGTGTCAGACAGGGTCAAGGATATATGCATAAGTGCCGGGCACAGGGCAGTCACAGGCAGAAGGGGCGCTTTTACCCAAAGGACCACGTGGGAATTCTACGCTGTCTTACAGACACACACAGCGTGGCTGTGGTACCTTCTGTGGCCCGTGGGAAGGCTGCCTTCAGCCTGAGGGTCCAAAGGCCCAATGAGCACTCTGCCAGCAGGGCCCAGCAGGCCCTGGTCTGAGGAAGCGGGAGAGAAGGGAGCCAGGGTGAAGGAAGACGCCTTTGGGGATCAGAGAGCTTGGAATTCAGATCCAAATACCTTAACCTCTCCGGGCCGGACTTTCCTCATCTGTAAAATGGGCTAATGACATGTACTCTGGTAGTTCGCCCAGCATCCTGGGGAAGGTCCTCAGGAACTGGGAGCTCTGGTCAGTGGTGTCGAGAAGAGGAAAGAGGAGGTGGGAGAATCGGGTCCTACCTTTCCCCATGACACGTGTGAACTGCCCAGGGAGATCCCCCTCTGGCAGGGGGGTGACAGCCAGCTCCCCGTCACAGCTGCTCAGCTGGTGCGGTTGGAGCCCGCCACTGGCCCCAGCCGAGGCAGTGGCCGTGGCTCCGGCGGCCGCGGCGCTGTCTTTGCAGTCGGGGCTCTGGCTCTCCGGGCCCATCAGCGAAGGCGGGTGTGAAGCCTGGGACTCCCGGCGGCGAGCCTCGGGGGTGGCGCTCGGGGAGCTGTAGGCCTTGATGGGAGTCAGGATCATTTGGTGCAGCTCCTGGAGGGGGATGCGCAGGTTGCCCCCCTCGATGATGTCCTGGATGGTCATAGGGAGAAGACCTCCATGAGGGTCAGGAACTGGGTGACCCTCCTCCATGCCGCCCCGCCTCTTCCCCGAGCTGTTCCCACTCAGGGCTCAGGGCTGCTGACCCCTTCATTAGAATGTTCTTTGGAAGAGCAACCATTTAAAACTGAATCATTCTATTGTTAGCCCAGGTAGAAAACTTGGAAAATACATACAGGTATAGCAAGGAAAATATGATCTCTTTAAAATCCCACTATCTAGTGACGATCACTAAAATGATTTTGGTACATTTCCTTCCCTGGCTTCCTCAATGCCTTTCTTTAAAATGCATTTATTTAGTTTACATTCACACACTTTAGAAGCTGTATAACAAAGTTATACAGGGTCACATGGTGGCTTCCTGACCTGCGTGTGATCTGTTTTAGATGAAGGAACATGCTCATTCACACCTTCATTCAGCGCATGATACAGGCAACACAGGCAATGGTTAAAAGCACAGACTCTAGGACAGCTGCCTGGGTTTGAATTCTGACACTGCTGTGTGACCTTGGGTAAATGACTTAACCTCTTTGTACCTCAGTTTCCCTGTGGATAAAATGAAGGTAACAGTAGGACCTGCCTCATCAGGTGGTTGTGATGATATTAATATTTGTAAAGCTGCAGGTTTCAGTGTTATGTGTTTCTTTGTTAAACCTGTAAGTATGTTTTGGGTGCTCTGACCTGCTGTGCACTGGGCTAGGCATGGGGATATGGCGGGAAAGCCAGTAGGGTTCCCTCAGGGAGTTTACATCCTGCCATGAGATGAACATTCGTCATGCTAGAGACGAAGGCACAGGGCAGGGCTGCTGGGAGGGGAGGCTCCGTGACGGGGTGACATTGGAGCAGGAACCCAGTTGAGCCTGAGCTGCAGGTTCTCGGGAAAGAGCACTCCAGGCAGAGGGCACTGTGAGGGCACAGGCACTGAGGTGGGAGCCTGGAGTGTGTGAGGAACAGCAAGGAGGGCTGGGGTAGAATGGGGTGGGGGAGGGGAGGGGGTGGAAAATGAGGTCCAAGGAGCCATGGGGGCCTGAGTGTAGGAGTCAGCAGTCTGGGGCAGGGATGCAAGAATTTCTTCTACAGGAGATGAGAACTGTATATACTATACAGGCAGACCTTGGACATATTCTGGGTTTGGTTCCCAACCACCTCAATAAACCAGTTATCTCAATAAAGCAAGTCACACAAATTTTTTTGTTTTCTGGTGTATATAAAAGTTATGTCTACACTACACTATAGTCTATTAAATGTTCGACAGCATTATGTCTAAAAAAGACAATGTACATACCTTAATTAAAAAATACTTATTGGGGCTTCCCTGGTGGCGCAGTGGTTAGGAATCTGCCTGCCAATGCAGGGGACACGGGTTCGAGCCCTGGTCCAGGAAGATCCCACATGCTGCGGAGCAACTAAGCCCCTGCGCCACAGCTACTGAGCCTGTGCTCTAGAGCCCGCGAGCCCCAACTACTGAGCCCGCGCACCTAGGGCCCGTGCTCCGCAACAAGAGAAGCCACCGCAATGAGAAGCCCGCGCACCGCAATGAAGAGTAGACCCCGCTCACCGCAACTAGAAAAAGCCCACAAGCAGCAATGAAGACCCAACACAGCCAAAAAGTAAATAAATAAAATAGAAATCTTTAAAAAAAAAAAGACTTCATTGCTAAATAATGCTAGCCATGACCGGAGTCTTTAACGAGTCATAATTTTTTTGCAATAGTAACATCAAAGATCACTGATCACAGATCACCATAACAAATATAATAATAATGAAAAAGTTTGAAATATTGTGAGAATTACCAAAATGTGACATAGAGACATGAAGTAAGAAGCAAATGCTGTTGGAAAAATGTCGCCAAAAGCCTTGTTCAACTCAGGGCTGCCACAAACCTTCAATTTGTTAAAAAGAAAAAAGAAAAAGGCAGTATGTGCGAAGTGCAATAAAGCGAGGTATGCCTGTAATGTATATAATTGTCTGTAATACATACATGACTTTGTATAATAAAATTAGATCCTCCTGTACATAGAGTTTTATATCCTGGGCATTATTTATTAGAAAAAGGAGTGAAAGTTGATTCTGATAGACATCTATCTGTTTGCCAGATGCTCACAGAGGCGCAGAACAGGCTCAGAGGCTTGGGGCTGGAGGTCAGGGGTTGGGGGGTCTTCGCTGGTGTGGTGGGCGGACCTGCCCTGCCACAGTGCTGCCCAATGCTTATGCAGGAGACCTCTCCCCGGGACCCGGGAAGGACCGTGACTATCAGGGCCCTGATTACTAATGAAGTATTTAATCTTCTGAGAGCCCAGAATAGCAAGGACATAATTTTAAAAGCCTGAAGCATGAGTACCAACCCGTTCCTGGGATCCTCTCTTACCAAGAAAAATTGGTTGATGATGTCAAGGAACACAAGCTCATGGAACGTGATCATTTCTACACCCAGACCGCCCATCAATCAGTTAGAAAGAGGAAATCTGAGGACGCAGCCTTGGACAGGCATGTTTCAGTTCTGGGCAGCAAAACACTGACAGCCCGCCCCGTCGCTGGCGGGAACCTGCTTTGTTCGCGGGTTGGAAGCAGAGCCTCAACTGTGCCTCAGCCTAGTTGGCACCCAGGGATTCAGAGGGAAGTGAAATGTTAAGTAGCCACCAGAACTGTCTCAAACCTGGCCAGGGCCACTATCCGGCCTATTTCAGGGGAGAGAATCCCATTTTCCTTTTAAAGAGGCAGGCTTCAGAGAGTCTACCCTCTTCCTTCTAAACCTGGCGGAGAGGGCCGTGTGTGGTGAGACCAGCCTGCAGCCTGTGTCCGCCAGCCTGATGCGTGAGTCAGGACGCTCCTGGTCATTCCCAGTTTTCCCACTGCCCGGGCTGGACCAGCCCTTTCCCAGAGTCTGATGCTGTCACGTGACTGGTTCCTTGACTTTGGACCTGGTGATCTATCAAGGCCTGACACAGGGAGGCAAGCTAGCTGACCTATGCCAGGAGAGCCCCTGCCGCCTTTTCTGACCAAACTGTGTGCCAACTGGACGACCCCTGACGCGAGGTCCTCCAGTTTCTGCCAACCGCCCAGCCAGCACCTGGGTGTGGAAGGTCAGCCCTGACTGAGGAGGGGAAGGGAGAGGAGAGAGAAGGGATGAGGCTTCCCCATGAAAGGGGGCTGGGCAGGCGGAGCTGGCAGGCCCCTCTGGGTGACCACATGTACCCCTGCTGTGCCATCCCACGTGGCAGCTACCACTGAGGGGAGCTAATGCACGCTTGTGATACTCTGTCAACTGCCACTGAAACCTTGTCTGCTCTCGTCACGTGGCATGAAGGCTTCTGTAGTTACTCAGTGATGGGGAAGGAGATCTGGGTTATGCTAAGAGCTGAACTCCTTCAAACAGGGAACATACACTCGTCCCAAGTTCAGATCTTATTCTACTGGGGACAACTACACCAAGAAGGAAACCATAAACATAATGAATAACGTTGGACACTTTCTGAAAATATCACAATCAGGAATCATGCTTTGTTTGACTTCTGTTTTGACTTCAAAGCCACTGTCTCAAAGACAACACCTGGCTTGTGACCAGTTGGCAATACTCCTGCTTATGCCAGCCTCCGTGGGGTGGCACTATGACCATCCGGTTACATTCCTGACTCTTCAGAGTGAAGTCCGGAACTTAGCACTGAGGGCCCAAGTTGAGAAGAAAGCTAGCTCAATCCTGTACCCTCGACTGGCTGTGGGAATGAATTCTCCATGTTGACCAAAACAGGGAATCAGCCCAAGTCTCTACTGATCCTTCATACCATAAATATAATCCTGTATTATGAACACAAAGAAGCAAAAATGAACACAAAGAAGCAAAGCTGCCCGTTAACTCCCGTGCGGAGCCGAGGAGCTCACGTGAGAGCAGAAGTGGGAAGGCTGGTCCTTCCTGCGCAGCAATCCACTCAGGCAGGCACAGCTCAGGGCCAACAAGTGGGAAGGAGGCTACCATCTGACTATCCCAGCCTTCCTGGCCTGGCTTTCTTAGGTCTTGGAGGAAGACTGGTTCAGATCCTCTCTAGGGGCATGTAACAGCCACAAGGGGCACATCATCTGGAAGCGAGAACTTTGGCTGCCAGGGGTGGCCCCGGCACTTACGTAACTTCCCATGGCTCTATCCTTCTCTCTGTGTCAGAAGAACTGGACTCCTCACCCAACAGATAGCACTCCTGCATCTACTTAACTCTATTCTCCTTACGGGCCGGGCACTGTCAGACATGCGGGGTCTAAAAACAAATATGACAGAATCTTCGCCCTAAGATGCTTACGCTTACCGGGACCCATGCAGCGTGAGGATGCTGCCAGGGCAGGGAACAGTGGGGACACAGAAGTGTATGTGTGTGAGTGTGTGTGTGTGTATCTCCTTTCTCCAGGCCAGGTTCCCAGGCTCAGAGAATGGTTCAGCTTCATCATTTGGGAGTCAGTTGAAAAAAGACAGTTAATAAAAGCACATGGAAACATTTTCATTATTAAAGATAAATGCTGGAAAATCTGCCCTGGTGACCATTCTAATCTTCCCTTTTCCTTTTCTACCAAATACATTGAGAAGTCTACACTGCCTGACCCCACAGCCTCGATATCCTTTCACGCTCCCCGGTTCTTGGGTTTCTGCTTCCCCTCCCATCTCTCTGAAACCCTACTCATTACAGCTACCAGTGAGCTGCTGGTGGCTGCTTCCAGGGGGGCAGTGACAGTCCTCATGGGATGTGACCTCGCCACGGTCCCTCCCTCACTCTCTGACCCTCGGGGGTCTGTCGCTGTTTGGTCCCTCCGTGTCCTCTGCTGCTCCCCACCCAGGGTCTGTTCTCGGCTCTTATCACTCGCCACACACTTCTGGGGGTACCAACCACCACCCATACACAAACGACCCACAGCTGAGCCTTTCAAAGCCTTGTGGACTCTAGACTTGTTCTCCTGGCCACTGACTTGCTGTTTCTGCCTGGGTGTCCCACAGGCACCTCAGAATGCATCCGCCAAACTCAACTCCATTTCTCCCACGCTATAGCTCCTCCTCTATTTTCAGTTCCCAAATGGTGTGACACCCAAGCCCACACCTCCTGCCAATGCCCGGACTCCCGCTAACTGACTCTCTCATCCTTCCCCACCGTCACGGCCCCCGGCCTGGCTCAGGGGCCCACCGCTGGCCACGGGCTCCCAGCGAGTCCTCCCGCCAGCACTGGCTCCCCTCTGCTTTCCATCCTCACCGCGGTGGAGTGGTCTGTTTCATCCCAGGAAGACGTCCCCACCAGCCTCAGCGATGACGCAGATCACGCTGGATTCTGACAGCACCACTACACATCTGTCTGTGGTACCTCGTGTCCCGAGCTCCCCGAGGGTGGGGACCACGAGTTCCTCATGGTTAGCCTCCCGTGGACAGGGGAAGTCTAGTCCAAGGCAGCTGCTTAGTAAGTGTTCAGTAACTGAGTGGAAGTGCTCTGGACCTAGAGCTTATCTGCAGCGGCTGCTGGTTGTGAACTAGCCACGGGCGGGGTCCCGGCCATCTCCTTAGAAATCTCTGGGTTCTATGTGAGGTAAGAATGCCATAGGAGGCAAGGGCATGATGACAGCGTTTCCAACAGCATAATCAGCTGAGGATGTCTGGGAATGTCAGAGAAATGGCTGATTGGAGCCTGTCGCTGGTGGCCTATGTGGGAACGGGTTACTGACAACCCTCTCCCTGGCAGGGCGAGAGAGGCGCGGCTCCCAGAGAAGAGGGAACAGAGCCAGGGGCTGAGTCCTCAGTGGATGCTGAGGAGAGCTGCACTCCCACCCCCAGGCCATCAGCTCCTGAAGGGACAAGCTCGCAGGTGTCTGGACTCGGGTGTTCCCAAGCAAGCCCAACGTGGTGGTCCACAGCTTCCCTCCTCAAAGAAGTCACACCGAGTAAACTCATCATGCTTTCCGCTTGGCCTGTAGCTGCTTTCAGACTCTGTATTACATCTGTCATCTTTTTAACATTCCCAGTCCAGTGACCCAGGGAGAAGGTCTTTTTGTGGACTCAACATTATTCTAGGTGTGAAATATAGGACACAGAAAGTGTCACCGACTTATGACAGGCTAGATAGAAAGTCAGTGGCACGTGAGGGCCGCCCGAGCCACCTTGCTGCCCTTGTGTTTCCACGTGCTGATTTGGCCCAATGTTGCACGCAGTGGAGCCGACAGCAACTCCATCTCTCTGTCCCCCAGGTGGGTGCATATCCTCAGTGACAAGAGGATATGAATGAGTTCTTGAAGGATGCTCCAGAAATAAGTGTGGAAAACATCGCTCTTTTACCATAATGCTTAGCAATCTAATCCTTATGTAAAATGTTTTCTCTGCTTTTTAACAGATAAGGAGAAAACTGGCCTGTTGAATGTTCCCCCAAAGAGAACAGTTATATAAAAACGGCAGTAATCACTCTGTTAGACAAACTGCCTGGTAAAGGAGTTGATATAAAATTAAGAACAACAACAACTTCAAGTTCACTTGGATAGGTTACTTGTCATTTGTGATTCACTTTAATTAAGAACAGGCCTTTCATCAAGGAGGTGCCTATGAGTAGCCTCTATCTATCCATCCAGAGGTTTAAAAACCCACCTTCCTTATAAAGATGCATATTCTGTAACTACATATTACTTTATATTTTATAAGATATGCATTAAGCATAATTTTATATGTTGTCACACATCTTTGTGAATAAGGTAAAAAAAAATTCCCACGACATTAAAATGTTTATGTGCTTACAAAACTTGCTTTAGCCTCACCTACCTCAATACTTTGCTCCCTTTCAAAGGCACCCTGGGATTACTGGAAGAGATTACAACTCAAGCTCTGAAAGCAGCAAATATCAGTACCTTCCCACCCACCATTCCCAACTGCCTCCTGACAGCAATATACAAGGATCTCCACACTGGGGCCGAGGCAGCACTGGCTCACAACGTCTGCTCTCTTTTGGACCTTAGATGAACTCATAAAGTCACCAAGCCCTAAAAATGACATCCTTACTATGGTGACATCCAGATACCATGATAGGAAGAGAACATGCTTAGGCAGCACACAAAAAGGGATGGTAGCAGCGAATAAACTGATTTTAACAATGGAATAACCTCTTTTTCAGCACTGTGCATTTTTGAGATGGTTCCTATCAGAGTCATAGGGACCCATTCCGGTAAGTTAATGTCTGAAATTTTTCTCTGGAGAGCCTACCATGCCTGTCCGTCAAATGATTTTGATCCTCTCTGTTGAAGCCTGGGGTTTACTTGGTGTTTGCCACTCTGGAGGCAGCTTTTCTCAAAATAAGATCCTTCCCTGGGTGGACAGCAGGAATGAAGCACATCTGTATGTTCCCTACACTGATGTGTCAAGATTGCAGCCTCTGATTGTGGGCTGAACACCTCCTTCATCTCTACAAACGTATAAAAGGCAGAAGGGAATATATATAAAACATTTCCTTAGAGCTCTGGGATGGCCAGTTGTGGGATGCCTGGACGCAGGGAATAAGTACATTTCAGCGGTTAGATTACATAGAAGCATGTATAACCAGGAAACTTCACTTCAAGATCATTTCATTTTTTTTCTGACTTTGGTAAGGAAACAGCATGATACTCCCTACAAGATCTGCCGATGACACTTTCAACTGAGAATCTCCCTTGGCCCATTTTCCCACGATGAAGGTGGAAGTGGTCCATTACCTGGTAATAACTTACCCTTTCCAAAGACTTCAGGAGGTTTTGTCTCTCTTTGAGCTTCTGAATACTGATGACAATTTTGTGTCTTGCACCTTTGGTAACATTCTATAATGAAGTAAAAGTTATATTTAAAAACATATTTTTAAGCATCAGCTTAGAGATTCTTGGAAGCTATTTAGTACTTTACTGTCTTCTTGGTTCCCACATGTGTACAGACTAGTAAATACCCATTTGTCTCTCTCTTCAACATCCATTGTCATCAACCTCTTCTTACTAAATATTATAACTCCTCAATATCCATTATCATCAACCTCTTTTACTAAATACTTTAACTCCATCTGGCTACACATTTGCCTGTGTCTTTTGGCTGTGACCTTTAGGAGAATGAGAAATAGCCAATTATCCCATTCAGCATGAAATTTCTTCATAGTCTTAAAAGATCACTTTTAGGTCATACACTCACTCCTTGTGTCCAGGTTTTATCATTTCGGTCCCTTCCAGTTTTCCTGAAGGTTCCAACCCCATACAGAGATACGCATTGCTTTCTCAAAGCTTTCCTATGTTTACCCATCTCGAGGAGACATGAAATCCAGTGCAGTTCTCACCTGCTGTCAGACAATACAGGCTGGTTTTTGTCAGTTTGCAGCCCCTCTTGGTTCTCCATAAGGAAAACTAAAATAGAGAACTTAAACCTATATTTCAGTCATCACTTCAGAGAGAGGATTAGGATTCACAGTTAGGATTATGGATTTTATCTTCTTAACTGTGCATCAGTGGTGAGCCCAAGGATCCAGTTAAACATTTGTTGACTAGAGAGACTGCAAATTTCCAAATAGAAGATCCTTTCTCAAATCAGGTCTCTAATATAAACTTCTGATGACTCTCACAAATATTCATAAAATTTCTCTTAAAGATGGGAACACCAGAGGTATTGCCTTTACTGAGGAAAAATAAGACTCAAATGATGTCTAAACCCACTCTTTAAGATGAAGCACCGGGGGCATATTTCTGTTTAGCCTTGACTTTGGGTTCAAGTGAATTTTTACTCTGAAAAGTCTGTGCTGGCCTCTGGCTTTGCCCTCTGTGTCAATTATTTCTTGTTTTTTCTCATGTCGAACAACTGATGACCGAGATTTTTTTCTCAACTCTGACCCAAACACAAGAATGCTCTTAGAAGAAGTTCCCATCAGTCCTGGGGATCTCAAGGAGTGATCGAGATAAAAAAGCAGTGGGAGAAGTGTTAGGAAGTTGAAATTAGGGCCTTTCATTCTCTGAGAATGTGCAGTGACTCTGGGCTTTGTCTTACAACTCAATACTGGTATTCAGCCAGGCCTGCAGAGGTTAACTGTGGATACTGAATATGCAGTGGGAAACCAGGATCTGCTGGGAGGTCTGCGTCCAGACCAGCCATGCCCCAAATGGTATAATCTCCTCTTCCTGCAGGGGAAATACTATTAGCCCATTCAGATCATTAATTCTCTCAAATCACCGCTCAAAGGAAACTGAGGTCAATTTGAAACATGCAAATAGCATTTTAAACAAGGGAAACAAAGACATTGGTCAGATCTATTTGCCCGAGCACAGCATGGTAGGAAACATGCTTAGTTTCAGGGGCTCTGCTGACTGGCCTGGGCTTCGGTATCCACAGAGGGAAGGAGGAACTTTGTCCTTTTATGGCACACAGAGGGAACTGACATCTGAGACCTGGGGTAATCCCATTCTCGATTGCTGTCCTATGTTATTTAGGGTGGTTAGAAGAAAATATTTTGTACAACTTTCTCCATTCCAACTAAGATCAGTCTGAATGTGTTTTTGGACAAGTGTTGGGGAAGGTCTGAGATAGGAGCTGGTGCTTCTACTTCCTAACTACTAGAAGCCAGGTGATTTGTAACTGGACTGGACAATACACAACCAATCTGTCATCCTCCAAACCAGCCCTGGCTGGGCAGACAGAGGGAGGGGCCCAGGAAAACAAAAGCAGGGACACGAACTCTTTGAGGTCTTGGTCAATGTTACTTCTTCTGATTCCCCCCTAGCACCCTAGAAGTGTGCACCTAGGTTATTTCTTTTTCATAACACTGCTTCTCACCCTCATTTGCCCTGTGGTTACCTGCTCGTCTTCCCATCTCCTACTGGACCCTGAAGGCAAGAACCCAGCCCTACTCACCATGGCATGCTGGCCAGCACCTGGCAGTTCCTAGAACAAGGCAAGCTACTAGGTGGGTACAGGTACGGGTTCAAAGAAGGTCTGCCTTGGACTTGAACGTCAGGTTCCACCCGGGGTACCTTCTCGGGGATAGCCAGCTAAGCACTTACCTGAGCCTCCAGCTGGCACTCAGTGAGGGCCATCATCTCCTCGTAGGTCATCTGGGAGAAGAGCGCGGCATACTTGTGAAGGCGGAGGCTCTTTAACCAGGCTGGAACATCTGTGGTGCGAGATGCACAGGAGATGGGGAGAGAAATTCAGAGGGAAAGAGAAGAGATGACAAGAGATGTGGGAAGAGAGAAAGGAAAAGAAGGTGGTGGTCGGAGGGAAAAAAACGAAAGAAAAAAACAAAACCTTTATGTTACTACTTGTTTAATTTTGGCAGCAAATTACAGACTTAGAAGTCTTGATCTAGTTCTGATATTCCCACTGTTGGGCTCCCTGACTCTTTACACCAGGGGGTGGCTAACTTGGGGTCCATGGGCTTCAGAGCATACAGCAATTCTCTAAAATTACATCCCAGTTTGTGAATATATGGGTGCTTTTCTGGGCAGAGGGTCATCCACAGCTTCTATAAGATTCTCAAAGGGATTCACGACCCAAAAAAATGTCAGGGATTCACTGCTTTAGCCAGACTACTTCATTTTTGATTTCGAAAGAACTGACTTAGAACATAAACTACATATGATGAGTCTTCATCCTCAAGATAATTTCTTCCTAGGTTTAGTGCAGATCCCCATATGCTGTTTCTGCCACTTCCACAGTGATAGGAAAAAATCCAGGCAGCAGCACTTTCCCCATGGTGGAGCTGCTGTCATTCTTAGCCTGATCTTTCTTCTGACTTCCTATACCCCAGTGGGAATAAGGGCATCCTGGACTCCAAAACTACCACATAGTGTGTGTGTGTGTGTGTGTGTGTGTGTGTGTGTGTGTGTGTCTGCTGACCATCTCTCCTAGCTAAGTCACGTATCTGGATGTGTCTTTGACCTTCTCCTCGAATGTCAACCACATATCAGGACTTGAAAGGTCCAAAGATTGCCTAGACTATGGGATAATGGGAACTGCAAAGCACATCTGAAATAATTCCTACATTTGGGATTCTAGATTTAGGAAAATTAAACAGTAACTGTATTGAAAATCCACAGGAGAATTATTACCTTGCTAAGTACAACCAAACAAAGCACTTGCCCATGCTCTTTAAAGTCAGGGTTGTTGAGCTGATAGGATCTTTGAGAAGTCTCTAGAATCATCTTCCCCCACCCCAGCTCATTCTACAGATGGCAAAATTAAGTCATTAAATCTAGATCACAGGGCAAGTATGTGGTGAAACGGGGACTAGAGCCAGGTTGCCAGATTCCCATATTTTTCCTACATTGCATCAACATTTTGTAGAATGAGGACCAAATAGTCCATCAGTGGGAAGGCTGAATAAACAGTGACTGTAAAGTCTTTGAAATGCTGAAGCATTGGATAAACGTTATTCATGCTTTCTATGAATTATTATCCATTACTAACCATGTTGATTGCAAGATACTATCTATCGCTAAGTGCTTTATTCTGAGGTGCTGACAGAATCCACAAACACTACAAAATAAGTAGGAAACTTCTAATTTTTTAATGTTTAGAGTAGCTAACTGGGATTGATTAAAGAGGCCTGGCCTACTCTGATATCAGGCCCTGCCACCTGGGTGAACCCAACCTAGTTTTAGGGAATGTGGGTATGGGATGATCACCTGAAACTCAAAGATATAGCAGGGGAGAGTGGGCCTGGTGAGGTTACTTCTTGATTTGCAGTAATGTGAAGACCAAAGAGGAGGAATTTCTGGAGAAACAGAATTGGATAGCCAATGGCATTTTAGGAACAGACTCAGTCATCTCAGGCAAGAAATCACTTGACTCTGTGCTTGGAGGCCCTTCATTCTACTGCGACAAATGGAGAGTCCTTCTGGGACCATTGTTAACCACAAGAGACAGGGCTTCCCCAGCCACATAGTACCAATCCTCACATCCTCCTCAACTCAAGCTGTGGTTGGATCAAGAGTTCAGGACATCTGCTTCCCTCCGGTGACATCCTGGAACTATTCGACCAGACTTGATTCTCCGTCATGCTTTTGTTGCTGTTAAAACAATGCTAATACTTCCACAGAGTGAGAAGCAAATAGATGTATCTCTGGCTTTTAGGCCACTGACATGTTACTGCTTTGTCACCAGGTTTCACGTTTGTTGTTTACATCTTTGAAAGGCCCCAAGTAGCTGCTCAGAAAACTCAGTGATCATGATTCAGAGAAGTCTGGGTAACCCAATGCCACGCTTGGGTACAATCTGTCATAAAAGAATATGGAGTAACTTCATGGGCTAAATTTTCACTGGGTGCCCTACAGCTTAATCATGCAAAATCCACTGATGATAAACAAATAGAATCCCGAGCTACTAAATCATGCTGCAAACTGGGTGCTTTATAAGCCAAGGTGACAATACAGTGTTTTAAGAGTCAGGGAGAGTGGGGTGCAAATCTTGGCTTGGCAAGTCTCAGTCCAATCAGTACTCATTCCTTTCTATAAAAGTATTTTGACAACTAGAATTTCCCTGGTTAGAGGGGTGAAGAGCCTGCCTCACTCATTTAATCAAAATGTAGGTCACTGGGAGTCATTTCCCCAGAAAAGGTTCCTACACAGCTTCAGAACATGGTGAGTTAGGCCTTCCTGAAGAGTTATTTCTGGCTATGTTCCGGGGAAATGCAAGCTCTTCTTGGCCATATGTGCCTTGGGTAGGCATGTTGAACCTGCTCCTAGAGGGTCAGTTCCTAGCTCAGTGCCACGTGCCATCTCCTCCTGCAACGTGAACTGATGAACAAAGAAGAGGAAATCCCAATTCTTAAGAACATGGTTTACTAACCTTTCACCCCCCGGTTGGCAGTGAGGCACCTTCTTTTGCCAGGGATTAAAACAAAACTCCATTAAGAGGGAAACACACCAGAGAACTGAGTGCCTTGACCATTTCACTCCTCTGAAGCCAGGAATTCCAATGACTTGGAGGCTAGATTCTGTAAGATGTTGGCCAGGGACAAATTCTAACTAAAAGCTCAGGTCCTTTCCCATGGTCCAGATACTACATGGTTGGATGCAAAGCTGAGAACCAGCTAACATAACCTCAGGCCTATGGTTGGAAGACACAGACCAACAGGGGTGTTTCCTGGAGTGGCTGATACGTGATTGAAAGCATGCATGCCGCCTGGGCTCCTGCCTCTGGCTGGTACACAGCCATTTAACTTCATCTGGGCTGTTTCTGATGGACATGCCAATGGAGGTCCCAGACTAGAAAGTTATTCTCTTATGCAGTGTGAGAAAGATAAAGATGATTTTACTATATGCTGGAGCTGACTTCCTTGCCAAGTGTGGGAATCCTGATATTTGCTCACTCAACATTTATTGAATGCCTATTATGGGCGCTAGGCATGTCCCTGCCATCAAGGAATTTTTAATACAAAAAAACAGGTAACTCACAAAAAAATTATAAACGTTGCAGAACAAGTGCTAAGTCTACTCAAAGTTCTGTGGGGGGGGGGGATGGGCACAGAACAGTGGGCATTTGGGTTTGCCTTGAGGAGTGGGATAGCTTCACAGCAGCATTGGTCCTGGAGTCACTGGGCAGACCATAATGAGGAAGCCATCTGAGGAAGCAGGAGCAGTGCATAAGCAAAGCAGAGATGCAAGAGAGCATTCCAGGCCAAGCAAAGGCTTGGGTGAATTCTAGAGAAGAGCTTAGACATAAGACGGGACAAATAGGCAAGGGTCAGATGATTGGGATTTCTAATGCCGAACCAAGGAGAGTCAACCTTGGTTTGGGTGATGAGAAACTGTTGAAATCTGAGCAGTAGAGGCACAATCAGATGAGTATGTAAGAATGATGATGGCGGTCGATGTAAAGGCTGGGCTGGATGAAGTGGGAGTGGAGGCCAGGAGATGAAGCCAAGCTCAGGAGGGCAGTGGCAGAGGAGAAGGAAAGTATGTAAATCCACAGCACTTGAAGATTAAGGAAGTACAGGGAATAAGGGAGAGAAAGGAGCCTAAAATGGTTCCTCTGAGTAGGTTTGGTAGGAAAGTACAGGGGAGCATCAGATTTGGGGTGAGAGGAGAGACATGGTGAACTCCACTTTAGATCAGCTGAGTGTCATCACCTTTGAGCCATCCAGGCGGAGAAGTCAACTGGTCAAGACCTCTAAAGAGGGGCCTGAGCTGGAGAACCACTTTCCTTGTCAGTAGCACATGGTAGTTGTTTTAGCCACGGAAGTGGGTGAGATTACGCAGGGAAGAGGGGAGAGCCAAGGTGGAGCCCTGGGAGCACCAGGCTTTTAGAGGAAGGTGAGGGAAGAGAAGCCCATGAAGGAAACTGACAAGGGCAAAGGGTAGGAAGTTTCTGGGAGAAAGCAGCACCATCCATGTGTGGACAGTGGGCTCCCATGCCACAGTGTCCATCCTTATGAAGCTCCTCTACATCTTGCTGCAGTCCACCGTGGTTTATCTTCTCATGGGCGTTTTTGATAATAGTGCGTCACCCATCTTTCATATGCTGGTATGTCTACCTGTTGGTCTTTACCAATGGGTCAAGTTTCCAATTACACTTTCTATTTGCCTTTTAGAGTTTGGATAAATCAGCCACCGAGAAGCTTTGTGGTGCATATTACAGCTCACACAGAAGCTGGACTCCAGTTAGAACTTGGGCTGCTTTGCTCAAATGCCTGCTGCTGGAATGGCTGCAAATATCATTCAGGTCAACAGGCCATGCATCACCTGCCCCACAAACAAGGAGGCCCCACAAGAGAGAAAGATGGAACCAATATTGCAGAAGATCTCAACATGGGGAGCGATGTAAAGGGTAGGGAGTAAGGCATCCCTGGAAGACAGAACCATGAACAGCCGCCTTTTCCACAAGAGGCTTCACTGTGGTGGTCCTGGTACCTGCAAATGGAAGAACAACTCCCATTTGCCACGGAGAGCCAGGCTAATCTCAAACAACTCCCCCTCTCTCTCCAAGACATGGCTGCATCCTTGATCTTTGAGGGAGAAGAGCCAACGTAGAAGCAAGAAGGGACTAACTCTTCAGGGTTGAAGCAAGAAGGAAAACATGTCTTTCGAAAATGAAGAAGTCTAGCAGCACCATTAAGATAACTGAAGCCTGTCTATTTTTGGCCAGAGTGGAATGAACAGCCCCATTCTGTACCAGCCTATGAGCAAAAGAAAGAAGGTGCCTTGGTCTCGGGTCCCTGTGGAGCTGGAGCGGGCTCTGCCATCCTGGGACGTGTCCATGGTGGCCTCCGGCTTCCACACTTGTGGGGAGCATGTGTGGGTCTTGGAAGGCACAGAGATGGTCGAGTTTGGGTAAAATACCCTCTTTGAAGGGTTTGATACAAACAGAAGGACTAAATTTCTCACAGTTTCCATCGGCTATGACACCCGTAAGTGGTGTTCTACTCTTAGCCTGCTTTGCGTCAACAGCAGCTGGGTTCCACATCGACAGCTGTCCTTAAAGCACTTTAGCTGAAGACACACACTTTGTAAGAAATAGCAGCTATAAGTCTCACAACCTTTAGAATTTGGGGGAATCCTGGGGATTTACTTTTCAAAGATATCAGGGCCTCTCAGCCTATCTGAGCCCATTAGGACCTATCCACACAGGTTGTATGTTGGCATTTGGGAATAAAGAAAGTGAAGTAAGCTTACTAAATCCTGGCCTTTAAGTTAGATGAATTCGAGGCAGCATCTAGAAAGTCAGCATTCAGAAAATAGTAACTTGTTCCCATAACAGCCATGCTGAAAAGTGTCCCAGCCACACACGGGGCTGTGTCACTCCCTCTCCGTCACTCACATCCTTATGACCCTCAGAAATGCTGTATTCACAACCTTTCTTACAAAGGTTTCTGATGGGTTCCTTTGTCTTACAAAAATAACACTTCTCAATATTTTTTTTTCCTTATCTCATTCTAAGACAGGCAGACGTTCAAAGGTCTACATTTCAAAACCAACTCAAAACCCCAAACCAGCTATTTCAGAATAGGCAATATATTTCCTTTGCTATGGAGAAAAAAAGTTTACGTAAGTTGCATCTAAGAAAGATTCTTTAGAAAAGAAAACCTGAGCCTATTTTCATGGTTCCCTCCGCTCTTAATTGCTATGTTTCTATCAAGGTTACTGGACCCAAAGGTTTCTTTTTTACCTTTATCATGTCTATATACAAACAATATAAGTTTAAATTACCCCTGTATTTTTACACTAACATAGTGCCATACCTCATAAGTATACCAGCCAATGTTAATTCATAATGGGGAGGCTGAAGCTCATCTCAAGAGAAACAGACCCCACCCCCCATCTCTACCCCTCTCACACCGACAACCGCAATGAGAAAATCATGGAGCTTCTCAGTCTTAGGGGACTAAATCTACGGGCCTTACTAGCCGGAAGTCTAGTGAATTCCCCACATGAACTTCACCGCAGGGAGGCAGAATGCTTACTGTGCAGGTGAGGAGGGGAGCCAGGGCTCTTAGGGAGGCTGAGCCAGGGGAGAGCATGGTGCACTGTGGTCCTGGCTGGAGCGCCTCCACTGGAATCTTCTACAGGTGCCCACACTCAGCCTGCCGCACGCTGTCCTCCCAGTCTGTTTCTTTCCCAATTTACTCTTTGCTGTCGATGATATCATGGGCTACCCAGATGTCCCAGGCAAAAAGCTGGGCATCGTCCTAAATTCCTCTTGCTCCATCCCTGTCTACATTCAATCAGTGCAATTCAATTCAGAGCTCTCTCAGGTCTATCTTATGAAGACCCCACGAACACACTACCTTGTCTCCTTTGTTCGGCTTGGTCCAAATTCATTTTCCTCCTCAGTTACTGAAACATCCCCCACCTCCCAGCTGGCCTCCAAATCCAGAATCCCCTGCCCCTCCCCTACTTTGATATGCCTCCCACTCTTCTGTTCACGTCCTATTTCTAATATGTAAATCTAAGCAGGTCATTCTGCTGCTAAATTCCTTCCATGTCAGGATAAAAGCTCCAATCTTTTGCAGTGCCTAGCATCTGGCCCTTCCCTCTCCAGACTTGTTCCCATGTGTCCCTAACACACAAGCCATCGGATGATGCACTTGGTCAAGCTGTCTCATAACCATGCTTTCACGAATAACATTCCCTCTGCATAGAATGCCCTTCCTTCACCTTATATATTTGGCTAATCTGTAATCCTGCTCGAACTGAAGCTCCAGGCCTCTCCCCCTCCAGGAACTTTCCTTGACTTCCCTCCACTTTGAATTAGGGCCCTCCTTGCTGCCTGCCTCGACCCAGGGCAAGTCTCTGAGACAAGATATTTTCACAGATGTGCACATGCATCAGGTCTCTGTTTGTTGCTCACATGATAGCGAATCCCTTGAGGCAGGAACCATCTCCTTCACCTCTGTCTCCCCAATAACCAGTCCAAAGCCTCTCTCAGCAAGCGCTCAAGAAAGGCAGCTGACTTGCTGAGGACAAAAATGAAACCTGTTAATCAGTCTTTCTTCCCTCGTCTCTGTTCCCATAGAACAGCCATATCACTCATGAACAGCCCTTGCCTTCGGATGAGTCTTTAGGTGTTGGGTTTATACAAAATTTCTGAAGATGTGATGCTAACAGGAGGGGCAAATGTACTTCTCCCACCAATGAAATTCTGTTCTCTATTTTCTTTTCCTTTCAGGAATTTATGGGAATGTCATTTTTTTCCCTCTTGGCCACCTGGAGGCTTTGTATGAGCGAAGGGGTAAGAGAGCACATTCTACTCATGTGATATGGAGGGGGAGAAGAATATAATTGAGTGTCAACTTAGAATCAAGAATCTTTTCCCCTGGGATAAGTCACAGTGAAGCTTTTGCAAGGAACAAGGACAACTGAATTTAGAAACCACAATCAGCCTATTCAGTGCAAACGTGTATAACCAGTAGCCTCCACAGGGCATGTTGAAGGGGAAACTTCCATATTCCCACTCAGTGTCCCACTTCTGTTCATTAATTTCTAGTTGAGTAGCTGATCCCATGCTTCCCTGAGCCTGAGATATTAGTTTGCGATCCCTACTGCCAGGGACATCCACTCTGTGCTTCAGAGCTGACTTAAACCTTCAGGATGTGTGTTTACTATAAAAGGAAAAACAAAGCAAAGCAGGCAGATGATGTTAATCCTGTGAGAGCAGGAGCTGGTCTACTTGGGAGAGAACTTAGTGACAATCCCTGGCAGGGAACGCTGACACCAAGACAAAAAGAAGGAGAGATGGTTGTTTGTGAAAAATAAAAAGGGCAAGAATGCTGGGCTGTGAGCTTTATTTCCCACTCTGGACCCAAGAGGCACATTCCTAAGGGACGATGTGTAGCCAAACCTGGCTCATCTGTCTGGATGAAAAGGAAGCCTCAGATGAACACAGCGTTTCAGCAAAGTACGCACAGCTGCTGTCAAGAAAGATGAATTCACACTAAATTAAGCTCAATTACGGGAATTTTTATTCTTTTCCCAAGGTGTGGGGTGAGGGCTGACATGCATCCCCTGGAGATTTGGAACTCCTCCAAATTCTACTACAGATTCCTTGCTGTTCTCGTAAACAGGGTGTCTAAAAAGTAGGAAAATAGCAATTAGATGATGGCATCCTGAGGTGGACCAGAAAGTAGCTTTAAAAGGCTGACACTCCTGCCAAAGGGCCAGGTCACAGAAAGGAAGAGAGGCGGATCCAAGAGGAAGAGCTAGCTCTCTTTAAAAGCACTTCATTTGATTTCAGATTCCAGTTCTCAGAAAAATACAAATCAATTTGGAAATTTAAACTGGTGTCTGCTCTTGGACAGGGGAATCGGATGACACACTCTTAGGACAGGCTCGTTAAGGGTTGCTTGTGCGCTCTCCTGGGAGGCCATCCTGAGCAGCGCTAGATGGTGGGAGTCCTCAGGGGTGGCCTTCGAGGGAAGCTGTTGCCAGGTGCAGTGGGGGAGGGGCATTCGTGTGGCGTAAACACTGGCCCCGACACTCTGGAATGATGCTGTTTTCAGGTGTGGATGTTTCTACGGCTTGACCTACCAGCTGAACTGCAAATATACTTTTCCCACACATAGAACCCTCATCGTCTATCATGTTCCTTCCTTCAAATAGGCTTTGCCATTTAATTCACTAAGGACTGTATACGTTGGGAGAAGGACCATTCAGTAGGTCAGCAGGAGGTGGATATACACAGAAGAGGGTCCTCTGTTTAGTCCTGTCACCAAAGAGCCTGTTTTCTGACCACATGCCTTGGGCCTATAAAGAAAATCTTGGCTATCAGATCTTATCTGCATCATTTTCAGATCGAAGAAGCTCTGAGGGGACAATTCTCACCAATTCTAAAAGAAGGAATCGAAGAAGCTGATATACGGGATGTTCCTTGAACTTTGGAATATTTTGGCTTTTATTCTAAAACAGGGACAGGACATTTATTCCATTTTTCTCTCATTCATTTCTCTTTAAAAGCCTGCTCTCATTACTCATTTCTCACCTCGAAAGGCCAGCATGCAATGAGCACACATTTACCTGCTTTGGGAGAATGTCTAAGGTATACAGAGGGCTTCACAACCAAAAACAAAGAAAGAAAACCAAGAAAAGAAAGCAAAAGGAAAAAAGAAAGAAAAGATAACGAAGCTCCTATGAGCAGACAGAAGACCCAGCATTCCTCTGGGCGAGGCCTGTGTCCTGGAGAACAACAGGCTTCCTGTAAGACCCTCCAAGCCCTTCAACGTAAAGGCCAGGCCTCCTTCCCAAGGTTACCAATTAGAACCACACGTAGCTTTCTTGGAAACCATCTGTCCAGACACCCCACTTGCCCAGATGCTCCACTTCACTCGGCAAGAAGCTAGTCCTGAGTAACCATGGCTTCTACCCCTCTTGGGCCAAGCATGGCTGAGCCTCCCCTGCTACCCATCCCCCCGGGGCTCAGCTGCTTGAACACAGAACCATGTAGCATAAACTCAAAAATGGGTTTGGGTAGGTCTCCAAAATTACGACACATTTCCCCGAGAACTGTGAAAGAGAAAGAAAAGAGGACACACATCCCCACCGTGCCAAAAGGAGCCATTGTTTTTGCTGCCTGTTAAACACCTTTAATGACCCATTTGTATCACCAGAGAGAGGAAAACACCAAGATGTGTCCCACCCACTCTGGGCACTCAGCACAGTATCCACCACAGATTGCGGTGGGATGGGAGGATGCTGGCCTGAGCAGCTGGGAGGGAGGAATGCTCCAGGGAAGTGTCTTTGTGTCAGATTCATGTCCCCTGGTGGACAAGCTCCATTTTTCAGCCTGGCGCTCACTTACAACCAGCACCTGGGCAATGGCGGGCATCTCCCTGTGCCACGCCTCTGTGGTGGGGAGGAAACTCAGTACACAGCCTCCTATGTCAACGCTAGTTCTTCTCAAGGGTACGATCAGAAACAGCACAACCTCAGGACTATGCATGCCAGCAACGAGGGCACCCTCAGAGCCTCCCCTCAGCATCGTGGTCCCAGGAGCACGACTAGCTCTTGTATCTCCATCTAAAATTGTTATTAGTGTGACTCTGATGAGCATCTTTCCCTAAGGGCTTCCCAGCCCTTGAACAACTTGCATCTAAAAATACAGAATGTGCCTATCCTCTCTGAACCTACCATGGGTAATTTGGAAATCTCTATCTCCCGATGAGTATCTTTAGAAGAGGAGAGATTTACAGGGCAATGTAGGAACATTTATTTATGCTGCACAAAAGGCCTTTATCACCTGTATGCAAATCTGTTATCAGGCTTAAAACACTGTCAGAGAGTCTCAGTGGTATTTTTTTCATGTCCCTTAAACAGATGCAGAGAAAAAGGGTTTGCAAGCTTCTTTGGATATCAAAGGAAAAGGGAGAGAGGAAAGAAAGCAACACTACGATTGTACACTAAGGGAGATTTGAAAAAAAGATCCTGTGGTTTGTTTTGCTAAATTATTGATGGTTCCCTGGCCAGAGCAGTGAGGTAGAAGGCTGGAGCAGCTCAGCGTCTTTACAAACAGGGCAGACCGAGGAACGTGCGTGCAAACAGTAGATGCTGTCACCGCCAGCTGTGACACATTTAATTGTCCGCAAGTCACTGCATTAAAAAAAAAGAGGGTGTTGACCTCTCTTGCTCTTCCCAGGTTTTGGCAAGAAGCCCTGGAAGGGGAATCCGAGCCCTTTCCTCCACGGTCAACTCCATCAGCCTGGGGAGGGGTGGGCTCCTTCCTCCTCGCTGCCTACCTCTCTTCTCACCCTCCTGATTCCAAATAAAGGGATGGACCCTGTTGCCAGTGGTAGTCACTCACCTTTCATACCACTACCTTCTTCTTGGAATGTGTTACGAGCAGTGGTCTGATCTTCTAAGTGTTCACTCCCACCACTTCCTGAAGAGGCTACACTGCTTTGTGGTGACAGGGGGGCATGATCGGATGGGAGGCACTGGGGTCCTCTAGCTCGTAAGTCCTCATGAGACATCCATCCATGTCCTAGAGGCTGGTTTGGCACATTCATGGGTGGGGTAAGGGACACAGATCGTTTCAAAGGGCTGTGGTGTGCCTGGCCTGAGAGAACTGGAAAAAAAAATAAAATGAAATAGGTTATTCCCCCCCCTTTAGCCTGGGCCGCAGAAGAACCCACAGTACCTCTTCACCCTGAGAGATGGTGCTGTCTTATAACTGCATCAGTGGGCATGGGGTGGCCCTTCCCTTCGGGGTGATTAAAAAGGATGCTGTCTGTACCTCTGGGTGGGTTGGGCTTCTCCAGGGAGGCTACATCTATAGTGCCCAGACCTGTGCTTTTGTGGGTTGGGATCTGGGTTTAGTTCCAACTCTAGAAATCAGGATTTGGAGTAGTAGCCCCATAAATCAGGTGAGGCTTGACAGCCTGGCTAAGTGGCCATCTGCCAAGACTGAAAAGAACATGTCCTGGATAATTTTTTTGCAGGGGAGGAAACACACAAAACCCGACATTACCCATGTCATTAAGGGTGGACTTCTGGAAGGGCAGGCAGGCCGGTCATCATCGTTGGGGATCTTTGCTGGGCTGAGCTAGACGAAGTGGACTAGTCCTTCCAACCAGGAATCGGGGGAACCATCACCTCTGAAGGGGGTGCAGGCTCAGCGAGGGGCCCAACACTACCAGGGGTACGGGACACAGCAGCTGTGCGTGAAAGGGCCGATTCTTTCTCTTGGCTTCGCAGGTTAATGCCAAACTTTATATTGAAAACGCTTCCAGGTAACAAGGCGTTCATTCAGAAGCCAGTGGGGTGCGTGTTCAGCCCTTCCGTGCAGTGGGCAACATCTGTGTAGCCCCCATTTTTAATTTCTTTTCCAGAAAACCAGGAAAAAGCAACAACTCACATATAACTAGCCAAATTAAATTGAGGTCATTCAAGGGAGGGATTTAACCAAAATCAACGCCGAGGGAGTCGACGTTACCCTTGGTTGGTTTTTCTGGGCGTGTAAAGTGACAACCTTACAAAATAAGTCTATTCATAACTTTCTCTCTGCGCTGGCTACTGACAGGTCCAGTTTATTTTGACTGCTGCAGTGTTAACATGGAGTTGAGCCACATGCATTTTTAAACATTTTTCAGGGAAGCCATTAAGTTCCATCTCAGGCTCTATCCCCTCCAGTGAGGCATTTACTCTCCCAAGTCCGGACTAGCAATGCTTTGCTGGCGTTCATCTTTGTGTGTTTTTTAGTCAGCAGACCTGACATCCCAATGTAAGAAGTTCTGCTTTCTGTTAAACCGCATTCTGGTGGGGCAGCACCCACTTAGAGACCTGAAGAGCAGGCTCCCTTGCCCCCCACTTAAAAAGATAAAGACCAGAGCCAAAAGTCTGAGTGTTTGCAAAAAGTGTGTTTGGGGCAGTAGAGGTGAGGGCAGGCTGCTCGTGGTCAGCTGGCATTAACCAGGCCCCGAGAGCCATGGGGCTCACACCTCTGCTGTCAGTGTTTCCGTTTGGCTTCATGTGGCCAGAAGGGCAGTCTTGTGTGTGAAAGAGGGACAATCAGAAGGGGTAGAAACTTCCTTATTAACAAAAAAGGGAGGGAAAAAGGGAGCTGCCGAGTTTAGTATCTGTAACCCGAGAAATTTCTAATTTGGGTCGATTCTATCAAAGGCAAGGAATTATCATCTAACTTCAAAATATGCAAAGGGAACACTGTTAAAAATTATTTTGGATCCTAACAGGCTGAAACAGCTTGCATTTCCACTAAATAGACTATGGAAGAAACTATTTAAAAAGGCTCCCTGGAAAATGCATTGCTACCTGGTTGGATCCGAATTAGCAAGAGAAAAAGAAAAAGAAAAAAGAAAAAGCAGAAAAAGAAAAAAAGAAAAAGGAAGCAGCAGCAAAAATGAAGAGAGAAGCCAATAGGAAGAAAAGCCAGACATCCAGAAAATTCATTTCATGCCTGTCTAAGTATTTATACAAAATTGGGCAGACTTGTTCAGGGCTGCCCCAAGTGCTGGGACTTTCCAGCTTAGATGTCTTTGCTTCCTGGTACCTCTGCAACCATTTCAGAATATCTGGTGGATGCTCTGAATGGTGCCAGCCAGGTGTGCCCAGAGTGGAAACGGGGGCTCCTCTTCACAGCCAGGATTAGAGTGAGCCCGAAACCATAAAAACAGGCCTTGCCAAAGAGAGGCACACAGCTCAGAGCTGCTGGAACCCTTAGCATTCCACCTGGTTAGAGGCTATAACTGAATCCATAACCATGAGTGGTGACACTGCTAAGAGAGTCCCCGTTTTTGGATGTGGAGAACAATACCACACACAGGTAGCAGTTGAATTCCGTTATTAGATGAAGCCAATTTGCTTCTTTCCACGGAAAGTTTTCTTAAAATCCATGCTACCTCCCCACTGATGGGTGTCCTTGGGGAGGCTGTCAGTGTCCAAGGAATCTAATAAATGTTTACCTAACTTCCCAGGACTTACAGGGATTTGTTCATAGAAACCTACACCCATTTCTTCATATATCCCTGAGCTTGACTGAAGCTACAGGGATTATGGCACGAGCTTGGTTGGTCTCTGTCTCCAATAAAAATCGATTATACCTGAGGTACAAGGACCTTTTCCCAGGGACTTTCCACCTAAGGCCCCACCCTGTCTGTATCATAAAGATTCCCACAGCTGGCACCAAACTCAGAAATGTCCCCTTAGGAGCGAACCTGCCATAGCAACCAAGCACAATGCCTCTTGTTAAGCTTCTGGTTTGGTTTGCAGAGAGGGCCGTGGATTGAGAGCCAGTAGGGGCCCACACCTACATGAAAGCCAAGTGGTGCGGGGCAAACACCTCATTTCTCCAAAGGGAACTGAGGCCTGGAGGCAATACAGGCTCACCTTCCTGTGGGAAGGAGACTGGAGCAGGTGACAGGTCACCTGCCAACAAGGCCACTTTGGGGTGAAGACAAATCTTCAGGTAGAGGTAATGGTGACCGCGGAGCCGAATTTGATATTACTTCAGGTGCTGGAGTACTTTGTTTGGCATAAAATAGCAGAGGAAAGAATAAACGCCATGGACAGAAAGAGTGTGAGAAAACAGGCCACACAGGGGTGGAATGAATGAGGTGGCCCGGGGCAAAGGGTGGATGGCTGTCCCAGGGCTCCTTTTTCTTTTCAACCAAAAGAACTCATCTGAAGTGGTGGTAAATAGAGGAAGAATGGATATTCAGGCAAAAATAAATAAATAAAATTCCTTTCCCTATGAGTAGGGAGGGGAGAGCAGTGAAGTCAGGCTTCTGAGAAGCTCTTCACACCGTGTTAGCTGCCCCAGAATAACTCTAGCTAGAGGCAGACCTTTTGAATGTTCTCGCTTGCTGACTGCTGCACGCCAGACAACAGCAGCGCTCCATTCAGACTTAAGCTGCCCCAGAGTAATATTCAAATGATGCAGAATTAAGCACACCTTGAAAAAAAATCTCACTATTGATTAGAAGTTAGCAAGTTCCAGCTGAACCGAGGTCCTGAATTTTGTGACTTTATAATAATGAGCGTTGGAGGGACAGCATATTTCAGGGGGGATTCATTCTAACAATTGCCCAGGGGGGCAAAATTGTGACTCTTGCTCTTGAAAAAACTGAAGCTAAAACTTAATACTGTGTAGAGTATAGAGCCCGTATCGCTTATATTTTTAGGAATAGGAAATCTCAGGTATGTACACATATATATGTATGTATGTATGTGTACATATGACAGTAGAGTACTATAATAGTTGGAACATTTATAACGTCAAGTGAACTAAAAATAAATAATAAATATTGAGCAAGTCTAGTTGAAATATGGGAAAAGCAGCTAAAAATAATCTTGCTTCAGCAGTGGAACAGTATGATGTGAGGACAGAGGGTCTTATAATCTGGCCAAAAACTCTGTCATACCATTCGGGGCCAGCTGCCGTCTCTGACCTCCTTTAACCTTATGATTTCTTTTTCATCTCCAAGCATCTTTCATGAGACTACTTTCAACACATTTTTAGGGGAAAATACGATAGCTGGCGCTGAGTTCTGTTCTTTTAAGTATTTTCTTGAAAGCCTGGAAATCAGATTTCTTTCCCCTTTCCTTTGACCAAACTTGACTTTGCCTTGATTTTTAGCTATTGAAATAAGGTTCAGGAAAAGACTTTTCAAGATAGACTCTTTTAAGAAAATTAGGTATAACTACTTCTCCTGCCTTCTAATATGACAAATAATGGGGTTTGTGGAAAGAGGAAGGTTTGGGATACGGGCCCAGCTATTTCCTTGGTCCACTGTTAGGTTAAGAATTGTACCCCACTGTCAAGGAGTGAAGTGATCCTCATACACAAACAGTTCGGACGACTGAAGCTCAACTCTTACACTGAAACTTTATCCTAACAAACGGTAATGGAGATCTTTCAAAGATACATTGCATACTTCTCTGTTCTCCTTAAATTTATACAGTGAATGCAAGTAATGCTTTGAAATTAGTATTACGAGCATAGATGAATAACATTTCAGAGCTGCAAGGCCCTGAAAGGCAATGCAATCCAATAATCCCTATGTTGTGAGCTGGGGGCCCCTGGGTAGTGGAAGGACCTGGGAATTTCTACGCACGCCGGTTAGTAGATGAGACGCTGTTCTATACGTGGTTTTTATACGTATGTAGAGAGTATTAAAGTTAATAAAATATAAATTCATTTATATTTGCTGAATTCATAGCTCTTTTTGTCATTTTTTTCATCATCAGATTTGAAGTACAGTTATTGTTTTACGGGGATCCCAGTTTTTTGTTAAAAACTGAGGCCCGAACTCAATAAATGATAGAGATGACTGCTATTCTCTGCTGTGTTTGCTGAGTTCCACGGGCACCTAGTGGCCTCGGGAACGTGTATGCTTAAAGTCCTCTGGTGCCTTTCACAGTTACACTACCTCCTCAAGTTCACTCCACCACCAGGTCTCATTGCTACCACTGTGAGTTTCCACCTATCTCCAGGCTCAGCATTTTGCCCTGGAGTCTAGAATCTAGACTGCTGAAGCTGATTTCCTTTTGAATAAGGGCATTAAGTACACCCATACTCCTAATGTCATTCTCTTTCATCAAACCCAATAACCTGTCTTCTCAACCCAAGGTTGGGCTCTGCAGCCTCATCAGGCCCTCATGAGTTCAGCCACATAGACATGATTTGCAATTTCACTCTTCTTTCTTCCTAAGCCAGTCTCTCCATTTCTAATTCAAGAAGTTGGCCTTCACAGAAAAACTTAATGTTTTGTTAATTTTTCAAATTCTAGACGCTCATGTGACAGAACTCAATCTAATTGCTAGTATGACTAAACTTTACAAAAACAACTCATTCTAATTTAGGGATTTTAAAAAGTAGAATGAGGAAATCAAACATTTGCATATTATTTTTAAATATTAACTTAGAATTTCTTTCCCGAATGAAAAGGTCCGGGTCAATTCCCTACTTGGGTGATACATGTTACATGTGTCAACAGGCTATGAAAAAGCACGGGGAATATTCGACTTATGTGTTGCTAATGGTGTACTTTAACAATATTTTCTAGACCTACTCCCAAAAGAAATTCAGAAGTATCAGTAGAACCTTTGCTGAATACACCAATTTGAGAGTTTTGCTGCAGGAGGTGGTTTGATACTTGTCAAGTTTAAAGGAGAAAAAGCTCAAGCCATTGCCAGCTATAGCTATGGCTATAACAATAGCTATGGCCATTGTTTCAAAGTTACTGGGCAGAGTGTGTCTGTTCATTCCCTTAGTTTAAGCCTGCTTAACAGGCATCTTTCGGGTGCCATCCCAAGAGTTTCTTCTGAGAACACTGATTTCAGATCATCTAAGGAACTGTTACTGAAGGCTTTCCATTTTCAAAGAGTAGAGTTCTGCTAACACCACTTGTATGCATAATTCTAGGCATTTGCTTTTTAAAAAAGCCAACATCTTTGAGTAAGGCTCAGTGGCGAAACGACATTAGACCCTGGATTCCTCTTCTTTAGTTGGTTTTGTGGTGCCACAACCAGTAATCTGAGGCCCTGTGGTGGGAATCTTTGGGGAAGAAAAGATTAATAGTACTGCAAGAATACATTAAAAAAAAAAAACAAAAAACTTGGGTATTTAATCAGTGACATCATGCAAAAAAAAGACAACACCAGTCACATTCATGGCCAAGAACAGATTTGTGTCGGGGGTTGGAGGGGGAAGGGAGTATTAATTATTATGGTTAAAATTAACATGCTCTGTCTCATTGCTTCAGGGAGTAGATTAAAAGCAAATCTGAAAGGTTATATGCCTCAACTCTGCATGCTTGTGCTCTGCTTCTTGTCCAAAAGTTTGGAAAACCAGTGCTCACAACATCTGGACACCAGAAGATGATTCCCCCAAACAGCTTTAGACTCCACCTCATCCTGGGGGAAGAAGAAAGAGCATTCTACAAAGCAAAGACGTAGGGGGCGGACCGGGTGTTCCCGACAAGCCCAGGGAGGAAGCCACACGCTCTCTGAAGAGAAAGTATACACACGCCTATGCAACAAAACAAAACAAATGGAGACTCTAGAAGAAGACAGAGCCGCAAAGAACATGCCAACAAGGCTGGCAAATACCCACTGCCAAATCTCTTTTTCCCCGTTCAGTCTCATTTTCATACCATATTGAAGTGAACACATTCTGACGCAGGGAAAAGCACCTGGAGAGGTTTTTCCATGATGCGAGTCCTTGTCACTGGTGTCAGCCCTTATTACTCCACAGAAGGCTCGGCCTTTGGGCAGAGCAAAGATGTATGTTTCTGCCTTCACCTTATCACTTAAACATTTAGGCTTTTAAGAAGTAAATTAGAATGTTTCTGGCAGACTTTTATTGTTGCATTAATCTTTTGTACATTTCATTTGTCCTCTTTTGTCAGTTTCTATAATGGCAAAACTGGGTGTCATCCTAGAAAATCTATTTTAGAAACCTGCTGTTTGACTTTACATTGTCATTATTTATAAGTTAGACAAGAAGCCAATATATACATTTTATAGAAATCAGTAGAATCTTACAAGTTGAACTTCAAATCAAGCAGTCCTAAAAGGAAACTGCCCAAATCCTCTCATTCCATTCTATCAAAACCAATGACACCAACTATGGAAGTAACTTGACACCACTGAAGCAGATGTTTCAGCCAATTCGAGGGACTGTGGAATCAACCCAGCCATTTCTAAGGTTCCTGTATATTGGGTTCACTTCTACTTTCCTGAATTATGTTCCTTTTCATATCTATAGTTATATCTATATGTGCTTAACCCTTAGGCTTCTTAGACCTTAGTTTGTCCGTGGAATTTCTACCCACGTGGTGAGTGAAGAGTTTAGACAGAGTTGCAGAATTTGAATCATTTTGATTATGACACCAAGTAAAGAAAATATTTGAGTCAAGCAAGTGGCCAGGAGTGGACTGAAGCAGCTATTTCCTTTTTTGTTTACCAGTTTGTCCATAAACATGCTCCAGTCACTGTGTTTAAGGAAGAGAGTTAACATCTAACTCAGAAAGTTAGATGTTTGATGACAAAACTACCCTCCTACCCCTTTCTTAAAAGATAACTCTCAAATTGTAATCACTGTTACCTCAGCTCACATGTCTATCCAGGAAGTGCTTCTTAGGTTTACAAAATGCGCTGTCCATCCTGTGTTTAACACTCCCCGGCTGCTGACTGAACGCGGGTACCAGCAAAGCAATCCAAGTTTGGAACTGCAATAGCCAGGGTTTCATGATTGAGCAACCAAGCCCCCACCTCAGAGCATCAATCCCAAGGCCACTACCAGAGTCACTGAACAAATCATCAGGGTATCCTTTTGCATCTTGACACCACCGGCAGCACTTGTCCAGAGGAGAAGGGGGTCACACTTAAAAGGGGCTTACAAAGGATATTTTGGAGTCTTGTCTACTAACTCCTGTCTTGAGCTGAACTGGCAAAGTCTTCACTGCCACTGGAGCCTAAAACGCTCCCAGATAAGAGGGCAAGGTGGCTCTTAAATGCAACAGCACTGATTAGGCAAGGACTGGCATCATTAGAAGATGCTGAAATCCTACTGCCATCAGGGTCTCAACTCAGCACCAGCCAAACGCAGGACCGGTGCCAGGATTTCAGAGTGTGAAACTCTGAACTTGGCCTTGATTAAGCAGCAATCTTTTTTCTTTTCTTTCTAGTGTTAGGAGACGGGTTATAAATAATTAGAAATGTATTATGCAGTCCTGACTAATTCTTAACTTAGTTCCTTGATAGAAGAATGAGAACTGGAGATTCTCAGCATTTCGGCCGGCAATTTACTGATGAGGGAATTGGTTCTTGTTTTCATTAAAGCATTCAATCTAAATGTCAAGTGTAACAATACACATAAATGACCATTCAAAAAAAAAAAACCACAATTTGAGCTTACACTGCTAATTAGATTATTTGGGGGGGGGTGTTAATTAAGAGAAATTGGATGGTTTGGGTTCTCCTGGTTTCTTAATTATATTTGATTGAATCACCATGTGATTCAAGACAAGCTATTGAGGCTTCACGCATCCCAATTCCCACCTTCTCTTCACCTTCAGCCTCTTCTCAAATTCTAAACTGTCACAACCTGACCCTGTGGGTGTTGGGACACAGTGAGATTGGTACTGTGTTTGTAAAATTGATTTACTGTGGTCTGTAATTACACATAATGATTTGAATTTTTGACTTGGCACTGCGTTTTTCATTTAAACCGGACCGTTCTTCTCTACGCCAGAGAAACAGCGTTTACGTAATTGCTCTCAACTCATCGACTTGGGTATTATAAATCAGTCCTGCAATAAAAGACTTCCAGAGACACTGCAAGCATGAGGTTCCTGGCATAATTCAGGCCCCAGGACTGTTCTAGTTTAAGGACAGGAATTGAACAGCATTCATTTCTTATTGGATATGAGATGGGGAGGGCTGTCTGAAGCCTTAAGATCTGGGCAGCAAAGAGAACAGGCTGTAGGGCGATCAGGGGGGCTGGGCTGACCCCAGACAGCCAGCTCAGATCCATAGGTCTCTTTGCTTGTCTACTTCTATGCCCACCTTGACCTGCATACAAACTATACAGTGTGTGTGTGTTCCTCTATTATGTCTTATATATCACTGATCCTCTGTATTCACAGATTCTGTATTTGCGAATTCACCTATTTGCTAAAAATTTCTTGTAACCAAAAATCAACACTCGCAGCATTCTCATCATCATTCACAGACCTGTGCAGACTGGCAAAAAATGAGTCCTTGGAGCACGTGTTCCTGGCTGGAGTCGAACAGGCCTTGTTGCTCAGCCTTCCCATGTCAGTTCTCATACTGTAAACCAGTGTCCTTTACAAGGTTGTTCAGTGCCATGTTTTTCTAACTTCGGTGTTTTTCGTTGGTGATTTACTGTTTAAAATTGCCCCCAAGTGTAGGGCTGGTGTGCTGGCTAGTGTTGCTCAGTGCAAGGGGCTGTGATGTGCTTTAGGGAGAAAACACATGTATTGGACAAGTTTTTTTCAGCATGAGTAAGAGTGCTGTTGGCCTTGAATGCAGATATTAATGAATCAACAATATGTATTAAATAAGATGTCTTTAAACACATATAAAATAATGTTATGTATTGATAGGTTAATGAAAATGTCATGAGGTTTGCAGGAACCTTGCCTAGTATTTCCCCTAGCAGCAGGGGGGTTCAGTGTTTGCTAATTCAGTGTTCACAGGGACTTCACAGAACATCAGCAGTGAAAATAATGAGAACTGACTAATATAGATATGGATAAAAATCTTCATTCCATCTTCCATCCTGGAGCATTTTTGTCTTAGGCTAGCAGTTCTCAACCTTGGCTGCACATTCAACCCCTCTGGAGCCTTAAAAAAAATCCCAATGCCCAGATCCCAGGCCAGACCAAGTAACTGAAAATCCCTGTAGTGGAGTCAGAGCATTCATACTTTCTGATGCACGTGAGTGGTTTTAATGGCTAGCCAGGCTGAGAACCACCGTCCTGGGCTGTCTTCTTACCTCAGTGTTCCCCTCAAACTCTGCCCACATCCTGGACATTGCGCACCTCCCCAGGTTGGCCACCTGGTCTTAATAAAATGCCCCCAAAGAACGGGCATTTTTTTACCCTTTAAGTCAGTTTAAAAGAAAACATACACATCATCGCTTTGGCTTCACATGCAGAATTCCGCTCAGGCTCTTCAGCCCAGGATTTTATCACTCTTGTCCTGCCCTCCAGGTAAAATAGATATTTTGGAACCAGAATTCCAACGTGAATGATATCTGGGCAGGAATTTCTAAAAGACTCCCTATACAATGTTTTGACTCCTGGGCAATAGTGCCTGCCTCTTGCTGTGGCCATTTCATCCTTGCTAGGCAGGAAGAGAGGGTCAGGGGTCAGCCTCAGGCTCTCTCTGGACATGAATCAGCTGCAGAAAGCTCTGAGTACATTTTCTCTTGGTCTGGAAATTCGGTAGGTGAGAGCATAACTGATTCACAAACAGCAAAAAATGTGTTCTAGATCCATGGACCAGTAGCGTCAGCAACATCCAGGAACTTGTTAGAAAGGCTGGACTCTCAGGCCTCACCCCAGACCCAGAATTAGGACCTGCACTTTAAGATCCCAGGAGATTTGTGTGCACATTCAAGGTTAAGATGTACTGGCTACACACCCAGCTCTGACTTACTGACTTGACACCTGTTCTGTTGATACTGGGGGAGGCATCATCTGCAGCAAATGCAGCCTGCTGAAGTAAGAATTTGGGATTTGGGTTGGAAGACATATGGCCATTCTGTGTCTCAGTTTTCTCCAGCAGTAGCTATCAAAGGCTCCATCATAAGATTGCTGAAAAATTAAACCATTTACTGTACATGAAAGTGTTTTTTAAACTGTAAAGTCCTACAGAAATATTAGTTATTAGTTGTCAGAGTAAGAATAACCCAATATAAACCAACACTGCTAACTGAAAAATCAACTCAAAGTACTAGCCAGTCTAATGATATTCATAGAGCATTTTCAGTGTATTATGTGCAGTATTGCTTGACAGTGTTTCACAGATTTACAAGAGATGAATTTTCTACCATGGCCTGTCATACCGAAAGAAGTGTCTTCCTTGTTCTTTCAGAATTCTTATCTACAGACAAACTTTTCTCTGCCCCAATCAGAATAACGTTCCTTTGATTCAGACTCAGCTTGGTCTTTCCTTTCCTCCCGCTCATTGTAAGTGTTCACATTTCATTTCCATTTTGGAGGGTCAGGGCACGTGAATCACCTTCTTTTCCATTAAAGAAAAGAACCCCTCATGAGACCTTCTCTTTGTCCTGACAGTGGTAAGCAACACCGATTGCCAGAAGTCGTTATTGAAGATTCTAAGTACTTCCATTATATTTAGAAATTCAAGCTAAGAACGTATAACACAGCTAGGTGACACTGGGTTCCTCATATGCAAAACAAGGAGGTTGGACTAGGTGAACTCCTTCCTTCATTCATTCATCAGACATTTGTTGGGTGTCCGTGTGTCAAGCTCTAAAAGCTGAGGGCACAACATTGAAAAAGCCATTACAGCCCAGAGGATGATCTCTCAGCCCCTCCATAAGCCAATCTGCTACGATGCTATTAGCATATTTATGCAGTGCCATTCTCATTTGGACAAGATAATTTCCTCGCATTGTTTATTTCCCCATATTTTAAAAAAAGTCTGCCTTGTAATACTGATAGAAGAGCCAGCGAGGGTGTCAGGGTAAAGGAGCTGCCAGCTGCTCACCGCAGACTACATTCTGCACCAGGGAAGGCACTAACCGATCTCATCCCTCCCCTTCCTGGCTCATCCCAATGCTCTCCTTTCTCCCGCACATTTTAGGCTTTCATGGAAGGGTGACTGAACGAATGAATGCTCTGTCTCTTTAGTCTCTTTCTTTCTTCCCGGCCCTAGGCTGGGGATACTGTACTGTCCTTTCCCCAAACACAACCCAAAAGCACATCCTTAGGACCACCTTTCCTGAACCTTCTCCCTGAAGAGGAGGCCACACGAGGGCAAGCACAACCGCAGCACCAGCTACCGTCTCTAAGGCCGGCCGAGAGTCGAGCACTGCCAAATGCGTCCTCACATTGTTCCAGTCACTCCTCATTTAATGCCTTATGCGGTGGGTTCTATCATTACTCCTCCCCCACGTACAAACACACAAACACACGTTTCACAGAGAGGAAGCTGAGGTGCAGAGGGTAAGGGGCTTGGCAAAGATCACACAGCTAGGAAGGGGCGAGGGCCAGGTTTCAAAACCCAAGGTTCTCTGACTTGCAAGCTTGACTTGTGTTCTTCAGCCCAACTCCACACTGTTTCTCATGGAAGAAAGAACTCCAGCCCTGACACTGGGCCTTAACACTGAACATTCAATATCCAAAACCCCGAGCAGGTCCACTGGCTCTGCATTCAGGGTCTCATAGTACTCATCTGGAAAATAGTTATAACAATGATACCTCTCCTACCTCCCTCCCAGGGTTGCTGTGGGATCACACGCTGCCCGTATTATCCATCCATCCATCCATCCATCCATCCATCCATCCATCCATCCAATACTCGCTGAGCATCTGCTCTGTGTTGGGCATATGCTGGGTATTAGGAAGGATGACAAAGGCCCACTAAGATGATGTATGCAAGATCCTTTTGAAATAAATTTTTTACCTTCCTGCAAAAAGAGTTTAAGCTAACTGCCTTATTCACTCACTCATCCAACAAACACTTAGCTAACAGTTCTATGCACAGGGCACTATGCTAGTGACTAGGGCTACAGGTGCCAAAAAAGAGAATAATAAAAGACAGGGCAGCACAGATGCAAACAGTATCTTCTATCACTTATTAAGCCATCACCTTCTATCATTCAGAAGCACACAGCTGCTAGCAGCTGTAAGGCAGTGTTAATATTTTAAGTAACACTTTGCATGAAGGTGAAGAATTGCTGAAGGAAGTAAAAATTTTAGGTCATTTCAATTTCAATTAATTTGCTACAGTATCTCAAGGACTAATCAGAGTTTTTGAGGAGGTGGTAATGCACCAGGACCAAGATGCCTCTCTGAATCCTGGCTCTCCATTTTAGAATGACAGTGTCAGGAGAAATGCATAAAAGTCAGAAAAGCTCTTCTCTTCTCTCTTGCTTCTATGGTAAATGTGCATGTTGTTTCTTTGGCTATTCCATGCAGTCAGTTAAAATCCGTGGCTCTGAGTAGCATGAAGATTCCCTATAACTGAATTAGAAATCACCTGCTCAGCTGCCTGGGAAGCATCTCTTTTTCCACTTGGGCTTTCCCTGACTGGCTCACAGAGCTTATGGTTTTGGTCTTGTGTGGGTGTTCTGAGGGCAGAGTCAGATGAGCCTTTGCATAAAAAAGCCAAATCAAGATCTTTTCATTTTAAATTAAACTCTAGAGGGAATTCCCTGGCAGTCCAGTGGTTAGGACTCCATGCTTCCACTGCAGGGGGCACATGTTCGACCCCTGGTCTGGGAACTAAGATCCTGCATGCTGCACAGCATGGCCAAAAACAAACAAACAACAAAAAAATTAAATGCTAGAGGAGCAGCAGACTTAAGAGAAACAACCTAGTTTTTTTTCCCCCTTCAAAGATGTAAGATAACCATGAAGTTTCCCTAAACAGAAAGCTGTGCTTCAAGAAGCATCCCCGTAAAATGAACACTGACTCACCAGGTGCCCAATAGGGTGGGTATAGAGCTCCTCATTCCTGAGTCAAGCCCTTAAGAGAATTGGTAGAGGCATAAAACAATGCCAATGTCTTATTTTTATTTTTACTTTTTTTTTTTTTAACATTTTTTTGATGTGTACCATTTTAAAAGTCTTTATTGAATTTGTTACAATATTGCTTCTGTTCTTTTATGTTTTGTTTTTTTGGCCATGAGGCATGTGGGATCTTAGCTCCCCGACCAGGGATCGAACCTGCACCCCCTGCATTGGAAGGCGAAGTCTTAACCACTGGACCGCCAGGGAAGTCCCCCTATGTTTTACTGAAAAGACGTTGTTGTTGTTTAAATACCCAATGGAGTTGGTCCTGATGGGGTTTTAAAGATGGTGTTGCATTTCTTAGGCCCTTCCTCCAAGAATATTATTTTCAGAAGACTGGAAGGTGTCAGGAGCACCACAATTTGTTTTCCTCATTTATTTACTCCCCAACTATCTCAGAATTCCAGAACTTTAAAACAGGAAGGGACTTCTTTAAGGATATGATTTAGAAATCATCCAATCTACCCCCTTGCCATTTTATCACTTAAGGAACCAGAGGCTGAAAGAGATACAGCGATTGCCAAGGTCACTCAACAAAGTTGATATTGAAGCTAATACTAGAGCCCCTATGTTTTTGGTCTTTATCATTCAAATTATATCAATGGTCATTAGTCTTTATATCAATGTCATTGATAGAGAGGGGGAGATTAATAGATCTGTGAATTAAAACAGATAATCTCTCGTTTAACACCAGAATAACACACTGCAGGACCCCAATGTTGAGGCCTATGTACAATGTCATAAACAATGTAACCCAAACACAGCAGGGTCTAGGGTCTCCAAAAACAACAGTATGCCATTGGGTTTTTCCAGAACCAGAGCTGTTGCATCTTCACAGTGGGTTGGCATTTTCCAGTTCTGGGCATTCTGTGCACCTGTTTTTCTCATATTGGCTGCCCACCACTGTTCAGCCATCCGCCACTCAAGACCTGCCACAGGACGCTCTTGTTTTTACCAAAGTGGTCAGAGAGATTGCCAGCACTGATGTGAAGTCAGGTACTGTCTGGAGATTGGAAAAAGCAACACCGTCTTTGGCCAGAATCTTCACTAGTGGAAGACTGGTTTCTCTACTACAGTTAATCCTATCTATCAACCAGTTTGGGTTGTATTTATTTAATTCTGTGGTTTTTATTGTGACAATATATTTATGCAGATGTTTAAAACTGGGATGTCTATATGTATACCTGGAAGCCATCATTTATATACCTAATTATCTAATGAATTGACCAACCTGCCACTTGAAAAGATTAGGCAATTTCACAGGGATGTCACTATCATAACACCTGGGCCCTAGAGATGGTTATTTATTGTTTATTGACACTTTGTAATTAGCAGAACCACAGAATCTGTCATTTTAGAGCCTGAAAAAGCTTCAGGGATCATTTAATCAATCTTTCTGTTCTCCCCAGCCTACTTTCCAGATAAGACAATGGAAACTGAGGGAAGGTAGGTGACAGGCAGAAGGTCACATTGTGAATGAGGAGAACTAGTTCCAGGAATGCTTCTACTTGGCAATGGGATCTTCAGGCAGTCTCTTACCTTTCAAATGCAGACCTTACTTTAACAGAAACAGGTGACATCGTATTAGTAAAGAGAGTTATGGTGGGAAGATCACTATCAGGAAAAGTTTGGGCTTGAAGAAGGAGTTCTAGGGGAGGTAAGATATTTCAGATGCTTCTCATTAAAGATTTTAACTTAAGAGATTTGTCCCCATTTAAAATCAATGGCTGTGAGTAGCATAAAGTTTGGTTTCAATACTTAATCTTCAAAGATTGAAATAATTATGCTTAAGATAGTTATCATTTATTGGGCTGTAAGCATTGTACAAAGAGATCTATATTACATGTGATTCATTCATGCATACATTCATTAAGTATTTATTCAACACCCATGATACACCAGGGAGTGTTTTGGACAGTAGGAATACTATAGTGAACAAGGCCAGGTCCCTGGCCTCTTGGAATTTATAATCAAGTGGGAGAGATAGATAATAAACAAATCAACAAGTTAAAATAGACTTCCAACATATGGAGATGTTACCATTCCTTCTGGAAACTCACTAAAAAGACAGCAAAGGCACAAATGCACAAGGAAAAGGACACAGAGAAATGACAGGAGATGACAATGGGTATCAGAAGACCACTGAAGTCAACAAAATTTTGGAAGCTGGGAAACAGAAGGACATGAAGGTAACTGACTCAGTAGACCAAAGAAAGGGGACACATACGCCCACAGCAATGGAAGCATGACAGTTTACGCTGCAGAACTCCCAAGAAGTTTAGGACTCCAAGATCAGGTACCTCTGAAGGCAGGGGTGCTGGGAGGCACTGAAGACAGGAGGTTTGGTAGAAAGTATGTCTAAGGTACAGGGACAACCTCAGATTCTCTCTCCTACCCCCAAAGATCAGGCAACTATCCTATCATCTTAGCACCTTTCTCCTGACAGCACCCAGGACCCAGACAGCCAGGCCTGTATCTTCCAGAAGGAGAAAAGGATTCCTCTAGGGGAAATGGACTAGTTCATGAGAAAAGAATTACAGCTGTGAGTCCCCAGGAAACAGCCTGGCCAGGCCCGACCAGATCTCTCCATGATGAAATTCATACACACAAGTTCTAGTGCCTTCCTTTTAAATGAAAGGACATTTGCTTGAGATACAGGGTCCAAAACAAACAGAAAAATTAACTCAAGGAAGCACAGACAATGTTGGGAGCTGAAAAAGACTCCAAAACTCAACTGTAACATCTTTAGAGATATTAGAAAAGGTTTGCACTCATGAAACAAGAACAGAATGCAATACGAAAAGGAACATTCAAAGAACAAGAACACTTGCCATTTGAAAATATAATAGCAAAAATTAAAAATTATATAGTAGGTGTAGAAGATAAAGATATCAACCAGAAAGTAGAACAAGAAGACTAAAAGTAGAGCAAAAAGATTGAAAACAAGAAAGGGAAAGTTAAGGAAATTAGATGATCAAAAGAGAAAAGCTATTATCTGATTAAAATCAGAGAGAATTATTTTTAAGATTTGAGAAAATTTCCTAGAACTGAAGGAGCACAAGTTTTTAGATCAGGAGGGTTAGTGTAAAATCTTTGTCTTCAAAAAAAAGGATGGTACTTAGGCTCAGAGAGGAATTTCACAATCACTCATGGGTGGGGATTATTACCCCCTTCTTAAATATGAGAAAATAAAGGCCAAGAGAGCTTAAGGCATCTCTCCAAGGTCACACAGCTAGTCATCAGTGGAACTGGGAATCAGTGGAATCAATCAGACCCAGGTTGGTCTGACTCCAAAGCATGTGCTCTGAACCACAAGTGGATATTGCCTGAGACCTTTCTGGACTCTGATTCTGCCATCAGTGTAAATTAGCAACCCTGCCAGATCCATGCTACCAGCATGCGTTCTTGAATTAGCCAAAGTATAACAGAGGAGGGAATGTTGAGAAATATGGGATTATTTGCCCAAACTCTCCCTTCAATCGTAAAAACTAGGCCACCTCCATGGATAGATTTGGGTGGTGATGCAAACCGGGGCAATTCTGGAGAGTCAGACTCATATTTGAACTGTGGGACTTGAGGAAAAGCAAACTTCTCCAGCACCAAAGGAAGACCCAACTCTACTTGTGACGGGCTTAGAGATCGGGTTCCCAATGGGATCCTTATGACCATCATGGATTTGTTTGAGGTAGAAATTTCATCAAAGTTCCCATTGGAAAGACGTGGTGTTGGGAGTCTATGGACTTTTAAAAAAAATTTTTTTAATTTAATTTTATTTATTTTATACAGCAGGTTCTTATTAGTTATCCATTTTATACATATTAGTGTATACATGTCAATCCCAATCTCCCAGTTTATCCCACCACCCCCCCCAGCCCCCTGCCACTTTCCCCCCTTGGTGTCCATACGTTTGTTCTCTACATCTGTGTCTCTATTTCTGCCCTGCAAACTGGTTCATCTGTGCCATTTTTCCAGGTTCCATTAATATACGATATTTGTTTTTCTCTTTCTGATTTACTTCACTCTGTATGACAGTCTCTAGGTCCATCCACGTCTCTACAAACAACCCAATTTCGTTCTTTTTTATGGCTGAGTAGTATTCCATTGTATATATGTACCACATCTTCTTCATCCATTCGTCTGTCGATGGGCATTTAGGTTGCTTCCATGACCTGGCTATTGTAAACAGTGCTGCAATGAACACTGGGGTGCATGTGTCTTTTTGAATTATGGTTTTCTCTGGGTATATGCCCAGTAGTGGGATTGCTGGGTCGTATGGTAATTCTATTTTTAGGTTTTAAGGAACCTCCATACTGTTCTCCATAGTGGCTGTATCAATTTACATTCCCACCAACAGTGCAAGAGGGTTCCCTTTTCTCCACACCCTCTCCAGCATTTGTTGTTTGTAGATTTTCTGACGATGCCCGTTCTAACTGGTGTGAGGTGATACCTCATTGTAGTTTTGATGTGCATTTCTCTAATAATTAGTGGGGAGTCTATAGATTCTTTACATCGAAGACAAATCTGGCTTTCAAGCAGGCTTCTTCTAGAGTTCTAACAGCTCAACCAAGGGCCCTAAGTCTTTGCCAGTCTAGATGATTCCAACAGAGTCTAAGCGGATTGATCTAAAAGAGGGAGGGGCAGAGGGGAAAGGTATTTCTCTCTACCCTCTTCCCAAAGTCAGGATTCTTAAGTGTTTCGTATCTCTCAGCCCATGCCATTTAGGTGGCAGAGAGGTCTCATAGGGTCAACATCTCCAGAAGTAAATCAATTACCCGATATGATGAAGTGGAGTTGAAAAAACTGACCTGCAGGCAAAACAATCTCCTGGGTCAAGGAATTTCAGCAGCCCTTTTGCTTGGAGTCACACCAGTTTGAGAGTTTGACCCCTGAGTGTATAAAGCTTCTTGCTCTTAAGCCAGTGCAGGGGCAGCCAAAAATACAAAACCTGGGTTAAGTATAGGAACATATCTTTGTTCTCGGCCACTTAGTGGCTATTTTTCCAGTGTGAAGACCTAAGAAGTAAACATGAAATCCTTTACTTGCTCTGTCCTTTAAGAAAAAGCACTTGTTTCTCATGTTGACCTTTCTAAAAAGTTTGTTCATGCAACTGCAAAAGGATGGAAGGCAGCTCACAGGCAGACGTGTGGATGTGAATGAGGAGATGGTCACGAGCATGACCCTGGCATTGAGCTACCCCAGTCGAGCGCTTAAAGAGCTTTTCTCTGAGCAACTGCTTCTCCAGTACCCCATAATTAGCCTGCTCTCTGAACTGCAAACAGATGGATGGCTGGGGAAGAGGAGCAAGAGAATAACTCTAGAAGCAAATGAAAATGATGCAGCTTCTCCAGCTAGAGAGAGATCATCACCAACAGAAAATTAGGGAAAGAACTGTGACCATACAAAGCTTTAAATTCTTTCTCACAAATCGCACAGATTAAAAAGAAAGCACTCAAGCAACACAGCTTTGCTTGCAAGACATCCACCCTCGCTGACTATTGACAAAACTCATTCCTGAACAGCCGTGAGCTATATGACAAGGCTTACCTTGAATTTAGGGTCTGCAGCTCAGATCCCGATTCTGGGACTGGCTGACCTCAGTCACACTGTCAGCCTTATAACCAAATTAGAGACACTCTTGGGAATCAAAACCTCTCAGACTTTGTAGGGGAGCCCACAGTGCTTTGAGATTCCAGGTGAATTTGGAGCTACTTTGCCAAAATTTAACAAACGGTCATTTTTAGCCAAAGATGCCATTATTGTACTTGCAGTGAGCTTTGACTTTTAGAACAATATTTATATATAACATTCAGTCGGGATATTGAAATTATCCTAAAAGCCTGTCAGAGTTAATAACAATATCGCAGGCACCAAACAATTTCTTGGATAACGATGAACACGTGTGAATAATCCCCTTTCTCACAAACTATCTCCCTGAGGCCTAATGACTACTCCAAAATTCTTCCAACTTTCCAAACATGCTGCAGTCCTGAGCTTCCTCCCAATGCACCCAGCGGATGAAGACCAGGCATCATTCTAGCCAGGCCCTCACATCCACATCTTTTCTCGGCAAGTTCTCTCTCCAGCTCCTGAAGGTATTTGGGAAGGCCACCTTCTCTGTGTTTAGAAATGCAGCTTGAGGTGGGAATTAGAGCCACCTGCCCACTAAGTCTGGAAGCATAGAATGAAAGCACCATACAGGATCCTTAGGGCTCATCCAACCTCATGCCTTGATAAAGAAGAGTTCCTGAGAGTGCAGCATCCCACACTGAGCTGGAGAGGGAGTGACTTTCCTAGGCCACTACTCTTTCCTTCTGCACTCTGCTCTCTCGGGACTGGCCACACTTCCCTAGCCTGCATCTATGTGCATAGCCTCATTTAACTCTATTAAATCTTATTCTGTTACTTAAGGATCATTTTAATAAATGTGAATAAAATCCTTACACTTATTGCTAATTTAAAAAGTTATTCCTGGGCTTCCTTGGTGGCGCAGTGGTTGAGAATCTGCCTGCCAATGCAGGGGACACGGGTTCGAGCCCTGGTCTGGGAAGATCCCACATGCCGCGGAGCAACTGGGCCCGTGAGCCACAATTACTGAGCCTGCGCGTCTGGAGCCTGTGCTCCACAACGAGAGGCCGCGATAGTGAGAGCCCCGCACACCGCAATGAAGACTGGCCCCCGCTTGCCACAACTAGAGAAAGCCCTCGCACAGAAACGAAGACCCAACACAGCCATAAAAAAAAAAAAAAAAAAAAAAGTTATTGCTGTTAGCAATGGATCCCAAAGAAGCAACAACAAAATTTTACCTATTCTTATTCTTTCTTTTTCTTCTGGTCCATTTTAAGCTATTTAGTAAGATACATCACTGCAACAGTCCTTATGGGGATATAGGTATTTGGGGAAGGCAGCTCTCTACAGAGCTGACTCAAAGTATCTTGATTTCAATTGAGCCTATTGGAAGAGCCGCGTCATAGAGCTGCCCTAGGAAGCTTATTCCACCCTAGTTTACTGCAGAGCCTGGGCTGGTGGATGAACCACCCCTTACTTGTATCAGCATTAATAACCAGTGCAGAAATAATAATAATGAGGGCTATTATCTGTTGAGTATCTCCTATTGGCAAGTGCTTTACATGCATTTTTTCATTTAATCCTCACAACCCTAAGAAGCTCTCTTAACTCATCTTCCCTTAACCAACTTACTGGACCAACTGGTACTTTCCATTCCCTTCCAACTATTCACAGATGCCCGTGGCTCACGGACTCTTTACGAACTAGAATTTACTTGTGCACTTCTGCTTCCACCAGCTGACTTATTGGTGTACCAAGAGGAGTTTGAATTTGTCACCAAATCTATTTAAGCCAGTTGTACTTACTATTGTAAATGTATCACTTTAAAAAGTATAACAGAAATAACATATGAATTATTAAAAAAGTTAACTGCTTAAAAACTTTGTTACAAGCTTTAGAAATATCCATTGTTTTACTTAAAAAAAAATCTACTGTTGAATTCAGTGTTAGTGAGAAAACTATAAGCTAAATTATAAAAAGAGGAAAACCAGAATCTAGAAAGATTCTGTGCTCTGTTTTTGCAAATGTCTTCAAATTCCGGTTCCATTTTAAGGAAATCACAGACAATAATGCATCAAGAGTGTGATTTATACAGGAAAAACAAATAGCAGCCTCAGTCAGGAACCCTATTCTCAAAGAAAGGACCATCTCACGATACAAAAGATGGCACATGAATGTATTTACACTTTAAGTTAAAATAATATGTTTAAGGTCTTAAGCCTTTTTTATGATTTCCTGCTTTAAACAGCTATTGCAATTAACACATCAACCATCCACCCTATCAAGCCAATTAAGAGATCTCCTACCGAAATGTATTCCCATTTTGTGGATGAGGAAAGGAAGTTTAGAGGTCAAGTAACTTGTCCATGGTCACATACCCAGTTATTGGTGGGGCTGGAATTTAAAACCAAGACATCTGACTTCAAAGCCACGTTCTTGACTTTGATCAAGACTGCCTCATCATTTATACCCCAAACTTGAATATCTAAAATGCCACTTATAGCCTTATAATCCCCTTTGCATTGCAATGTCTTACTGTGCAAAGGAGAAGGCTAAAGTATAAAATAATCTGTTATAAATTTTTAGCTCCGTATGGGTTTTGCTGGGCTTTTCCAAAAGGAGGCATCTCAGCAAGGTTGGCTGTGAAACAAATCTCTAAAGCAAACCCTGTGCTCTCATTGGCTCTACTCTCTAATTGTAGCCATGGAATTTGTCTACGGGAATGGTCCAGACTTTTGGCAAAGAATGACTCTCCCAGGGTATGTTGGGAGTTTTAGCCTTTCTCCAATCCACAAAAATCCTTTATAGCACTTTCCAGATTTTGGAAGCCCCCTGCCTACCTCACTTCCCCATCTCCATATCCCTCCTCTTACTTGGCTTACACCTGAGATTTTCTAAGACCGTATTTTACCTAACAGAATGTCGAGGACTGGGGTGGGGGTAGGTGACGGCAGGAATGATACATACAGTGTTCAAGAGTTAGAAAATATACCTCAGATTAATAGTAATTGCTTCTACTAAAATTTATCCTCCCCTGTCACCATGAAATTCAAGGGTTTAATTTGCTTAATGTTAACAACATCAAAGATAAGCTACACTCATGATACATCTTTCCTCAGTGTAACTTGAGTTTGTCCCCAGAAATCTTAAAAGTGAGAAAAGAAAAAAAATAAGTAAATGCAAGATTAAAAGATTTTTTTGTCCCATTGTTCTTGGAGTAGCCACTGTTAGACTATAACTCTAAATCTTGTGAAATAATAGAAATTCTAAGACTACAGGGCTCAGAAAAAGTCTTAAAGAAGCCAGCCTGTTCATCTCCTTCTTCCCCCCCTCTTCCAGGCTAGTCCAATTTAAGCCATTTATTCCAGCCAGAATCCATCCTATTTTTGAAGTACAGTGGGGAGTTAGAAACACTACTGCCTTCCTCTGGAGCTCATCTAGTGTTTAATAACCCTCACTGTCATTAGAGTCTAAAAAACTCCTCCCGGATAGAGGCTGGATGGTACAGCCTCATGAACCAAGGCATGTGTACCATGGAGGTCTTTGACTTTTCCCAAGCAGTGGGATCGCCGATGCATAATAAACTAGCAGGCTTCTTGCTTACTGCAGTGCTTTTTCTGATTGTACTTCCCCAAGCCCCAGAAAATAAACACTAGACACAGTGAGGAAAAGCACCTTCCTGTAAAACCTTTGGACTCTTGGAAACAGGAGAAGGATCAGGCAGTGGCAATATTGGGTCCTCTGAGATATCACTGAGCCATCTTCACAATGTCATATCAGGAAGGCCAGGGCCATATTTAAAAAAAGGTTCCCCCAAAGGGGAAGGAAGCTGAAGCTAAAAATATATCATGCCAGCTGTTATAAATGCTTCTCAAAGGAAGCAAAGCAACTAGAGTTACCTCTTTCAAGAGCAAATGAGGGGTTAAGGATCTAAGGGAATTTTTCAGTTACATGCCAGGTTGGCTACGTTTTGGGGAAGAAGAAATTTTCCACCAAGAAAGAAAGTCTGTTGGTAAAAGACAAAATAATTCCATGAAAATTTTAAAGGAACTCAGAGGACACCAGTGGCTCCCAAGGCTTAGGATAGGGATGACCTGCAGCCTGCAAGAGAGAAGCGAGGTCTCCAAGCCTTGCCCCTCTTTTCAGTTTCCAGGAGACCACTTGCCAAGACCTCTTCTTATCAGCCCTGCCCAAAGTTGAGTGTTCTCTCTCCTCCCCTTGAATATTTGTGTTCTAATGGTTTTTTACAGGATGGTTGGAATGAGCTCGAAGTAGCTGGTAGCCTTGTAAGAAAATGTGAAGGGCAGAGAGAAAAGGACTTCTTGTGCCAAACGGGTATCTTTGAAAGAGCTGGCTTTGGCTGCCTAAGGGGCTGATGGAATTGGGTTTTTTTTTTTTTCAGTTGCAGATTCAGGGTTCCCAAAGGAGCCCCATTTCCTGAGATCCACAACATCCCTCCTTTTCACCTTGCCCTGCTGAATTAGTTTTGTTTCAGCTGTCGGCTCCCTGGGGCCCTGCAGCCATCCTTTCCATGAAGGGATGGACCCTTCACCCCACAGGAAGGCTGAGAAACAAGGATCAAAGTCCAAGAAATATCAAGGCACAGGACGCCCCAGTAGTTTTTACATTTTAACTTTCAATTTTGAAATAACTACAGATCTACAAGAAATCGCAAAAATACTACATAGAGAGGTCTCATGTACCCATCCCCCCAGCATCGCCCAAGATGACATCTTACACAACTGTAGTGTATTACCAAAACTAGGAAACTGACATTAACACAACACCCTTAACAAGACTATAGACCTTACTCAGATCTCAGCAGTTTTTGTACACACTATTTTTTTGGTATATATTTGTGCGTCTTATCACCTATATAAATTCATATAACTACCTCCACAATCAAGATCACAGTATGTTACTAAAAGTCTGTTAGTACTGAGACCAAGTTGGTAACATAAGTCAGGATGACTGTAAGGATTATGATAGAATGCTAAATGATCAATATTATCACCAAATATTTAGTGAATTCTCAAGGATACTTTCTTATTTATTTTGGAAATTCATTAATTTCATGAACATCTGCCTACTGAGCCCAGGAATTTATTAAGTCCCTACTGTTCAGCAAACGTTTCTGGCAGGGCGGGCAGACAGGCTTCAGCTCACATGCCACCTCTTATTGAATTACAGTGGCTGCCTCGAGGCGTATATTGAGGAGGACGCAGAGGCCACATCTGGGCTTAGCAGGAGACAGCCATTATCTAAGAGATGTTCTACCACAGGAGAGTGGCAGCTGAACACGTGCCAGGAACTTGTCATCTCCAACATTTCTGTGACTTTTTGAGGGTGTTCAAGGTGCTGGGAAAGAGGGATAAAGAAGACAAAACCCCTGTCCCCAAAGAGTTCATAATCAGGAAGGGGAGGCAAATATGTCAACCAAGAACTGGGACACAGAATACTCAGTATATGAGTCAGTGCAAAGCAAGCATACTTGGGGTACAAGACTTGGATGGTCTGTGACATTGGTCAAGTTGCTTGGCCTCTCTGTGCCTCGGTTTCCTTATCTGACAAATGGGAATAACAATAATAACCACATCGTGGGATTATAAGAATTAAATAAGCTAATATTTATGTAAAGCGTTTTGAAGAGTACCCAGCATGTAGTAAGCATGATGCAGCGATTACTGTTAATTTACTTTTCATGATCTATAGTACCCCAAAATTTTTAATGTATTGCTTTTATCATCAGAAAAATCAATTTAGATTAATAAAAGAAATACTAAGGTTCCAAGCTATACCATGAGACTGTAGAAGAAGTGGGCAGTTCAAATGGAGCACTTTGGAATAATTTTTGTAATGCAAAGTTTCTGAGTTCTTGCCTCAGTCTAGGCTAGCAAAGGTTGGCATGTTTTCAAATCCAAATGTAAAGAATGCTAAGAAAAATCGTGTATTGGCAATGATTTGAATAGAAACAAGTTCCTTTCATTTGTAACTGCAGCACATAGTTTTCTCCCAGGTCAAATTCTGCCAGTGAAGAGTAGAAAATGGTTAGAAAGTCAGTCTGGGGCAATGGAGGTGGCATTGACCTCCCCACAGCGAAATTCTGTGGGCTCTTAAGAAAACCTGGATGGTTCTTTTCCTGGACAGTTTACTTTTTCTATGGAAGACTTGAGACAGAAAGCAAACCTAAAGGTGCTAAGCCAGGTTCTAGGCATGTTGTATTTGGAATTGCTTGTGATGGTCAATACAAAGGCCATGATTTGTGACAGCCAATACCTTGGTCCTTTCTGGTCCCACAGGCTCATGATGAAGAATCTTCACATTCTTGCTCTCAGTCATCAGACCCCTGAGTAGCCTTAAAATGAGAGCTAGGTACTGAAAATAGATTCTCCCCTCTCGTCTGAAACACCTTGATGCTCTCCAAAATGGTGCTTCGTAGACTCTCGATTGTCCCAACCCATTCTTCTCTTATCTCATGGAAGAAAAGCCCCAGCTCAAAGATCCTGTGGGATCTCATTTGATTCAACTTCTGTAATCAATAAAAGGTACTCTCTCCTCTGTCTAAATGGATGAAAATTGGTTGATTCTTGTTAGATTAGGACATAGTTTTTGCCCTCTACTCTTAGCCTCATCTTAATCCCTTCCTTCAAAAAATCTGTGTGGTTCCATCATCTATTTTTTAATGTATCATTTTCTCCATCTCAATGTGCCAGCACCTTCTCAAAGTCAATATACATCCAAAATCAAGCTTATAGCTAGTTTCTCTCCCTATCTTGTTTCTTATCTCTTTGGAATCAATAACTCAACTTTCTTCTTCCCTTAAATGCCTATCATGTATGAAGCACTTCCAATTGATCTCTAAGATCTCTCTTAGATAAATCCAACGGTCACTTCCTGGTCCTCATCTTATTGGACCTATCAGTAGCATTTGACTCAGTTGATCACTTTTTCCTTCTTGAAACCTTTTCTTCATTTGCCTTGACACACACACACACACACACACACACATACACTTGAGTTTTCTCCAACTTCAATGGTTTCTCCTTGGTTTGCTGCTTCCTCTGCTTTTCCCCAGCCTTCATGTTGATGTGTTCAGGCTCAGCCATTGGTTCTCTTCTCTATCTGCATCTCTACTATGGTAATCTCATCTCATAGTTTCATAGCTTTAAATATCACCCATGTGCTGAACTCCCAAATGTCTATCTTAGGTCAGTCTTCTCTCCCAAACTGCATGCTCATATATCCAATTGCTTACTAGACATCTCTGATTGTCTAACAGATGTATAAACTCACCATATATGAAACTGAACTCCCAATCTTACCCCCAAACCTACTCAATAAATAGAGACTTCCTCATTTCAACTGATGGCAGTACCATCCTTCCAAGTTGTGTAAGCAAAAACCCTGAAGTCATTCTTGAATTTTTCCCCTCACAACTCATTTATTCTGTCAGGAAATCCTTTTGGCTGTACTTTCAAAAATACATCTAGACTTGACCACTTCTCCCCCCTTCTACTGCAGCCATTCTGGTGCAAGTCATCAATGTCTTGCCTGGATTACTGCAATAGTCTCTTAACCAGTCTTCATGTTTCTGTCCTTGTCCTGGTACAATCTATTCTTAACACAGCAGCCAAAACAATCCCTTTAAAACATGAGTCAGATCACATCACTCGTTTGCCAAAAATCCTCCAATGGGATTGCTGAGAGCAAAAGTCAAAGTTCTTGCAATGGCCCATAATACCCTGTAGGATGTCTCCCTCCCTGTTACCTCTGCAACCTCTCCCACTGCTGTCTACCTCACTCACTCTTTTTCAGCCAGCAACCTTCTTTGCTTTTTCTCAAACAAGCTGGTACTCTTCTATCTTGGAATCTGAAGGCTTAAGGCCAAACCATTTTCTATTGCAGTGAAATGGTCACAGCAGACTCAAGGCCCCCTAGACCATGCTGCATGGTCTGGGCTCAGGAAAGATACAATGCAAATGAGGGCACAGAGTCTGGGGGTTAGTGCTAGCACTTTGCTTCTCACTGTCTTGCCCAGTCTCTCTCATTCATTTAGCAGACACTTACTGAGTGCTTACTGTTGCCAGCCCTGGCCAGGTCTGGGCATTTACGTACACAGTCTCATTTACCCTCACCACAACCCTCGCAGGCAGGTATCATGAATGTTCCCATTTTACAAGTGGGGACCTTGCTCAGAGAGGTGAAGTAACTCAGCCAAGTTGCAGTTAGCTAATTTCAGATCTGAGATTTGGATGCAGGAAGCAGTGACACCAAAGTCCTTGTCCTGCCCACTTTGTCAAGCTGCCTCCCAGGTGCTGAGGAGATATTTGATAGAAGCACAAGCGAATGAATGACCCAAAGGATTGCAGTTTTGATAAGCACAATTTAACCACCATTGACAATGCAGAGGGGTAAAGCAATGACATTAATGTTTTGTTAAAGAGATGTTCTTGAAATACAAGTGCTGATATGACCTAAGTGTTTGAATGAAACTTTCTGGAGGAGAGATCTGAGCTCTTATCTTCTTTACTGATACTCTGAAAAGGGGCTCTAACCCCTTTCTTCTCAAGATACGTAATATAGTCACCTTGTTAAACCTCCAAGTCCTTTTCAGCTCAAGTACTACACTGGGCTCAAAGGCCTAGGAGGCCATGACAATCATCTAAGCATTTCCTCCCCTCTGTTGGGCGAGGTAGCCACAGTGAAATATAAAAGTGCCTGTTGACTGCGATCTGATAACCGTCTCAAATTGTACTAATCTTATCAAGACCCTGGAATGTGTAAATCAGCAGAGATGGAAATGTGATGACCCAAGACTAATTTCAAGACAAATGACATAGAACTCAACCCCTTAAAATACAAAAGACCAAGTTTTGAGAGGGTAGGCAGCTCAGAGCCCGCATCTCTCCCAGCTATCAAAGAGTTTTGTAACAATTACTGGATTCTGTCACTGACCCAGGAAACTCCGGCCAAGAAGCTCTGTCATCCCAGCCTGCATGTGTCTGCTTGAATAGTTCAAGCCATCACTCTCTGTCACACAGAGGTTAGTGAAACTGTTCCCTGGATTACTAGTCTGAGAAAAAAACTGTCACCAGAACCTCTTACACAATAAACTAATGATGCAATAATCACCTAATTCCCCAAATTTGCAAATTATCAATATCTAAATATAAAAATGGACGAAAGAATTTTAAAATCTCATGTTGTGGCATTATCCATGCGGTATTTTACGTACTTCTTTGATTATTCCACTAAAGTACTGTTTCAATCAATGTAGTAAAAATTCAACACTCTTACGTATTTGAGAAAGCCATTTAAAAAGGCCCATTAGCCAAAAGATCCGAGTGGAGGTAGAGGCCAAGAAACTGTCACTGACAATCCTTAATCCTCTCAGATCTTTTAATTGGGGGTTCCTGCATGTTGACAGGCACATAAGGTCTAACCGCAAAAGCTTTTCCCCAAGAAAGTTATCTATGCACTGACGCTGTCTTCAGGGACACATGCAAACTAGCATCAGGGAACTCTGTTTAATGGCAGGCCACTCTCCCACGTTGCCACTTTACAGAAGCACCAGTGGCATGTTTGTCACTTTGCTCAGCCTAAGTGGGGAGCCATAGAGAGGAGGACTCCTGGCCCTGGTCCCAGCTGTGGGCAGAGTACTTTGCTTTAGTGGTCAAAAGAGGAGGAGGCCATCCTCTGCTCTCCCCTCCCGCAAAGCCATCCTGCCCCACCTCTCCTAAGGGGTTAGACTGAGCAAGAGAAGGCCACAGCATCCACACCAGGCCACGGCACAGAGCAGCATTCTCAGTTAGCAAACCTGCTCCCCCTGGTCAGGAGGAAAAGTGACTCTGACAACTGGGGATTAAAACCAGGAGATGCAAGGGAGGGAACATTCCAGGGTGAAATTAAAAAATAAAAAAAAAAGAAAGAAAGAAAAAAAGAAAGGAAAAGAAACAAAAGAAGTGAAAAGAAAGGAAAATGCACAAAGCCCATGAGGTTGTCTGGTTAACCATGGGTTAGAATCAGGTTTAGAGAATCACACGGGAACTCAGTGTCTCAGCGAATCCAAAAACCCCAGGTGAAAGATAGCGGGTGAAAGGCATTTCTGTTCGTGGAAACAGGAAGTTTCCTTCTTTCACCACTTAATCTGTCTCATTTAATTTTTTCTTTTTTTTTTTGGTCTATTTGTAACCCGAATTTGGACCATCAATCATTTTTAGCTGCCCAGCATTTTTCTCTTTCCAGAGTTGAAAGAACAACAAAGATGGGGTCCAAAGAGCCCTTTCCCACAGCCAATTCCAATCAGCCCTCCTCTCCCAGGGTTACAGGGTGCTCAGAGCAGACATTCCCAGTGGGACATGCCACACACAGCAAGTCGCCAAACCAGACTGCGCTAAAGGGCTTCTCGGGGACTTACTTGTACTTGTGCTGGTTCCAATCGTATTGATTGTGGTGGGGACAGATGAAGAGGAGTAGAGGGGCACGTGGCCATTCTCACACCCCAGGCTTTTGTCCTGCCAGTTGGAGGCGTTGATGCAAATCCCAGAATCCCGAGAGTTCTGCCACCCATTAAGCTTGTCGTCGGAGTTCTGTCTTTGGTGATAGTACTGCATCTGCCCATAATCCACAGAGTCCGAGCGGCCTCGGTTCTGGCCGCCAAAGCTGGTCGACGTGCGGTCCTCCAAGTGGTTCAGCCACATGGCCAAAGCACTGCGGTCTTCCAACGAAGTGGCCGGATGGATCAAAGCATAGGACAGCAGCTGCCTGCTCTCCTCGATGTGCTGGTTGTGTTCAATGGAGTGCGCCAGGATCTTGGGCAGCAGTTTCATATACTCTACTTTTGCGTCGAGGTTTCCTGGCTTCAGCAAAGGCAGGTGAGTTAACAGGAGGGAAATCACTTTATCCTTGGATTCCTGTTGCCATTGGTTAATGATTCCTGAAAAGGAAAATATGCAGGGCAAATAAGCAATTACACCCACAGTGGCACCAAGCACCACACTGTAAAGAGAATTCCTGGGGATTAGAGTCTCAATCTATGTACCCTGGCTAAATTTTCTCAAAACAGCCTCTGCATTGAGTTGGATAACTGACCTCAGGTTGTCAGGGGGCAGTGACTTCAATGAAACATGAAACAAACGCTCTGAGATGTTTGGGTGCTCAATCTAATTCTCATGCAGGTCTCCAAAGAGGCTGTGACCACTTCGGTACAAACAAATACAATTTACAGCCATTTTATTTCTTAAGAAAGTCTAGGCAAAGCCTCAGATAGGTGAAGAAGGAATAAGAAAACCTCCATGGAAAAGTGAGTATAATCAAGAGCCCATATAGTGCAGTCCGCGAAGGTACGGCTGCTTTCCCTTCCCCAGACATTTGTGGAAAGTGGCTGAAGCCCTGGCAAACGCATTTGTTTGAAGTTGGTAAAACTTCCTAGATGGAGAAATCTGTCAGGGAAAAAAGGACACCCCTCAGCTCGGTGAAGTACGCCTGCACCTTCCTCATGAGAAGCTGACTCAGAAAATGACTGTGGTCTCAAAGCTAGAATGAACAATAGACCCAAGACTTAGCTCCAGTGGCACCTCCGATCACACATGCTAAGCAAGCTATTTTTCTTTAAATGTAGAAGATCTGTTCGGTTATTTTTATTATGATAAAATATACATAATATTTGCCATTTTAACCATGTTTAAGTGTACAGTTCTGTGGCATTAAGTACATTCATATTGTTGTGCAGCCATCACCACTATCCATCTCCAGATCTTTATCTTCCCAAACTGAAACTCTGTACCCATGAAACACTGACTCCTCATTCTCCCTCTCCCATCCCCTGATGACCATCATTCTACTTTCTGTCTCTATATATTTGACTACTCTAGTTACTGTATTTAAGTGGAATTATATAGTACTTGCCCTTTTGTGACAAGCTTATTGCACTTAGCATAATGTCTGCAAGGTTCATCCATGAAAAGATTTGTTTTTAACACTCTCCCAAGGAACCCCTCCTGTTCCCTACTATTCAAAACACAAATTTTTTGCCGTTAGGTAAACGTGGATTAATTGCCTTAACTGGCCTTTGAAAAGTAGCTTGTTTTGGAGACTGATAGTTATCCATGGGGCCTGGGATGATAGGAAAGAAAGCTCCCTTCGGAAAAGTCATTCCGAACACCTGAACACCTCAACTGGCCCAGTGATGACTGTAGAAGGGCTAGGGCTTTCACAAAGTATCTGCAGGGTTGAAAAGGCATTTCTGGAATTTAGCAAAAGGGCTTCACAATTCTAGTGAGGCACAAACATAACAGAACAAGCTCAAGAATCAGTGTTGACCATAAGCTACAAATGCACCAGCTGTGTAGGATAAGGCCTCTCAAGACGAAGGGGTGTATTCAATGAAAAGTATTAGGCGAGAAAGACATGGTAGGTAATGAAAGAATGTGGGCTTCAGAGTCAGGCACACATTGGCATGAATCCCAGCTCTGGCACCTAATTGGCAATGGAACTTTGGTAAGTTACTCAACCTCTCTGAGCCTCAACTCCCTCATCAGTGAAGAGTGCTACCAAGAGCACCTGTCTCTCCTTGTGTTATAAGATTAAATGAGGTAATATATCAAAAGGACCAGTCAAATACTTGATAGTGGAAATAATTCCTTCTATTTGTCTCTGCATTAGTCAGGCCCATGTTAGAGCCATGCTGGGTGGTTTCAGATACCAAGTTTTAAAAATAATAGAGGCCAGATACTCCAATAAAGATCTATTAAAAAAAACAGAGACCAGAGATGACCCAGGGAAGGTCATTAAAAATTATCAGAGTTGATACAAAGCTACAGTAATCAAGACAGCATGGTACTGGCACAAAAACAGACACATGGATCAGTGGAACAGAACAGAGACCCCAGAAACAAACCCACACACCTACGGTCAATTAATCTTCAAGGAAGGAGGTAAGAATATACAATGGAGAAAAGACAGTCTCTTCAGCAAGGGGTGTTGGAAAGTTGGATAGCCAGCCAGATGTAAATAAATCAATGAAGTTAGAACACACCAGCACACCATACACAAAAATAAACTTAAAATGGCTTAAAGACTTAAATATAAAACATGATACCATAAAACTCCTAGAAGAGAACACAGGCAAAACATTCTCTGACATAAATCATACCAATGTTTTCTTAGGTCAGTCTCCCAAGGCAATAGAAATAAAAGCAAAAATAAACAAGTGGAACCTAATCAAACTTGCAAGCTTTTGTACAGCAAAGGAAACCATAAACAAAATGAAAAGACAACCTACAGGCTGGGAGAAATATTTGCAATTGATGTGACCGACAAGGGCTTGATTTCCAAAATATACAAGCAGCACATACAACTCAATTATGAAAAAAACAAACAACCCAATCGAAAAATGGGCAGAAGACCTAAATAGACATTTCTCCAAAGAAGACATACAGATGGCCAACAGGCACATGAAAAGATGTTCAACATCGCTAATTATTAGAGAAATGTGAATCAAAACTACAATGAGGGGGCTTCCCTGGTGGTGCAGTGGTTAAGAATCTGCCTGCCAATGCAAGGCACACAGGTTCAATCCCTGGTCTGGGAAGATCCCACATGCCATGGAGCAACTAAGCCCATGCACCGCAACTACTGAGCCTGCGCTCCAGAGCCCACAAGCCACAACTACTGAACCTGCGTGCCACAACTACTGAAGCCTGTGAGCCTAGAGCCTGTGCTCCTTAACAAGAGAAGCCACTGCAATGAGAAGCCTGCGTGCCTCAACAAAGAGTAGCCCCCGCTAGCCGCAACTAGAGAAAGCCTGTGCACAGCAACAAAGACCCAACACAGCCAAAAATAAATAAATAAAATAAATAAATTTTTAAAAAAATTTAAAAACTACAAAGAGGTACCACCTCACACCAGTTAGAATCGCCATCATAAAAAAGTCTACAAATAACAAATGTTAGAGAGGGTGTAGAGAAAAGGGAACCCTTCTACACTGTCGGTGGGAATGTAAATTGGTGCAGCCACTATGGAAAAACATATGGAGGTTCCTCAGAAAACTAAAAATAGAGTTGCCATGTGATCCAGCAATCCCACTCCTGGGCATATATCTGGACAAAACTGTAATTCAAACAGATACATGCAACTCTATGCATAGCAGCACTATTCACAACAGCCAAGACATGGAAACAACCTAAATGTCCATCGACAGATGAATGGATAAAGATGTGGTACATATATACAATAGAATACTACTCAGCCACAAAAAAGAATGAAATAATGCCTTTTGCAGCAACATGGATGGACCTAGAGATTATGATACTAAGTGAAGTAAGTCAGAAGGAGAAAGACAAATACCGTATGATTATCACTTATATGTGGAATCTAAAATATGACACAAATGAACTTATCTACAAAACAGAAACAGACTCACAGACGTAGAGAACAGACTTGTAGTTGCCAAGGGTCGGGGGGGGGGTTGGACTGGGAGTTTGGGATTAGCAGATGCAAACTATTATATATAGAATGGATAAACAACAAGATCCTACTGTATAGCATAGGGAACTATATTCAATATCCTGTGATAAGCCTTAATTGAAAAGAATACGAAAAAGTATATATATATGTGTGTGTGTGTGTGTGTGTGTGTGTGTATGTATAACTGAACACTTCACTGTACAGTGGAAGTTAACACAACACTGCATTAATAAATCAACTATACTTCAATAAAATAAAATTTTAAAATATTATCAGAGTTGGAAAAGAGGTAGAAAGTCAAAGGTAAAAAATAATGGGCCTACAACTGAACAGTATGAAGAGATACCTGACTTTTTTCAAGTAGGGATTTCATAAGGAGATGGACAGTCAACTACTTGAAGCAGAAGTTTTCAAATTGAAGCATGAGACAATAAGATTGGATGTGAAGTGCCAGAATGACAAAAGACTCAGAGGAGTCTCCAAGGAAGTCTCTACAACCTCCATCCTCGGGGCTTGAAGAATAGAGATAGATGGTCCAGAGAAGCACTGTCAGATAGAAATATAATGCGAGCATACGCAATTTAAAATTTTCTAGTATTAAAAGAAAAGTAAAAAGGAGGTAAAATTAATTTTAATGATATATTTTATTTAATCCATTATATCATTATATTATTTCAACTTGTAAGCAGTAAAAATTACTGATGAAACATTTTACATTTTCTTTGTATTAAGTCTTCAAAATACAGGGTGCACTTCAGACTACCCAAGGCAAGCTACAGATTCAGTGTAATCTATATCAAAATACTAATGGCATTTTTCACAGAACTAGAACAAATAATTTAAAAATTTGTATGGAAACAAAGAAAACCCCAAATGGACAAATCAATCTTGAGAAAGAAGAACAGAGCTGGAGGAGTCATGCTCCCTGACTTCAGACTATCCTACAAAGATACAGTAATCAAAACAGTATGGTACTGGCACAAAAACAGACACATAGATCAATGGATCAGAATAGAGAGTCCAGAAATAAACCCACATACATATGGTCAATTAATATACAACAAAGGAGGCAAGAATATACAATGCAGAAAAGACAGTCTCTTCAGTAAGTGGCGCTGGGAAAACCAGACAGCTACATGTGAAAGAATGAAATTAAAACATTCTTTAATGCCATATACAAAAATAAACTCAAAATGGATTAAAGATCAAATGTAAGACCAGAAATGATAAAACTCCTAGAAGAAAACATAGGCAGAACACTCTTTGACATAAATCACAGCAATACTTTTTTGGATCCATCCCCTAAAGCAAAGGAAATAAAAGTGAAAATAAATAAACAGGACCTAGTTAAACTTAAAAGATTTTGCAGAGCAAAGAAAACCACTGACAAAATGAAAAGACAACCTACTGAATGGGAGAAAATATTGGCAAATGATATGACCAATAAGGGGTTAATTTCCAACATATATAAACAGCTCATACAACTCAACATCAAAAAAACAACCTGATTAAAAAATTGGCAGAAGAACTGAATAGACATTTTTCCCAAGAGGAAATGTAGATGGCCAACGGGCACATGAAAAGATGCTCAACATTGCTAATCATCAGGGAAATGCAAATCAAAACCACAATGAGATATTACCTCACACCTGTCAGAAAGGCTATCAACAAAAAGAACACAAATAACAAATGTTGGTGAAGATCTGGAGTCAAGGGAACCCTCTGTTGGTGGGAATGTAAATTGGTGCAGCCACTGTGGAAAACAGTATGGAGCTTTCTCAAAAACTAAAAATAGAACTACTATATGACCCAGAAATTCCACTGCTGGGTATATATCCGAAAAAAACAAAAATGCTAATTTGAAAAGATACATGCACCCCAATGTTCATAGAAGCATTATTTACAATTGCCAAGGTATGGAAGTAACCTAAGTGTTCATCAACAGAGGAATGGATAAAGAAGATGTGGTACATATATAAATGGAATACTACTCAGCCATAAAAAAGAATGAAATTTTGCAACAACATGGATGGACTTGGAGGGTACTATGCTAAGTGAAATAAGTCAGAGAAAGACAAATACTATATGATATTACTTATATGTGGAATCTAAAAAATACAACAAACGAGTGACTATAATAAAAAAGAAACAGGGCTTCCCTGGTGGTACAGTGGTTAAGAATCCACCTGCCAATGCAGGGAACACGAGTTCAAGCCCTGGTCCGGGAAGATCCCACATGCCGTGGAGCAACTAAGCCCGTGCGCCACAACTACTGAGCCTGCGCTTCAGAGCCCATGAGCCACAACTACTGAAGCCCATGCGCCTAGAGCCCATGCTCCGCAACAAGAGAAGCCACCCCAATGAGAAGCCCGCACATCGCAATGAACAGTAGCCCCTGCTCGCTGCAACTAGAGAAAGCCCCCTCGCAGCAACGAAGACCCAACGCAGCCAAAAAATAATAATAAATAAATAAATTTTTAAAAAAAGAAGCAGACTCAGATATGGGGAACAAACTAGTAGTTACCAGTGGGGACAGGGAAGAAGTGGCAGTACAGGGGTAAGGGATTAAGAGGTACAAACTATTATGTATAAAGTAAGCTACAAGAATATCTTGTACAACACATGGAATGTAGCCAATATTTTATAATAACTATAAATGGAGTATAACCTTTAAAAATTGTGAATCACTATACATCAACTATACTTCAATAAAATTTTTTTTTTTAAATCCAGGGTGTACTTTACCACTGACAGCACATCTCAACTTGGACTAGCCACAGCTGAAATGCTCAGAGGCCATGTGTGGCTGGTGACTACTGAATTGGCTAGCACAGGGCTGGAGACATTCAGATGGGGAAGGCGGGTGGGAGGGCACAGATGACCTCAGCAGGTCCCTCCAAGCTCCCTATATTTAGCAAATTGCCACCTGACACAAGACAACCCTCATGCATTCCACTAGGTATACAGCCTTTCTTTTAAAGTTGCTCTGGGAGATGAAGAAAGCACCAGTTCTAACCTTCTCATCAATACCTTTTCAGCAAACACCCGGCATGTTTTAAATTATGAACATGATTAGGATGAAGATAAAATCTATTCATTAAGCCCAAGGAACTAAAGAGGCACTGGCAAGAAGCAAAAGGGCCTGAAGTGAAGATGGATCTATGTCCAACGCCAACACTGATCACACGTAGCCAGTGTATTTTTCACCCTGAAAAATGTATGTTTAAAAATAAAATTTGGGAACAACCTTTAATACAAATCCTTGAGGCTGAGGAACTCCCTAGCTTTTTGCGAGGTTACTTCCCTGTTTGGATATTCTGCCCTTCCACGAAAGGTCAGCCTAAAAAAAGATTAGGAACAAAAACAAAATTTATCAATAAATAGGACTCAGAGTACAAACTAAACATGTTATCTCCAGGTAAGCCCTCTCTGGCAGGGATTAACCTGGGATCCAGAGGAGGAACAAGCACAGCAAAGAGGCTGCTGACCCTTGGTCCCTTCCAGGCCTGAAAAGGTTTTTTCTCTATCCTCGGGACAGGGCTTGGATGCTGTGGGGCTGTGGCATGGCCATGAAGACAACTATGACTTTTGTTTACTGCCTCTGGGAACATGGAAATACGATGGCCTTCTGAGGGCTGACTACACCTACTGGATCAAACTGTTTCTGCCACAGCTCCAGCTGCCATGCTGAGAGCTAACAGTACTGAATGTTTTCTGTGTGCCAGGGACTCTTCTGAGCTCTGTGCATGTAATTCCTCGTTTCATCCTCACACGAAGCTTATGACACAGGTCCTATTACAGCCTCACTTTACGGATGGGGACACAGAGGCACAGAGAGGTCAAGTAACTTGCCCCAGGTCCCCCAGCTAGGGAGGTGGCAGAATGGGGGTATGCAAATTAGCATAAAGATACATAATGACTATCATACTAGAAGAGCTTGATTATAAGATAAATATATTCATATTTATAATGCATACATAATTATATACTACATATATAATTATATACTACACATGTAATTATATAATACATTAAAATATAATTATATAATATATAATTACACATACAATTAAAAAAAATTTTTTTTAATTAAAAAAGAAAAATTTTGGCCACACCCCATGGCATGTGGGATCTTAGCTCCCTGACCAGGGATCCACCCCGCACCCCCTGCATTGGAAGGTGGAGTCTTAACCACTGCACTGCCGGAGAAGTTCCTAAAATGTTTATATGTACATTATATTTACAAATATAATAATGTAAAAAAATTTTAAGAATACATGGATAAGCAGAAGAGTTGGGTCGGCTATGGAAGTGGAGAGAAAAGGAAGGTACAGAGGACAATGTACCTTTTGTGGTTTTAAAATATGTCCACCATGTCTTTGTCAGTCCTCTCCAAAAGGTGGAGCCAATCAACTCCCTCTGAGGGCAGGCTGGGGTTAATGAGTCACTTCTATCAGATAGAATGTAGCAGAAGTGACAGTGCGTGACTTCATGGATTAGAAGAGGCACTGCAGCTTTTATCTTGCTCTCCCTTGGGTTACTCACTCTGGGGGAAGCCAGCTGCCATGCTGCGAGGACTCTCAAGCCACCCAGTAGGGACAGAGGTCTGGATGGTAAGCGACTAAGCCCTGCTGCCCGCAGCACCAACTTGGAAGCAGAATTCTTAGCCTCCGTGAAGCCTTCGGGTGACTACACTCCAGAGAACATCTTGAGGGGCCCTGCGTCGTATTCCTGAGCCAGAGAAACTGTGTGTGATAACATGTTTATTGTTGTATTAAGCTTCTACGTTTGGGGTAAAGATAACTGATATACCTATCTAAGTACCCCTCTAGGAAAAAGGAAGTTTTAGCCCTTTGGCTTCTAGTAGTTCAGTCCTTAGTGCAAGGTCATTCCCATTCTGAGCTGGACTCATGAAGCTAACCTGTTGCCACTAAACATTCCCCTCACTTAGCTTCCCTCATCCTGGTTATCCACTCACCAAACAACCTTTGGACTATGATTAACTCCCCAGGTACCTTTAGGGAGAGGATGAACTGATCATACAGACAAGGGATTTCTAGATTCTGTGATGACGATTTTTCAGGGCAACTTAATAAATGGTTTCTGATTATGATTTGGCTTCCTGTGGAGGCCTTCCTGTGCTGATTATATGGACTTCGAGAACATCTAGTCTCTCTGGCTCCTTTGAGTACATAAGGTCCCTCCTTATGGCAAATTAATCAGCCAGCACTGATTGGCTGAATCAGTCTCTCAGGGGGAGTATCCCCAGAGCACTGACGAGAGTGAGAATCTCCACCTTCAAACAGAAGCCAGGCCCTGCATGCGGGGACTTGGTATAGGAATGGCAGGTCCTTCCCAGCTGCCCCCTGGCCTTCTTTGTGTCATCCACACCACCTTCCAGGCAGAAGGAACCTTTACTGAGATGTGTATTCAAGGAATTCTCCTTACTGGGGAAGACCCAGGAATCCTCAAAATGTTCAACTAATTGATCACTTTTGTGATGCAGTTTCTATTATTATCCACCCCAATAACACTCTAGTCGGTCAACAGTCTAGAGAACGGAAGTCCAAGAACAATAAGGTTCAATGACGCCAACTCACCTCTATTACTTTCTCTGAATATTTTCTTTATTATTTCTCTGGATAAGCAGCAGAGATAAGAGTTTTCTGGATGTTTTATGTGGGTAAAAGCTAATGATTTATAATTTATAAACCAGTGACATAGGAGTAGTAAAAATAATCTTGAAAGAGCTATAATTAAAGACCATGAGGATTAGGAAGCTGTCCCAGTGATTCTTGGAGTGACAAAGAATATGTTTAAATACCAAATCTGGTATTATTACTACACAATGGTATGTCAATGTTTAAGGGCTCCAGTTGTTAGTAAACTACCTTTAAATTGCTATTTTATTATACCCTTGTTTTCAGTTTAATAACATTTACCATAAAAGAGTTTCTCACAAGTGTATTTAGGCAATTTGCTCATGCGAGAAATGGCTGGAAATTAAATGCACACGTACAAGAAGTACTGGTTAAATAAATGCGCTAAAAGGCAGGAATACAGTGGGTCTTAAATGGTCAAAAGCTCCCTGGAAGAATTTGTATTACAAACTCAATCCTAGACACATCATGTAATAAAGGCTTCTAACTGTAGTGCATCTTTGCAGAAATCAGGGACCGAAGGACAGTGGGAATACCACACGCCATGCATTTGGTAGAGATGGGAGCTGAGAGGGCACCTAAAAAGTCAGGGGGAAAATGGCAAAAACCAACATGGCAAACAATGGGATTCCTGTGTTGGCACCTGCATTTGCCTACTGTCTCCCAAGGGATCCTCTTGAGCTAGAGATGGCTAAAGAAACATCCCAGTAATTTGGTGGAGCCCTGCAAGAGATGTGGATTAGACCAGTTGTGATGGGGGACCCCAGATCACATGGAAGTGGTGCTACAAGTGGTGCTTTGAGCAGATACAAAGGATTGAGAAGATAGAAACCTCCTCCCTATTTTCAAGGAGGGTGATTGCTGGCTGGCAGTCCCCACGGATCCTTGCCTCCTGGTCTTCATGCCCTTGTGTACTCTCCCCCAACACCGAATCTGAACAGTTGTATGTGACCAACAGAGTGTGAGGGAGGCATTCTGAGATTAGGTCATAAAAGGCATTGCAGCTTGCACCTCACTCTCTTGGTTCACTCGTTCTGGCGGAAGCTATAGCCACTCCAATTATGAAGACACGCAGGCAGCCCCAGGAGAGGCCGCCGTATGGGGAGGAACCCAGGCCTCCTGCTAAAAGTCAGCACCAACTTGCCAGCCATGTGAGTAAGCCACCTTGGAAGTGGATTCTCCAGCACTAGTCAATATCTTGATTGCAACCTTGCCAGAGACTTTAAGCCAGAACCACCCAGCGAGGCCATCTCAAATTTCTGACCCTCAGAAAACTGTGAGATAAACGTTATTATGTGAAGCCATTAAGTTTTGGGGTAATTTGTCATATAGCAATAGTTAACTAGTACAGGGAGCTTCATGTTACTTGGTAGAAAGAATCACTCAAAAATGCTACTGCCCCTTGAATTCACTAGAAAAGGCAGGGATCTACGTAGTGGACTCCATAGCCCATTATAACCACCAGCGATTTCTCTGAAAGTACGATGGTGGTTAGGGGCTGGTCATTCATAGGCACCTGACCGTCCTCAAAGAGCAAGAACCAGACACCTCTGGTCCCAACAGATACCTATAATAATCCCTTACTGCTCCCAAGTGATCTTGTCGTCTCTTCAATGGGGACTTTCCATCTTGGTCCCTTTTCTCCTGGGTACCAGCATGGCTGGGCAATCCAGGAGGTCTCCTTTGCTCCTGAAGGACCCAGGTCAGCAGTAACTAGTCCTGAAATCTCAAGTTAGGGTTGGGATTCACCTTCAGGCTTCTGACCTCCTCCTGGCAATGGCTATTTCTCATAGGTCTGAGGCTGCCCCACCCCTGAGGGCACATAAGACAGGCCAACTCCCCCTACCACTTGCCTCAGTTCTGACCTCTGGCCTGACGAGTATGCAGACAACTCCTACAGTTCTATCTCCAGCACAGGTTAACAAGTCCCAAACTGAACTCTTGCTTTCACTCTCCCTAGACCTGCGCCTTTGGTCTTCTTTTCTATCTCAGCAAATGGCTTTTCCATCTTCCCAGTAGTTCAGGTGGAAACCTTGGAGTATCCTTGACTACTTTTATCTGTCAGCAAATCCTATGTGCTGGATCTTCAAAATATATCCAGAATCTAACTATCAATGTAATAAACAGAATGATCTTTTATACCAGAAGATAGGTCATGTCACTTCTCTGATCAAACATTCCAATGGTAAAAGCCATAGAACAGACTATTAGCCCCTCTGTGATCTAGCCCACCCCCTACTACTGTCCCTCATTCATGTCAGTCCAACCTGGCTCCCTTGCTGTTCCTTTACATGCCAGACCTGGGCCTACCTCCCAACATTTGCACCTGCCTGGAACGCTCTTCCCCCAGACCCATATCCAGCCTCCCTCAGTTCCGTCTTTGCTCACATGTTACCTTCTTAGTGAGACCTTCTCTGTACACACTCTTAAACTGCCCACATCACCCCCTCACCCTACACTCCCTCTCCCCCTGTCCTGCTTTACTGGTCTCCACAGCACTTATCATGTGACCTGCTGTGTACCACACTCAGTTTCCATCTTTCTCTACTAGAATATAAGCTTCACGAGGGTAGTAACTTGTCTCCATTTTCCCTTGCATTACCATTTCCTTAGTAATCACATTTTAAAATGGCTATATAAAATTGTCCCCAGGCATTTTGTTTGATAGTTTATTAGACTTTGGGATTTCTTACTCAAAATCTGAGGTTCTTTCTAGAAATTTCCTTTAAACAAAGACTGATGGACTGGGTGACCTGCGAGCAATAGGAGGTACCAACTGTCACCCCAAAACTGTTCAGTCACCTCTTTCTTGTTTGACTCTGTGGAATTCTGATTAATTCTAGCTTTAACGTCAAATAGAAACAGGAATATGTAAAAGAGGAAAATAAAATGATTAGCTCAGTTTTCAAAATCTTTACTACATGCCCCATTTCAATATTCTATTTAGGATGGAAAATTTCCCCAAGTGCTAGAAAACAAGAGCATAATGAGAGCTTTTCCTGCTTGTAACTGACACCAATTAAAGTAATCTTCATGATAAAGATTTGTTAGGCTGAGACAGCAGAATTAAATGCATTTAATACGACTCTTTTGCAAACATCTGTTGAAGAAAGAGACAAAACCAATGCCAATACGGCTGTGTTAAGGCTGTGGCGTGTCCAAATTTTTTTGGCCATAAATGATTATGTTCTAATAAAACCTCATAGGAATGGGCCTCCTAAGAGTCATATAAATTAGAGATGAAGAAAATGTTACCTTACTCTTGACAAATGCAAGACAAATCTTTGCAAACCACATTCAGCTAGTTTTTTTTATACTCAAAACCCCTCCGAGGAGAGGCGTTAAATGTTCCCAAAGCAGGAAGCTTTCCCAGTCGCTAATCTTCAGTGCCCCTCTCGCCCTCCCAGACCACCACTGACAAACCCCACATACCACAAAATGACTCTCCAATCGTATTTCAAAATAATGAATTAGCAATCCTCACGCTGACCTTGCAGAAGAGAAAAACAGGCTTTGCACTCCTGCGCTTAGATTCAGGCCTTGCTCTATAAGCAGCGCTGGAAATGAGAGCATGAAAAGAAGTACACGGTGGTCCAGGGAGACGAACTGCAATGAGATTTGCTACCGAAGAACTCCAGGACCAAAATCCCTGGCAATGTCCAGACACAGTCAACCAAGGAGTGTCAGGAGGGATATAAGCAAGGCCACATCACAAAGGAGTAGTCTGTGCTCCACCCAGCAGACCCAACTGAACAACAGCCACTTCACACAATAGGTTTGTAAACCTCACAAGTCTGGCGAGGGCCAGAGTGAACCACCTCTGACCATGTGGAGACGTACTATGTCTTGAAATGAGTCTGGACTATTGAGTCACCAGGTCCCACACTTTCTACAATAATGAGGAAGTTGCTCGACAAAATTTCCCATCTTGAGAGATGGGAATCCAAAGTGTGCGTGTGAATGTGAGAACCCTGGGATGCGTGTAAATATTGTCACCAAGGAACAGCACACACATATGCCCAAAATACCCATGTTGGAAAAGTTGATAGTAACATGTTTGCATCACTCCCTTAGGTAGGAATTCCTAAATACATGTACAAGTTATTCGACAGAGGACAGAATGGACAAATTTGTGAAGGCAGGATATTTGAATCCATGGTCACAAATGAACTGTTAATGTATTTGAAAAGAAGGGCCTGGTTAACCGGCCAAGGACAGAGCTGGGTGACTAACCCTAGGACAGAGCCAATCCCACCCTCTGGTCCTCACTACCCACAGCCCTGCAGAGGGAGTTAGAAGCACACCTCCCTTACTGGATCTCTTGAGCTATTAGCCAACTCCAGGAATTTATGCAAAGGCAAGCAGAAAAGGCAGGTTATTTTCACCTCTTACTTGTGCACTGAACTCATTTTCAGGTTAGTAGGTCTGTCGAGGCAATCACACAGAATAAGACTTTTCAGACTTTTTGAGAAGGAGGGCTACTTTTTAATTTCTGAAGTTCTCCCGGGCAGTGGGGTCTGAAGGAGAAAAGGATGGTAAAGGATGTAATTCTCTAATCAGAAATGAGAGGCCATTTCCCTCCTTCTGGGCATCTCACTGTGAAATTAAACAGACCCACAGGCCAGTGGCTGGGCCAGAATCAGCAGGACTGACCGGATGAGGGCACTCTGCTTTAGGAGACTGTGGGAATGCTGCAGGAGAAGACAAGAGCTCAGAGCCCATAGTTATAATGTCTGTGGACAAGGGCCTCTTGCTCATGCTTCCTGAGCCTCAAACATACCGTCTAGAATTCTAAACCAAAGGAAGACACGAAAACAGTGAGAGGACTTAGGCCACACTAGTCTAGAGCAGGGAGTGACAGCAACGGCCTGTTTTGTTTTAATCTGGCTTTATGCCACCACCTTTGGAGGTGGATGTATTTATCCACTGGATATTTATCTTTGGTCCCTATCAATGTATATGGCCTGGTTCTAGGACTGCTCTTTTTCAATGGGGTGTGCAGGGTCAGAGATAGCCATGGGAAAAGTTTTGTACCCCATAGAGAAGTCTGTAATACAAAGAATTTGGAAAGAATCAGACCAGAGGGGTAGAGAAATACTTTAAAGAGCTCTCCATTTATAGAACAGGCAACTCTGTAAGGAGTAGAATCTATTTTCTAAAGTAACTCCAGAACCTCCAGCAGACCTCCAGCCAGCATCTGACACATTATTTACTAGAAAAACATGAAGAGCTTAATCAGTTACAACTATACCAATAGAGACTTAACCTTGGCTGTTCAAATCCTAAGAGACTATTATTTATCATTAAGTATTCTTTGCTGTAGATATGCCCTGTATACATCCACACTCGCTCCCTCCTGCCCCCGCCATTATCCATGACGTGGTTTAGGAATCTACCTCCTTCCTTGAATCCTGTTGATCTACTCTGGCCCTCACTGCTTCTCTACCACACTGTCTACCTCAGTGACATACGATACTCTTTCTCCTCCATTAGACCGTGGGCTCCTTGAGGGCAGGGCCAGTGCCTCCCACTTAAGTCTCTACTGTTTGTTTGCCAAGGACAGTGCTGATCACACATGCTTGCTGGACCAGACTGGAGAAAAGACACATGAACTTTTCTATCACAGCTGATGACTCAGATGTGTTCCTTCTTGGCTTCGTCTGTCTCTGGTTAGGGTGCTAAGTGTCCATAGCAGAAATCTCCGGACCAAGGCAGAATGGTGAGGGGACACTGGGCCCCAACAGAAGGGGAGGTCTGGCCTCTCTTCACAAGTGGACGCCCACCGGCGTCTTCACATCAGCCCCCTCCCGAGGTCCTATCCACTGAGAGCCCTTCCCACCCACCCACCCACCTCCACACACACACACACGCACACACACACACACTCACACACACACACACACACATGTGGGGAAGCCAAGCCGCCTGGAGACTCGGACCCCGGGATGCAGATTACAAGTACCTAAGATGGGCTCAGTTGTCTTGGGGCTCCTTTCTGAGGTATTCACTTCCAAGAACTGTAGGAGTACCAGGTGCTCTAAGTAACTGTAGGAGTACCAGGTGCTCTAAGTAACTTGAGGAAAAGGAAAAGAAAGATAATAAAGCATTGAGAGCACAGATTCCAGCTGTATTGTTTGGGTCTGGATCTCGACCTTCCATTTAGGTAGCTGTGTGACCTTGGGCAATTCTGTACACTTCAGGGCCTCATCTGGAAGATGGAACACTTCATAGGATTGCTGTGCTGTTTGAATTATTTAATCTGTGTAAAGCATGGAGACCACTGTCTGGCCCATCGTGAATGTTCTCTAATTGTTAGCAACAGTCCCCATTATCTGAGGAACGAGGCTAAGCCTCCATGGGCCCCTCCCCTACAGGCTGGGGAAGGGGGAGGAGGGAAGAACAGGAGAGCCAAAAAGACCTAACACACTGGTTCTCCAAATGTAGGGGGCTGCACACCTGGGAACTTGTTAGAAATGCAAATTTGGGACCCCTCCCTAGATCTACTGAATCGAAAACTTTGTGATTAAAAACCCCTTCAGGTGATTTGGATCCAGGCTTAAGTTTGAGAACCCCTGGTCAAAGGAACTAAGAGAAAATCATAGCCTCCTTGGTTAAGGCAGCTCCAATTTCCAGCTCTGGGATGATCAGCAAGTTAAGGCTGGTGTGAAACCAGGTGGGAAAACTAATTTCTTACCAGGAGAAGGGCTGAGAGGAATCAATTCAAAGGGCAAAAGGAATCTATTTTTAAGAGGAAGTTGCTGGATTAAAAAATTAACCAACAAATAAGCCAGCAAAATGCCATAATATTTCTAGGACAGGGCTGATCTCTCAAGTTTTCTATTCATAGCCATCTAGCCAGATAAAAGGAGTGATAGCGCCTTCTAAGGCTACACGGGGGAGCCACGATTTGGCCCATGTGGGTTTTAAGAGTGTTGTCAGAACAAGAAGCAAAGTCTGACCAGGCCTGGGAAGGCTCATGAATACAAAGAAGGTGAAAATTCCTGTTTTAAAGCATTGTTACCATAGAATCACGCCTTCACAAACCACCCCCTCATCTTCCCAGAGTTCTGTGTGGTCCCAAGGAGGAGGGTGGAGAGGGGTCTGCAGGAGACCCAGAGGAGCCTGGACCACAAAGCCAGGGCATTACCTCTAAATGGTTGCTCCAGAGAGCCGTTTAGTGAAGAAGTTATCAACTCACATGTCTGACAATGAACCACGAGACACATGCAGCAACAGGAGCAAAATTCTCTTGATTAGAGGACCACGATATTTTGCTGAGTTTGGGAGGGAGGGCGCAGACGCTGTACAGGTTGTATGGAGCTGAACACATTACACTTGAACCAGATGTTAGGTGAAAAAGTTGTGAGTTGATGGGATTATCACATAAGGGATTGCTCCATCTCCTCCCTCTCCACTTTGTCCTCTGCCTTTTCTTTCCTCCTCTGGTGTCCACTGGGCACAGATCAGCATTATTGAGTGTCCAGCTGGGTATTGTGATGTCAGAGGCATCACCCACAGTGGATGATGCCTGAGGAGACTAAGCAGCCCAGCCCTGTTTGGGGACACAGGCCTGATTTGAGCTCCCGTGACACCACGCTCCCTCCGTCTACCTGATCACATCTCACATCTCCTACATCTCCGGAAGTCCTTATCCTCCCCTCCCAAAACCGATATGGTGCTTCAGGGAAACTGAGGCACAGAGACGCTCACCCAAGGTCAGGCAGCCATACCCTAGTGTGGCCATGAACAGTGCCAGAGCTTCCTGACCGTTTGTCCACACCACTCCAGGGGACCCGGCTGCCTTTTATAGAAAGTTTCCACACACCTTCTATTCCTAACCCCGATCACAAGCATCGCCAGGCCGCATGCCTCCGAAGCACCAGCAGACTCTGTGTCACAGCCTTAGTAACGTGTCTCATTTAGGACCATGAGCACAATTTGTTTGCATGGGACACTGAATTCCTGATATTCTTCCTGGGCTGCTTTTTTGTTTTTATTTCAAACACGGCTAACTACTCAGGCCTTCTATATATCAAGAACGCTGACTTGATTCTCCAAGAAAAATGAGCAGTTTTACCACACACAACTGTTCTTGGTCATCCCCAAGGTGCCAAGAATGTCAAGAGTTTGCAGTGTGAGGGTAGGAAGAATACTTTGTTCCTAATGGCCCATGGTGAAGCAGGACCCAACTAACAAGTATTTGTTTTTATTTTGCAAGCTAACAGGAACAGTACTGATAAAATGAAAGATAATCTAATAAATAGATAATCTAATAAATAAATATATATATGTACATATACACGCACACATAAACACACATATATGTATTTTAAAGTTACCAGAATGTCTTGATTGAGATCTAAAATGGGTAGAGCCTTTGGAAGAAAAGGAAGCAAGACCCTCAGAATAAGATCTGCATGTGAAGGTGAAGAACAGATATATAACCTTCAGCACATGGCTTGCTCTACTAATCACTGAACAGATTCCAGTACCTAAATAAAGCCTCAGAAAGCACACATATGGGAAGAACTAGCTCATTTATAAAACAACTGATGGGCCAAGACAGGAAGCGCTCACCAGCCAATAAGGTGACTTGGTTTCTCAACATGACAGAAGTGCATTTTAACTGTGTAGTAAATAAAATAAAACTTCATTGTAAAAGAGCCCCAATGTCCCCCATGTGATCTGTCTTTGCTGCCTCCTCATGTGACCGGCCTCCCAATTTAGAGCGTAACCAACTCCCAATGACCTGTAATAACACCATTCCCAAATTAGAGCTCTCAATTTGACTTGGCCTCGGTCCCTCCCTCAAAGCAAAATAAAGCATCCGTTTTCTTTTTTTCACATTCATAATACTCTCCTTTTGGAGTTGCCAACTCAAACCTTGTTCCAGTCAGATTGAGCCCTTCCTCTATTTTTTTTTTTTTTTTTTTCTGGTTAGCCAAAGAGCCTGATGGAAAAACACCAAGAGACAAAAACAAAAACAAAATCAGATGAAAATTCCAAGTAAGTGACATTCAGCTGGAAAAGCGATGATTCACATGCAAATAAAAATCTCCCTGAATTCACTGTTATATGACGCAAGCCCCTGGCTTCAACATAAAAAGGGCAGAATGAAATCACCCACAATTAAACTCACCGTGGAATACTGGAATTCTCTGGCTAGGCCTCCCCAATTAATGATAAGAAAACCCCCAACTGTAACAGAATGAAGCTAATTGTGCTGGATCCCAGGGCATCCCCACCTCAGCTGACATTCACTGCCGGATATTCCCCAATCCAGCTTTCTCCACCTTCCCTCAGCCCTGATCTGGACCAGCATAGCCTACATGAAGATGGGGCTCTGGTCTCCCAGGGGCAGCCCTCCTTTCCGGGAAGACATCAGGGGATTGTGCTGAGAACACTGGCCCTCTCACCCCCACTCACCACCCCCAGATGCTAGTGTGCAAGGGAGCTTTCTTAGGAGCTCTGGGGAGCTCTCCCCAAGACTAAACAGAGCCTTTGTCTGAACTTCACAGCATCATCAGCCTCTGATCTCAAGTCCAGCCAGAGATAGTTCAGCAAGTCACCTCCCCTGACTGATAAATAATTTACCATTTCACTTTCCCTTTTTTCCAGGGGAAAGTTGATCAGACACCACTTTCTTCTTCTCCAGCTGGTTCCCTTAGGATGCACAGTCCATCTGCCTGAGAATCACAGAACTCTGGAGATGGAAGGGCCCTCAGAGATTCTCTGGCCCTTCCTTTACTAGTTGTGGGCCTCCCACCTTTGTTCCTCCCTGATGGTCACCTGGGCTGAGCCTAGCCACGGGGAGCCCACTTCCACCATCAAAGAGAGCTAGAATTATCGAAGCCCTAATCCATCTCTCTGCAACTTCTTTCCATTCAACAAAGGTCAGTTTTTCTGAAACCACAAAGAATAAATCTACAGATACTTGTACACTCATGTTCATAGCAGCGTTATACACAATGACCAAAAGCAACCCCAAAATCCATCAATAGAGAATAGAGGATGGATAAACAAAATGTGGGCCATACATACAATGGAATATCATTCAGCCTCTAAAAGGAAGAAAATTCTGACACATGCTACAACATGAATGAATCTTGAAAACATTATGCTAAGTGTAAGAAGCCCCATACAAAAGACAAATATTGTAGGATTCCACTTAAATGAGGTACCTAGAATAGGCAAATTCATAGAGACAGAAAGCAGAATAGTGGTTACCAGGGGTTCAGGGAAGGGAGGATGCTACTCTTTAAACTGTAAAGAGTTTCTGTTTGGGATGATGAAAAAGTTCTGGAAATGGAGAGTAGTGATGGTAGCACAATATTATAAATGTAATTCATGTAATAGAATGGCACATATAAAAACTTTTAAAATGGCACATTTTATGTAATGTCTATCTTATTACAATGAAAAAATACAATAAAAAATCAACTTCCCCTTTCACAAGATAGCCATCTCCCTAAATTTTCTTTTTCAGGCTAAAAATCCCCAGTTCCTTCTAATAATCTTTTTTTTTTGGGCCGCATGGCACGTGGGATCTTAGTTCCCCAACCAGGGATCGAACCCGCGTCCCTGCTGTAGAAGTGCAGAGTCTCAGCCACTGGACCGCCGGGAAAGTCCCATCATCTTTAGATAATATGATTTCTAGACCCCACGGCCTCCTGGCCACCATCCTCTTGGTCCAGGGTCCTCAGTGTCTCCCCAGGGTCTCCCTCAGAGGCACCCAGCTTAACCGCCAATCGAAAGGCTCACAGAACAGGCCCACGGCCTGCCTGTTTTGGCTACCAGGACAGAAAGGTCTAGGTTCAAAACACATGCCCTATTCCACCGCACCCACCCTGCGGCTGCTTCCCCAGGCCCAGATCCATTTCCCAGACAGCTGTGGGCAGCTGCAGCTGAGAAGTGAAACCAGCAGAGGGAACTGGCGGAGGGGTGGGAGTGGGGGCAGTATCCTAGCTGAGCACGCTCTGGCCTCTACACAGATCTCCCTCGTTTCTGTGGGTGTCTGGCAGATGGAAACGGGGCAGACACAGGAGGCGTTTCTCTCCAGGCACTCGGGGATGCCTCTTAGGCACCCACCAGAACACACCAGCAGCCTGTGGCCAGCATCACGGGGGGCTCAGCCACCCCGGCTAGACCAGCCTCGCTGGGCTTGAAGCGCTCGCCCCTATCGGACCATCTGGAAAAGGTTTGAAAGTTTGAGGCAGGGAAAGTTCCCTTTTGCATTTTAAAGGATGTTGAAACTGAGCAGCCTGGGTGTTGGTCTGATTCCACAAGTGAGTAATCCATTTCCTGAAAGTAAACTGCTCACCCTTTGGAAGTGGACCAGGGATTTTGGGGTGCCATTTGAAGTGTCACTAGCTGGGTAAATATTTACTGGCACAAGCCATGGAGCTTTTCTAGGAATGTCAGTTAATTTACTAAATTAATGACCCTTAAGGTGGCACCCTTAAAAAAAGTTAATTTGTCTTTTATAATGGGTGAGCAGTTTATGCCTGGGACGGGGTATTGGGGGAAGGGTGCTTCTCTGACTGCTTAGAATAACCACATATAAATTAAAACCAGGCCTGACTTTAAAGTCTCTACCTTCTAACTTTTCTTGACTCCTGATTTTCTATTAAAATCTGACCCAATGATGGGTTGACTTTGGAAAACTCTGTTTTCTCTGCCAATAATTTGCCTGGAGTTTCAAATGACAGGATTTGAAAAATCCCTTCTCTGTGAGTCTAGTGGCCTCAGGGATTCCATACAGATCTCCTACATCCCCACTTATTCAAAGACTGTGCGCCTCTGGATATACCTGGAGACATGCCTCCCGTGCTCCTGTGTGGAACAATTTAGACTTTAATCAGGTGGCTTGGAAAAGGCTTTTGCGTTGAAGAATAAAAAAGGTGATTTCTTTTTGGCTCAAATGATCACTTAAACAATCCTCTCAAAAAGACTCCTGTGCCTCCTGCTTCATGAAACAGGCAATCTGCAGGAAGTAATCTAAATTTTCTGATTAAAACTATGCAGACAGAGGAGTGTTTCTGGAGCTCTGCTGGAAGAGAAGTGTGTGTGTGTGGTGGCCTCTGAGGTAGGAATAAAGCAAACTGGGAAGCGATTCTCAGTGGAAGAATCATAGAAGTTTATGAAGCTGATAGAGAAAAGGTCACTCTGGATTCCCAATCTCGTGCTCAGCCTCTCGCCAGCACTCTTCAACCTCTCTCAAAATGAGCCCTTTTAGAAACGAATTTAGGATCCATATGTGACTGTGTTGGGCTCAGGCATCACCGCCACCCTCGGGGGTCTTCCTAGACAGAAATGGGGGTTTCTGTGACCCTGCCTGAACCCTGGCATGGTCCTGCGCCTCCGACTGTGTTCTACCTCACAACCACTTGTGCCCGGGTTTTAGGCCAACCCTACAGTATCCTAGAATCAGATGCCATCTACCTGCTATTCCATCCCCATCAGGGGTACCCCGGGAGGGAGATGGCTGTGACTCCGAGAGACGACAGCTCTCCCCCAGTGTTCTGGAGCCTGAGCCTGTAAAGGCCAGAGCATCAGCACATACTTCCATCCATCGAGAACCAGGCCGGGTGCTTGCTTGGGTATACAGCTTCCCCCAGCAGGGCCCACCTTTAACAGCACTGCACAGCGGCTGGCGACGGAAGAAAACAATATGCTGGCTGCCAAGAACACAGGCTTGGTGATCCAGGTAGCCAGCAATGCTGAAAACGGTGTTTTTCCTTGTTCATTTGTTTCCTTCCTTTCCAACAGGCCTATGTACAAGGCAGCATGGCTTAAACAGAGGTCACCGAATGCCTGAAAAATAGGGCTGGCCTATTCTGTTAGTAGAGTGGAAATTTGCTCTTACTTTATTTCCTTTTATGCTGTAATTTGGCACACACTTATTCTCCATGGCATTATCTTTCGTACTTATCTTTTGAAGAATGCAGCCATAGTCAGAGTACAGATCCGGAACAGAACATCATGGGATGTTGATTGTGTGCTAAGAAACTCCATCTTCAATACTTTTTGGAACAAAAGTAAATGCTTAGGGCTTCCCTGGTGGCGCAGTGGTTGAGAGTCTGCCTGCCAATGCAGGGGACACGGGTTCGAGCCCTGGTCTGGGAGGATCCCACATGCCGCGGGGCAACTGGGCCCGTGAGCCACAGCTACTGAGCCTGCGCGTCTGGAGCCTGTGTTCCGCAACAAGAGAGGCTGCGATAGTGAGAGGCCTGCGCACCGCGATGAAGAGTGGCCCCCACTTGCCACAACTAGAGAAAGCCCTCGCACAGAAACGAAGACCCAACACGGCCAAAAATAAATTAATTAATTAAAAAAAGAAAAAAACCAATGCAAAAGTAAATGCTTAAAATACAAGTGATGATCAGTAAGCATTAATATCAACAGGGTTACCAGGAGCTGGGAAATGTCAGAGAGATTCACAAGATGAGCCTTCAGTGGGATGTGTGCTGGGATGGGCACTGGATGAGAGTTAGGGGTCCACATGTGGTATGTGTCCCTTGGTTACCATTGGCACCAGCACTCAACAGCCCCCAGGAAACCACCTTATTCTATTTTCTGTGACTCTCTCCTGTACAGACCTGGCCTGGGAGATGGAGAGGTCACAGAAGAGAGCAAATGGACTGAAACAGTAGAGACAGGAGGCCGACAGGGAACTGAACAAGCCCCAGCTACTTCTGCTGCTTTCTGAGTCCCGGGAATAGGTGGAACTTACAGACGTCTCCCCCTATAAACTCATACCTCAAGATTCTTCCATGCATGCAGCAGGCTCCCTACGACCTCAGACATTAAAACCCATATTGGGGGATGAGAACAGGGCTCCTTCTTCACCCAGGGACTCCTGAACCACACGCCCCTTTAATGGAATACCCACCTCAGGGGTATTCGTAATATTCACCCCTGCACTCCCTGTAAGGCCAGTCCTGTGACCAACACTGGATGTCATGATAGCTCTCTTCAAGAGCTCTGCATTTCTTCTTAAAGTGGGATATTGCATCAGTCATAAATCTTTTTCCATCATCTGGAGCAGTGGTCCGTCACAACTTACTTCTACTGCTTGTCGTTGGGGAGATTTCCAATTCCCACTTTGTTTAAACGTAAGGGAACTGCTGAACTGGTCTCCCTGAATATTTTTCACTTGGGGCTCCATCAAAAAGTGACTAAAAACTTTTCCAAAATCAGCGGTGCTCCACACACATAATGATCAACATGCACACATAATTACATTTACCTCCTCAACCTCTGGTTATGAATATCTAACATCTGCGGAGGACTTTCTTTAAAAGTTGGCAAAATCTCTATCTAAACATTATCACATCTAATTTTCAAGACAAGTGTGACTAGGCAGGCGGTGAGAAGCTGAGGCTGGTGGAGGTGAAGCCATGCGCCCCAGGCCCTCTGTGCAGGCTTAATCCCCACTCCCCAGCCCGGAGCTGCTGTCCTCTGGCCTCTCGCTGTGAGGCTAGGCTAAGGCTTGCTGGAAGAAGGTCTGCACCGCTTGGCCTGACCTGTTCACTGTTTTCTTAGTTATTCTTACGAATGACTCTAAATGTCCTGGATGGACATCAGAAATTTAATAATAGTTTATGCGCACATCCCAGCATGTCTCCAAAGCAATGGAGAATCAGATTCTAAAAGCAAATAAGACACTGCTTTATTCTCCTTTCTCTGGCTCTGCTGGCGGGGTGTGAGTGAGTTGGGTGTGTCGGGTGAGGGGAAAGAGCCTCCAGAACATACCATTATGATTATCTAACAATAACAACACTCTCACTGGCAGCGTCCACTGAAAAGATTAAGAGCATGAGGTTTCTTTTACTCTATATGGCCACAAGCTTCTGAAGTAAAAAACATAAAGTAAAAATATAAACTGCTTCATTAGGTCTCAGTGATGCTGGGTACTTTGATTGAGTTTTCTTCGAACTTTAACATGATGAACTGAGAAATGTGTTGGAACAGAAGTTTCTGGATCTTGTTTCAACTAAATCACTTTTCAATTTGCCAGAAAAGGATATGTAACAAATGTGGCTCAATTTAAGTAACTTAATTTAGTTAACTTTCCCTTAAAATAACCCTATCAAAAAGTAATCATACACTAAAAAGGCCTCAATACCCGCATTACAACCCTAAATATCACCTCTGCTCACAGCCCGGGGACAAACACAATCCAAGTCTCTCAGCCACAGACCTCAAAATTACACCACCTTGGCAAGATGCAACTCCACGGCAGATGCATTCGAAAGTGAGTGGTAGTTATTAAGGCCCAATTCTCCACACGTTGTCTTATTAAGTTTTATTTTCTGAGAGGTAACTTTTTTTTTGTCAAACCGAAGAGCTGGCAGTTGTATTAAGACGGTTAGTCTTTCACTTGCATAGTTCTTATTCTACAGCTCCATAAAGCCTAAGAAAAGATTTCTGTCTAAAGAAATACACAGTGATGTCAGACGTGCTGGTGAGGTTTCCCACCAAACAACACGGGAATGAATGATGGTGAAGGACTGTGGAAAAGCACACACACAAGGGAACGTGGCCCAGCAAGACTCTGAACACACACACTGCATCTTCTCTGGATACACACACACCTGTCCCACCATCTCTGCCTCCAAATCCTCCAGGTCACTATCCCATCCTGCCCTCTCTACCTCAGGTCGCAGACAAGATCCTCTTGTCAAATCCTGAAGGTTATCAAACAGAAAGCAGTACTTGCCCTCACACATTCTGAGAGATGGGTGGATCTGGTAAGGAGAAACAGGTGGAAGAGTTACCATGTGGAAACCAGCCACACGAAACAGCTTGCTTGAAAGTTGTTTCCCAACTGCACACGGGGTCTCAGGGTCATAGCCTTAGGTATTCAGCCTAGGAATGTAATCTCTTGTGCCTCAGTTTCCTCATAAGGAAAAAAATACCCTTCCATCACCAGCCACTTCCAAAGAATGACATGGCAAACATGATTTGTACATCTAAAGTCAGCGTGAAGTGTAATGATAAGGCATTCGCTCTGAAAGTCCTTGTCTAATGATCTTTACTCCTATGAGCTAAAAGCTTCACTCAGGCTCAGGCCTCAGGGTATACTCTGAAATCCAGTCTTTGCCTAGGATCCTGCATCATCTGGAAAGGGAAGAAAGTTTAAATGTTCTTCGTTGCACATTGGTATTTTTAGCACACTTAGAAAAGATTAGACTGTTTTTCATGTAATTCATGTCTCATAATATTAGCACTTGTGTTTCAAGAGCATGTAGCAGGGACCTATTGTTAGAGAAGACAAGATTAGAATAAAATGGCTGAGTTATCAGGTATATCGCTCATTCTCTTCTGTTGCTGAAAATATCTCCTCAATGTCTACTTTCCAATTAGCAGTGCCCAAATATTCCTGGTCCAATGGACTGTAGACATATAAGAATCACCAAAAGCCAACTTTAAATATTTGACCTTCAGTCCCAATCTCCAAGAATGATGGGCAGCTGGCTCACCTGTGAGTTTCCACAAAGTCCTACCAGTCTGTCAGACCCAAAATTCAAACCCAAGTCAGTAAAAAATAAGCGCTTGAATATCTGTCTTCCTTGTTTCCCCCACTTCTTCCTGCTGCCTATTTTTTGTATTTTTAACTACTAACTACTTTTAAATGTTACATAGCACAAAGAACGGGGAATGACACTTGAAAAATGTTTGGGGACAAGTTTGGGTCAAGCAGAAGGTAAAATAAAAGGTTGGGATTATCCAGGGTTTCAATCATCCATGCTCTCCCAGTAGACTGTATATTATATATGTAAATAAATGTGCCACATGCACACACAATTATAGATAGGTAGGTAGACAGAGAGATAGAGGGATAGAGAGAATAAATGAATGCTATTTGGCTGCAAGTCATTAGAGACAATTTAAAAGGAATTCAGATACTAGGATAAACCCCAGGAGACTAATTCAGTAGACAAAAATGCCCTTTCAACCAAATAGTTCCAACATATGAGAGAATTTCCTCCTTTCACCAAAGCCAAATATTTTACTGTGCTTTAAAAGACGAATTAAAACAACATTGTGGTATTCAAGCATGCGTGGGTTATGGAGAAGAACCTCCACTTCATGAGCAGACACTGAATCTATGGCAAGAGTTATGCAGGAGGAGCAGAGACCTTGCTTTGTTTCATTAATATTCACACATCCACTTGGTAAGAACTGCAGCTTGGAACTATGATTTCCATTACAAAGCCCCTGAAATGCCAGGAATGAGTCATGGCATTGTGCCTGGGCAGTGCACTGATTTTCTCCATTAACCAGGCGTACATACTGACAATTTCCAGGAGAAAAGCTGAATGAGTCAGTTTCAGGAATAAACCACATCAGAATGCTATGTGCGTGGGGGAGGTAGGGTAATAAGAATGGCGTTTTTGGGTTATTGTTTTGTTGTCTTTAAATAGAAGCCTTCATAAAATGTATTTCTCCAAAGATTGCCAAAAGCATAGATCCATCCAATTACAAGGATTCTAACACCATGACCCGTTAGTTACCCAAACACTACACAGTGTGGTAAAACTGCTAGGACCAATAATAGCTTCTCAAGGACAATTCCACAGCCCCTTTCACACACACTGCACTACCTTTTGACCACTTCCAAACACCTTCTCTTGTCCTGACTTTCTTCTTCAGGTGTCTTCCACTAGCCGGCTTTCACAGAGAAATGGGAAGTCGCTAGAAGATAACAAGTTGGATAACAAAATGGCCAGAATTCAAGCAGGTCATGGGCAGTGTTTCAGCAGGTATACACAGACCTCTGGCTTCAGTGGGAAGCAAAATGCATAACGCAAGGCTCTAGACCATGGGGACCTCTTCTGCATCCTGGCATGCTCCCTCTTGCCATTCTAGCTAAGGCAATTGGAGTCCAGATGTCTTTAGCTGTCCTCTTTCTTGAGAATAGCTTCCTAGGTTTAAGAGATAAAGACCTAGAACACTGTCTTCCTGGCTATCTATTAAGAAAATTTTTATTTGAGTGTATTTTGGGAAGCCCAGCAAGGTAGAAATATTGAAACTGAGAAGAATCACAATGAATGGAGAATTGTGAATACGCCAAAAGCACTTGTAAAGCCAAAATGAGCAGTTAACGAACAAGGGTGATTACGAAGAGCCGGCCTATCTCTTTTCTAATAAGGACCTGCTGCAGTATTCAGGGGCTCCTTTGTCCAGGATTATACTCAGTTGTTCTACATCTTTCCTAGGACTGAGCCACAGGCTTGCTTTTTCTTTTTTTGGATTTGGCCTCCAATGTTTAGGCACGAGTCAGTACACACAGATGAATAGATTAGCTGAGCTAATTTAAGGGCGCCCTACCATGGAAGGATTCTTTTTTAGCCCTCTATATTTAGGTTAAGGTTTGTGCCTGAGCAAGACACTAACTGAAGGGCTGAATTTTCTAAACCGTGCAAGGGAGGAAACGCTTTTATGAGATCTTCCTAACAGGCTACTCGCTTGTTCCCTGGGCTCTGATGTCCCCATAGCCACAGAGCCTTAAAACAGGCCAATTAAGGTGACCTCACTGATACTACGGGGTGACTGTAGCCTCGTTTTCATAAATGCAGTGAGCACACGCTGTGTTGGGGAATCCTGGCTGGTAAATACCCCTGCCAGACAAAACTTGATAAAACTTAATGTGATATGACAGCTTGATTGAATTGCTACCAGAAGCAATCATTGTGATTAAATCACGGAGTTCCTAAATCTTACAGTTGGTAACAAACTCAAGACTTTGAAGCTCTTCACTGCTGAAACATGAATTTGCATGTTCTCACCCTGTTGCTTAATCAGACCTAATGTGTGGCTAAGGAATAAGTTTAAAGTTTGGCCCTCAAGCAAACACTTCAGAAAGATTCCGTGGCTTCCTGGGTATAAAATAAGCTGCTCTCCATGGTAGAGGATGCTGTGCCTTCTTTTAGGATCTTTTCCCATCCCATTGATTTGGGTGTCATTTGGGGCATGGCTACATCGATGCTAAGGGATATACTGCACTGTCACTATGACAGTGGGTCAATGGATTTCCTTCTCATGTTTTTGACATTTAAAGGCATCTGCAGAAAGGTAGACTCCATCTGTGTCCTCCTGCTGGCAGAGACTAAACACCTGTATGGTAGAAACCAAGCCAGGATCCACTCAGTGTCAAACGGGCCTTTGGAGAACAGAGTCAATTACCCACTGCCTTTTCTTTTGTTTCTCAAGTTTTAAGCAAGCTGCTGTTGCATTCTTACTTGTTTAGAGAATTTATATCCAAAAAGCAACTTAGAAGAGCAGCAAAACTCCTGCCCTTCTCTCCCTAAACATGGACTAGATTGACTTGGCAGCATCTTTGCTGCCACTGAATATATTAACTTCTTAAACGAGGCAAACCTTTCTAGGTTCTTCTCACTCATTCCGCAGGGACATAAGCTTCCTTTGCATAACCCCTTCTTCCCATTGAAAAGAATGAGAACGCCATGCTTTAACATTTTGGCATTTCTTTTTGGATGCAAGTGGAATGCTAAAAGGGATTTAGGTCCCAGTGGGGAGAAGTAAATGAATTTTTCACACGCCTCCCCTCCTTAACTGTATGTGCCCTAAGCATGGCTTTTTAAGACTCAGAGAGGAGGTTGCATGCTCAGATAGCATCGGAGGCTTCAGAAAGCAGGGAAGACTGGTCCCCGGAGTTAAGGTCTGAAAAAGAAAGCAATCCAGATCCATGGGCTGAGGTTTGAAGTTTAACAGTAATGGCTGTGACTGTTTACACAGACAGAAGACAGTTATTTAAGGGTGAAATTTGATCCACCTTTAGCTCAGCCAAAATGATGATCCGAGAGAAGCGTTACGCTATTTCTTCTTAGACTCAGCTGCTGAAGGGCCCGCACAGCGGCAGGGCTGCCAGGCGAGGGGCCGCTGCTTCTTCCCAAGGGCCACAGAGCCACCCACCCTCACCCCAGGGCCCAGGGCCCCACTGTAGAACTTCCTCCAGTGATGCCTGGGCACCCTGACAGCAGGTGGGGATTCAGTGGACTTCCCGAATGTTCCTTGTAAGCGGGCTGAGAGGGTTAATGAAACCAGTCCAAACTTCAAGTGCTAAAAGCAACAGGCAGCCTGCTTTGCTGACACCATCACAAAACCCACGGTCAAGAACAAGACAGCCATTATTTCTTCATGGATCCTGAGGGAGCGTCTATTGCCTGTATTGTTTTCTAACTTTGGAAGCACTAAATAAGGATAACTTTTGGTTCAAGGTAGGAGACTGAATGTTTCTATGACCTCACTCTTTCTTACATAATATATTAATCAGGACCTTTAGGCCTAAGTTTGAAAGAGCCAAATTCTGCCTCTGGACATGTGTCACTCCCACTGAAGTTGATGTGACTTGGCCGTCAGACAGCTGGGGGCAAACTTCACTCTTCATCAAGGATGTGATGGATAAGCAGTGGTTTCTAAGAACAGAATACAATGCTCTGAAAAAGAGCCACCAGAGGAGGATGGAAAAGATGCCTTTAAAGCTCACATCAGCAAACACTCCCCATCATTCCTGAATGTGCATGTCTACCTTCCTAGCTTGCAAGGGAACCTTTGAGCAACGGCCCCAGGCACCTCCCTGGAGATCATTCTAGATCTCAGGTGCACCACGGCTGCAGGCAGAATGCAGCCTGGGCCAGAAGATCTCTCTTCCAACCGTTAATACGGTGATATTTCACTCTCAGTCACTTCGTGGGAAGATGCATAGCAGGTTTCAGAGCCACAAATGACTTTATAGTTGCACTTTATCATTTCATTGTTCCCACATTACAGACAGACTTCTATGGAAATTGATCTTGATTTGGTACATATATAGATTTATCGTGCATTACCTTGTTCCAAAAAGAATTTTAAATGACTTACATGTGGTCTTAGGAACTGCTCCCACATCCCCATAACACTTAAAAAACAATACAGTCGGCCCTGCTATCCACAGGTTCTGCATCCTCAGATTGGAATCTGCGGTTGCGGGACCTGAGGACACAGAGGGCTAACTGTATCATCCTCTTGTAACTTGGACGATTCCTTAAAAATTGAATGTAGCCTTTACACAGCTAAAGTTGAAAGTAAATCAAACCTAAGGCATTCCAATCCTCCAATTTTTCACTTAAAAACAAATCCCAAGATGACGGGCATCCTCTCAGGGGCTCTGTGACTTTCTGCAGCCCTTTCTGAAGTCCTACTGACCCAGCTATGAGTGCGGAGAGGACGGGGCAGAGCGTGACAGATTCCACGCCCGCACAAAGTGCAGCACCCACAGATGACTGAAAACAAAGTCCTCTGTGATTGGGTTTGATCATCCCCACCTCCCCGCCACCCTAGCAAAGAGAGTAAAGATGACTGCGTGCATCCCGAGGCTTAAAAGAAATAAAACAACAACAAAAGAGCTGACTATACGCTAAAGAAAAAAAATCTGTAATCTGAAAAGGAAGCAGTAGATGGGGGCAACGTGTGACGTTTCCTGCCCTCCCCCACTCGCCCCCCCCCCGCCATGCCTCTGCACCTCCCACCTCTTTGTCCCCGACTTTAACTTCCTGCTGGGGCTCTGCTGCACATCTTCCCTGAGGTGTCAATTCAGGCCTGATAATCCAAGTTTCGATTTCACGGCCGCTGGCATCTGGTTCATCGCCAGGTTCACTGGAACTGAGATGTGGAGACCTACCCTCAGACAGGTTCAGATTCTGGCTTCACGCACACTGAATTCTGGAAGACTGAGTACATTTCACATTTTCAGTAAAGTCCAAGGTTCCTGGCCTGACACTCAAGACCCCCCACGGTCTCATCCCAAGCCGCCTTCCCCCTCTCTCACCTTCCCCAAGCCCGCGCCTCAGTGTGGACTCTGCCTTGGCTCATGCAACCCTCCATGTGGAAGAACACCACCCACCTTCCCTTGAAGGGTAAATCCATACCTGTCCTTTGGCAAAGTCATTTAACAAACACTGACGGGGGACTCACTGTGTGCCAGGCGCTGCGCTAAGCACTTTACCTATCTCACTTAATCCTTGCAACAACCCTGAGAGGTAGGTACTATCGTTATCCCCATTTTAAAGATGAGGAAGCAGAAGCACAGAGGTGTGACCTAGCCTGGCGCTCAGGGAGCCGCAACCAAGTAGCAAAATGCCAAGGTTCAAACCTGGTGATCCAACTCCAGAATCTGCATTCTTAATGATGATGCTGGCTGCCTCTTTCATAAAACCTGCATGTCCCAACTCCAGCTAAAATTTCTCTCTCCTCCTAAATTCCATAGCCCTTTAGTGCTATCTCTCTTATGGTCCTACCATTTTCTTCCTAACTTTCAAGATGTTTATGGGCATTTCCTCTTTCCTGGTAGCAGGTAAGCTCCTTGAGGACAGAATCCATGTCTGATTCCACGTTGGCCCCTATGATTCGCCCCCAAGCCCTGCACATGCTCCGTGGGCGCCTGTCAACCTTTGCATGTTTGTAGGTGGAAGAAAGCAGACAAGGAGGGAAGAAGGGACCCACTCGGCTAAGGGATCCCCTGCTAGAGTGAGGAAACACCTCATTCTTTGTTTTCATCCCTATGTGGCTGTGACTTTTATGTTTACTTTGGTTGTTCTTTTTTTCCTTTTTGGCCGCACCGCACAGCATGTGGGATTTTAGTTCCCTGACCAGGAATCGAACTCATGCCCCCTGCATTGGAAGCGTGGAGACTTAACCACTGGACCACCAGGGAAGTCCCTACTTGGGTTGTTTTTGGAGCAACTGTAGCTGCTGTGGTAGGGAAGGCAGGTAGTTTTGAAGACTAAAGCTGTGTGCTATGTGCATGCGAGGCATCAGCAGTCAAGTTCCCCTTTGTTCTTCCCAAATGCACGAGCTGCTTATAGAGGCAGCGGTAATGACAGTGATGGCAAGATCAGCAATAACAACAACAAAAACTCCTATCAATTATCATATACCCGTGCTAGGCACTTGCTATCCAGTGTTTGCAATCCTTTCAATAACCCTGCATCTAGGCCTTACCATCCTTATTTTACAGATGGGGACCGAGATTCAGAAAGGCTCATTCTTTTGGCCAAGGTCACAAGCTGGTAAAACATATAGTACAGAGTTGTAAACCCAGTTCTGCTTCCCTCAGGGTTGATCTGGGCTCCTGCAGGAGCTAAGAAGAGCAAGTCACCTGGCCTGTTCATTCCCTACTCCCTGGACTCTCTCTGTGGTTTAGTCTTTTAGGTGAAAAGCTACCCTCACACATGCACAGTTCTTGCAAGAAACCAGATGAACAGTAACCTACTTTCACATTGCTCAGAGAGCCCTTAATTACTAGGAACAGACAGGATCACAGTCACAAAAATGTACCATGACATCTACAAGAGGGGGGTGCAGGTGGGGACGGGGGGCAAGGGATGGGACCAGACAGATTTGTTTGGAGTCAAAGAGGCAGAGAGAGAACTAAATGTTTTGTTTAGAAGAAAGAATAAATCACTTTTCATTAATCTATAAAGTTGTCTTAGTTGGGCCACAAGAAACACTTGATGCATTCAGAACTTCGCCACAAAAACATGTTACTGGTCTGGGGCATAAACAACTATTTTTCCTCATATAGGAAGAGCAATGCTTTTCACCTCGCAGGGGCAGGGCAGGAGGGAATCCCTCAAAATACAGCACACACTTAAACATGATTCTGCTCTGATTCATCAAATCTGCAATAGTATCCAGTTCACTTTAGGATTCTTGGCGCAAAATGTTCTTTAAATGATTGAGAAATCATCTTTCCAATCTCCTAAGTGATAGGCTACTTCCCCTAATGTGCTCTTAAGCTCACGACAAGTTTAAGTTAGACTTTTCTGTGTGTGAGAATAAAGTGGTGTTATCACAAGCAGAAATACTAACAGCTGCTGGGAGTCAAGTTAAAAACCAACCATGTTGCAGCTCAATATCAAAAAAACAGACAACCCAATCCAAAAATAGGCAGAAGACCTAAATAGACATTTCTCCAAAGAAGATACACAGATTGCCAACAACACATGAAAGGATGCTCAACATCACTAATCATTAGAGAAATGCAAATCAAAACTACAATGAGGGGAACCTGTGCTCCGCAACAAGAGAGGTCGCGATACTGAGAGGCCCACGCACCGCGATGAAGAGTGGCCCCCGCTTGCCGCAACTAGAGAAGGCCCTAGCACAGAAACGAAGACCCAACACAGCCATAAATAAATAAATTAAAAAAAAAAAAAAACTACAATGAGGTATCACCTCACACCGTTAGAATGGCCATCATCAAAAACATCTACAAACAATAAATGCTGGAGAGGGTGTGGAGAAAAGGGAACCCTCTTGCACTGTTGGTGGGAATGTAAATTGGTACAGCCACTATGGAGAACAGTATGGAGGTTCCTTAAGAAACTAAAAATAGAACTACCATATGACCCAGCAATCCCACTACTGGGCATATACCCTGAGAAAACTATAATTCAAAAAGAGTCATGTACCACAGTGTTCATTGCAGCACTATTTACAATAGCCAGGACAAGGAAGCAACCTAAGTGTCCATCAACAGATGAATGGATAAAGAAGATGTGGCACATACATACAATGGAATATTACTCAGCCATAAAAAGAAACAAAATTGAGTTATCTGTAGTGAGGTGGATGAACGTAGAGACTGTCATACAGAGTGAAGTAAGTCAGAAAGAGAAAAACAAATACCGTATGCTAACACATATATACGGAATCTAAAAAAAAAATGGCTCTGACGAACCTAGGGGCAGGACAGGAATAAAGATGCAGACGTAGAGAATGGACTTGAGGACATGGCGAGGGGGAAGGGTAAACTGGGACGAAGTGAGAGTGGCATGGACAGATATACACTACCAAATGTAAAATAGATAGCTAGTGGGAAGCAGCCGCATCGCACAGGGAGATCAGCTCGGCGCTTTGTGACCACCTAGAGGGTTGGGATAGGGAGGGTGGGAGGGAGACGCAAGAGGGAGGGGATATGGGGATATATGTATACGTACAGCTGATTCACTTTGTTGTACAGCAGAAACTAACACCCCATTGTAAAGCAATTATACTCCAATAAAGATGTTAAAAAAAAAAAACAACCAACCACATTAACAGTCGGCCAAATAAAAGAGTCAAGGTCACTTCTAACGATAAAAGCCCCCGTTAAATATTCTTCATCTGCTTGTTTCGCTGAATTTGACACATAAGCTACTCATCTCTAGTCGTGGTGATTTCAAGCCTATGACTTTTTCTTTAAGAAAGCATTCCATGGAAAGCACACGTTCTAGAGCAGCGGTCCCCAACCTTTTTGGCACCAGGGACCGGTTTCAGGGAAGACAATTTTTCCACAAACGGGAGGGGTGGGGGGGATGGTTCAGGCAGTACTGTGAGCGATGGGGAGTGGTCCAGGGCCCAGGGGTTGGGGACCCCTGTTCTAGAGGGAGCCTCAGAGGAGAAAGTGGCAACCTTCTTCTCTCTAAGGGACTCTGAGTTGGGGGCATGTAGACTCCTTAACAGACCCTGGACTAAGTCTCCTATAATGAAGAGACTATAAGGAAGAAGATGTGGAGCTGTGTTGGGGGAGCTTCACAGTAATTACCTTGCAACAGGGATCCAGGCAGCAGCTACAGACTCAGCAGCCTGGCCACTGCTCCGGCTTATAAGTGGTGCTTCTTCTCAGTTTAAGTTAAAAGAAGATGAAACACAGCAGCCTAATCTAAATTTCCTCTGCTCAGTCATCTTGGACACTGAATTGAGCTCCCTGCTTCTTTCTGTGTCCTTCCCTGTCTGTCAGTCTTCCCTGACCCTCAGGGGAACACGGTAGAGGAGGAGCACAGACTCGGGGGCCAGAATCCCTGGGTTCAGGTCCCAATAGGTGTCACTCACCAGCTCTGTGACCTTGGGCAAGTTACTTACCTCTCTTGCCTGTAAAATGGGGCTGGTGATAACAGTACCTATTTCATAGGGATGTTATAGGGAGTAAACTAGAAAGGGGATTAAATTAAAATAAAATACCTGTATATGTATAACTGATTCACTTTGCTGTGTACCCGAAACTAACACAACATTGTAAATCAACTATAACTATACTCCAATAAAAATTTTTAAAAAGAAAACAAAAGGGCTTCCCTGGTGGCGCAGTGGTTGAGAATCTGCCTGCCAATGCAGCGGACATGGGTTCGGGCCCTGGTCTGGGAGGATCCCGCATGCCGTGGAGCAACTGGTCCCGTGAGCCACAGTTGCTGAGCCTGCGCGTCTGGAGCCTGTGCTCCGCGGCGAGAGGCCGCGATGGTGAGAGGCCCGCGCACCGCGATGAAGAGCAGCCGCCGCTTGCCACAACTAGAGAAAGCCCTCGCACAGAAATGAAGACCCAACACAGCCATAAATAAATAAAAAAAAAAAAAAAAAGAAAACAAAAGAAACTTAAATAAATAAAATTAAAATAGAAGTGCATGTCAGTGTTAGCTATTATTATTTTTTCCTTCCTGTCTTCTTTCATTTGCTTTCTTTCAACGAATAGTTACTGACTATCCCCTAGATACAAATCTCTACACTGGATGCTACATGAACTTTAAATATAGACAGGACAAAGTCTGTGCCCTCCAAGGAAGGACAGAAGGTAAAAAGTTATCGCAGGAAAAAATCACCGATCTGGGATTTGGGGAAACTGAACTCCGGCCCTAACACTGCCAGTAACTTCTTTATGGCTTTCTCGCCTGTGGACAAGATCCTTCTAGGGATCTTGACCAGAGAAAGGAATAGTATGCAGCCAGGCCTCATGTCATCTACCATGTCATCTGAGTGATTACACAGCCAGTACCACAAAAACTCAGAAGGAAGAGAAACGGTTTCTTGTCCAGCCAGTCAGAGAAGGCAGCACAGGCTGCCAAACTGTGCTCGGCCCTGAAGGATGGGGCGGAAGTAGGGAGACGGAGATGAGGGCAGGCTGTTTCCGGTGGAGGAAGGCGCACATGCAGACGCACAAGAGTATTTAGGAAACAGAATATTTCGGCTGTTGCTGAGAACTGGTTTTGGGAAAGCAGGAGCGAAGACACGAGAGGTCAGCTTTTGAAGGGCTGGTGCGTGAAAAAACAAGTGGCAGTTTTTGAAGAGCATGGCGCGGTATGGGGAGATCCATCTGCTGGTGGCCACAGGAGGGAGCCGGGTGGAGAGAGAACAGTTGGAGGACAACTGCACCAAGAAGACACAAGGACACAGGGTGAGGGGTGTCTGCAGCCTCGGGAGGGAGGGGGCCCCCATGGAGCAGCTGTCAGGTCTGGGGGGCTCTCTTAACCTCTCTTATCCACAGTTCTCTCATGTTAACAAAATGATAACACAGCGAAGTGTAAGCACAGTGCCTACACGTGGTAAGGACTCAGTAAACGTTACCTAGAAAATAAAGTGATGGATGTGAGAAAAACTGTCAGTGGAGAATTACTATTCACCTGGAAGTCCCAGTTATTGGTGAAACAAATAGCAGGTGACAGCAAGAAAGAGGGGGACCATGGAGACTTCCTCCAAGTCACCAGCACAGTGGGCTGGGAGAAGATGACCAAGAGAGCGGGTCATCCAGGAGAATGTCAGGATGTGGAGGCATGGCATGCACCTTTCCTTGACTCTTCAATCAGAATGACCTGGGGTAGCAATACTGCAGTTGCCATGGAGACTAGGGAGAGAATAAAAGCCAATGCCCTTCCTGGCCCTGGAGCCCTGATCTCCACACATGGTCCCTGAGGAAGAGATGAGGGGTTCTACCCTCATCTCTCAGCACAAAGCCACTAATGATGCCAGTCACAGATATTACTGCATCCCCTAAGAAGACAGTAAGCATTATTGTTTCCATGTTCAAGGTGAGGAAATTGGGCTGAGGTCACTTGGTGAGCTGGTAACAGCTGAACCCAGAGCCTGGACTTTGTCTTGGACTTGAAAGCCTGTTCCTCTCCCAGCTGTCTCTCAGGCTGTTTTTACCCCATTCAGCCTTCACAAACAGATCTAAAACCATACTGCAAAATATAAGAGCGTGAAATTGGAAATAAAATAGGTGCTTCTACATCTATTTAAATCCCATTTATTTTTAATAACTACTGAGGTTAAGCTTTGTGTGACAGGTGAGAAGTTGGTTTAAATCTTGATTTATCTCTTGGTTGACTAGTAAAACATTGTCATTCTGCTCAAGTGAAGAAAAGGCCCATCGAAAATGTCACACTTATTTAGCTTTTCTTAAAACTAAGTGTACACCTCTGGGGCACTTTCTTCCAGGGTCTTAAGCACCTGTGATTTGCCAGCTTTTAGTTTGCTGGTATATTCCATTCCTCCAACATGTGGTGGGTACATATGTGTCTGCAGGCCTATGGCAACCAAAAGGCTAATGCTAACTCTGTCAATCACACAGAAATTCTCATCTTAAGTGGGAATCATTTGTCCTTCTACTTAAGTGTCTTTGACAATATATGCTATTTAAAATCAAAGGCATCTGGCTCTGAATGGAGGCTAATTACAACCACAATAAAAATAATAAATACAAACTGGTTAGCAGGAGAGTCTCCAGTATGAGCAAAAACAATTACGTCAATAGGCCTACCTTAACACGGAAGTTAATGAGACTATCAGGCCACCGATCAAGGACCTCACAAAGACATTTTTAAATTAAATCCACAAAGCATCGCTGTCCCTAGTACTTCCCATAGGTCCCTCCTTCCATTGATCTTGAGGGTCGCCTCTTGACCTCAGTGGCCCAGAACAACACTTCTGGGGTTTTCCTACTATCATCTGCTGCTTCTTATGCCTTATTCCACAGTTGGGGTAACCTCTAACTCTCAGTCTTGCTTAGTTACGGGGGACTTCGAGTCTCTCACCAGACTTAATCTAAGAACCCAAAAGTCTCTCTTTTACTAGGTTTTACCTGAACAGCAGTGGAAGCAATTTGTCTCTTAAACTCACTCCCTGAGCTTTAGGGTTCACACCCTGCCCAGTTGTGTCTTCTTATTACGAGGAAAGAAAATCCACTATTACTCGAAGTAGGGAAAACCAGATTCCAGGTTGAGACAGCCCCTTTCTTCCAAAAGCCTGAAATATCAGGTGAGGAGTTCTTTCAATCTGTTCAGAGTTTAGTCAGCACATTTTGGTTATTCTGGACCCAGAAAATCCTCAGAAACCAGGGTCCATTATGTAGGGTCAGAGAGATGGGCATGGATGATGATCAAACAGGAATTAATGAGGATTGAGGAAATCCAACCAATTTCACCTGGAGATCTCTGTGGCCATCCATCTTTTCCGCCATCTGCTCCAAATTTGGACCTATGCCCTGAGAGGCAAAAGAAAAATCCATCCATCTTAAAAGTCCACTCAGGTGAAATGCCATTAAATTGCACTATTGTCCAGAACTGCAGAGAGAAACATTTCTTTTCTAGTTTATCTGGCAGCCATCAGTTGTTCCTCATTACCTTGAGAGAAGCATCTGGTTTAGGCTCTAAAATAAAATACCTCACAATCTATCAAAATCAAACCCCTAAGAGCTAATACTAAAAGGAAGGATGGCCTCTTACTTGTTGGAGGTGGGTGGATTCATGCTTTCCCATGAAGTTCATATTCTGGTGTACTTATCTTTGGGAGCCGCATTCCCTGGGTGAACAGGAACCCAATTGTCATACCTGTTTTACGATTTTAAGCATTCCACATTAGCATAAATTAAAGCACATTCATATGGCTTTTATTGTTCAAGATGACAACCACCTCACTGTAAAATATTATTCTTCCTGAGGTTCTCAGATACCTCTGTTAACATGTCCGGAATCCACAGGCATTCTCACGTTTTTCCTGCAGTTGTTTGTGCTCTGATACAGAGTCTAGACACAGCACAGAAATAGAGGGAGGTCTTTCCACAATGTTTTTAGACCAAAGAGGATAAAAAGTGACTTAAAACACACTGGATTTTAGGACACTTCAAATAAGATTTCTTTCGCTGTATCCTGATCTCACTTCATGAGAAATAGGTATATTCCTAAACCATCTAACGTAAGCCACATGGTAATAAATCAAAACTCGTTATTTAAAGGAATTCCCTCTCCTTCTCTCTCTCTCTCTCTGCTGAGTTCACATAAATAAACATATATTCAAACCGTTTTAAGCCAAAGATCCTATCTTTCTTGCAACAAGTGCTTTGAAATATATTGTTGTTCAACTCCAAATGGTTTCTCCCCTATTTATTTCGGAGTTCTTTGACCTCAACTACATTTGCGTAGGGAGAGAGAAGGAGAGAGAAGTAGAAAGAAGAAGAGGAGGTGGTAGAGAGGGGAGAGAGGAAGAAGGGGAGAGAGGATGGGAGAGAGAAAGTGAGTGTGCTCCAGAGAGCTTGTGCAAAGGGTTCAGCCTACAGTTTCCCTCACTTAGCATGTGTCCTTGGATGAGTGTGCTAAAGGAGGTGTGTCTGCTCTCTCCTCAGCCTGGCTCAGCTCTCTTGTAAATCACATAGTATAAGCATCTTGATATGCTCAGTAGACATGTATATTTTACACAACATGCCGCAACTAAAAAAGAAACTCTAATCCAACACATATAGTAGCTTGGATTGGGTTGACAATCTAAAAAAAAAAAAACTGGTTAAAGCATGGAATCATAAAAATGATACTCTTGTTATATATATCAACTGACATTTATTCATAGATATTTAAATATATGAGCGTACACTCATTCACAAATTTGGTACAGGAGCAATGCCTTGTCTTTGATGATGGGTCCAACTGTCTGGAATTCCCAAATGTCTTTCCTGTATAAACCAGAGATCTACTATGATTTTCAGGTTTAGTTTCTTAAAGAAGAAAACAACCCCCAAACAACTGAAAAGCAATCTGACTGGGGAAGCTGCCTAGATTTCTATGAATTTTCCCCTAATCTTTTAGAATTATCTTGTTTATACTTAATTTGGCCACAGTGTTCGGGTTTTTTAAATCAAAGTCATCATTGACAAGTCTTTCCAAGACAACAGTATAGTTTTCATAGAAACACCTCTCCTTTTCACACTCATATATATATATATCTGTTTAAATAATATTTAGCTACATGTCCCAAATGGAAAAAGTACAACTGGCATAAACAGGTTTGGCAACAAGCAACTCTCAACTGGCTTCCAACTGAACTGACTGGAGAAGGAGGAGGGCCCACAAGAGAGCAGCTGACTACCCCAGCATGCCACAGACATCTGGCACTTGCCAGAGGGAAAAGAGCACAGCTTGACGGCTGAGTGGATCCAATGAGCTTCTCTGTACCTCATAGAGGCTCAACCAAAGAAATAGCTAATGATCTATTCCAACAATGGAGGGGGGAAAATGACCAAGTTGGACCTAGGGAGGAACTGTAAGTCGGTCTCTAACCTGATGCCTTCCTAAGACTTTGAAGGATAATTTGGGCTTAATTTTTTTTTTTTTTTTTTTGCCATTTGGAGGATGTATTTTTTTTTATTTTTGGTCTGCTTAATTTTTATCTTACAGACTATTGGATAAACCTCCTCATAAGATGCAATAAGTAACACTGCTGTAAACAGGAGAGAAAGGAAAAGTAGCTGTGCTTTTGGCTAAACAGAAAGAAAAATGAAAAGACAGGATATACATTATATAAGTATATAAATATATAATTCTATACTATACAGGTATGTATATACTTTTAAATATATAGTATATTATATGTAAAAGTACATATACTATGTATTTTAAAGTATATGTATACTATATACTTTCTATAATATATACTATATACTTAAAAGTAACTATTATATTTATATATTCTATACATTTTAAATACGTAGTATATATTATATAAAAATATATACACTTTAAAATATCTAGTATGTTATATATAAAAGTATATATGCTATATATTTTAAAGTATATATACCTGTCTATATATTATATATAATATACTGCCTTTTAGTTATATATGTGTATATGTTATATATATAAGTGCATATACAGATGTCTATGGCATATACGTTATGTGTGTGTGTGTATACTTATCTGATGGTGCTTTATGAGGTGTGGAGGTTCACACTGTATCTTAAGATCCTTTGACTAAACACTTGAATCCCTAAAATTCCAGCTGGATTGAAAAATCGACTTAGTTTCCTTGGTTCAGTACTTCAGATCTCAGTCTATCATTTTACTCATCATTGCTACTATACAGGGTTTGGATAAAAATATTCTGGATGAAAAGTATCTGAGTCTGAATCCAGTCTCAGTGTTGAGGAGTGAAAGCCCTTAATCGTCCATCCTGGCTAATTCCACTTTGCAATACTTGCAGCTGTGAGGGATGGTATATTTAAAGGGGTTTTATTTAGCTCTGGAGTTTTATTTATTTATGATTTATTATTTACATCCTGCCTACTTCCATGAAGGATTTGAGGCAGCTTGGCTCTTCAGTTAAGCCCGTCCTAAATCAGTTCAGTCACTTCTCCGTCATACTGCTACGTCCAACTTCAATGAGTAGTTTTCCCAGTGTGATCAATTAACTCGGACCCCTGTGGTCTGGGCCTTCCACTGAGCAACAAAGGCGGTGCATTTGCAGAGTCTGTGACCTTTGGTTTGCTGCCCAGTGCAGGAAGCCGCCCCAGCAGCACAGGAAATCCTGGACGAACTTCCCAGGGCATCCCCTTTGGTGGCCAAACCTCTCTGGGGGATGCATGGAGTGTGGAGACCCACAGGGTTGTCAGCAGCTCCACATCCTGTGTTGAGGGAGCAGAAAAGTGGCCTC